>NW_027280254.1:37500-362500 GCF_046629955.1 Centroberyx affinis
ATCTTTGTTAAATTGCAGGACACCTTTACAGTGGTAGATATTTTATAAGCTCCCCTTACCACACATCTATCCAGCATTAGTACTGCAGGATTTGACAAATCCTCCTGGAGGTGGAGCATCAGCAGCATTGCAGTAGCACAGTGACCATACGGGTTTGGCTTCCGTGAGAGCTACATCTTTAAGATGATCTTACCATTTAGGTGTGTTTGGTTTGCCAGGTCTGTGGTGCTGCTCTCTGCTGTGGTACAGTGTGTTATGTGTGGAAGGCTGGAGCGGCAGTGCGCTGGCCACCCAGAGCTCAGTGGATGGATGGCCTCTCCGGGCCTGTTTGACTGGAAACAGGTGTGTGTCATCTGAAGATGAAGGCCTGGCTGATAAACATTATTGGAGAACATCTGCTGCTTGTCACAACACGGGGCGAGCCGGAGCGGCCCCCCATCCATCAGCCTCACCGGGGGGGGGGCTCCGTCCTCCGCTGGCGGGCCCGTTCACCCATCACTCACCCTGGGGATGCCGGCTCTGTGGCGGCTGGGGCCACACTGGGTCCAGGCACCTGCACCGCCACCGCCGGACCACTGCCGCCTTTGGCCCATAGTGGAGAAAATGCTCCACTGCACTTGAAAAATGCCTCAGGGACGGCATTCTCTCTCTAACACCCCCCACACACACAAGAACAACCAGGGAGGCACATACACACAGTCTCACATGCACACACCTTCCCCAATCACTACCCATACACACTGCTGTTACGCTCAGGTGCCCCACCCACCCACTTTAGACAGGTGTCAGGGAGGTAGCCATGGCCTCAATGCTTGACCCTCCACTGGCTGATGAGAGAGGGGCCTGGGCTCCCTGGCGGTACCCAACCACACACACACACATTCAACCCCCATAGCTCTCTGTGACAGCTGGAACCTCTCTCCCCCTTCTTCTTACACCTCCACACCTCGCTGCTACCCCCCCTCCTTCCACCACCTCCCCTCTCAGGGATCACAGGACCCAATACCATGCAACACCGCTTTCAAAGCACACACTTCAAGTTTTGTAGGCTGGATTTACACAGGAACAAAAAAATGATGTTTAAAAACCCAGATATGTAACCCAGAAATGTTTTTTTTTTGTTGATGATTATCCTGCATGGTTAGTCTGCAATTATATGATCAGACTTGGGTCATATGGGTCGTATGGTTAGAATCAGATGTTGTTTGCTTTGTTATTGTCCAAACACAGCCACAAACATTATGGTTAGGAAAAAAGACAACAGGAACATACAGTAAAAATGGAATTTATCAAACCTATACAAACAAAATGTATCAAAATAGCACCATTGACACAGGCATGCCATCAGGCAGTGAGTACAGTAGGTTATGAGTGATATAATTGGTATTGACCTGAGATACAATACAAATACAATTTTTGCATAAAAAACAAACACCCTTATTTACATCAAATCTACATGTGTGGTAAATGATAGCAGTAGTGGTATGGGACTTGTAATCTTACCTTGTAGTAAAAAAAGGCCTCTATTATAGAAAGATCTTAGACATGTACACAAGTACTATAGAAATATATGTCAACATCTATGCCATCATTTATAAAAATTATAAACTTAACATGGCAAAGTTCCCAACTCTATACCGGCTGCTGTCTTCATGTGCACACATCTGAAAGAGGTGCCAGACATGCAGGATTTGCCTACAGTATTTTGCGACCAGCACACTGCACTGCAAAAAGTTTGTAACGTTTGTAATGCAGGCAAATGAAGCTTGTTCATATCCACTCAAATCTATTGGGCAATTGATGGAAATAATTTATTGATGGAAAATATCTACACAGTCATTTTTATTATATGAACAGTAAGAACATTTTTTGTAAGATCTCAGTGAAGATGAAATCTGAGTCTGAGGCTCACAGCTACACAACGCTGAAGAAGCTGTGTAGCTGTGTGTGTGATCATCTGTAAGCCATCCGACAACGATGATCTTAGTGGTATTCTTTTGGGAAACTGCCCCCAGTAATGTTTCAAAACCAAAACCAAACATTTCAAAACCAACAAACATCTAACTATCTCAACATTTTCTGAGCAAGCAAACAAAAACACACATAAGAAAACAGTTAGTGACAAAATTCTCACTGTACATGATATGAGCATAAAAAAGGCAAAGTATATCAATGTGACTGAGACAAAGCCATTTCAGTGGTCTGAGTAGTCATTGTGATGGTATTGAACAACGTAAAATGGTTTGGTGAGGATGCAAACAATGTTTGCATGGCATATGAGATTGGATTTAACACACAAATCTGTATTTTAACTTTCATTTTAGCAGTATTTCAATGCATTTGTATGTTATTTAACTTGTCCATCAGAATATTGAAACGACAGTCATTCACAAATCTGATTTTGTTTTCCTCTGTGTATTCCTTTGTGAATCTGGATTAAGTACATCAAAAAAATCTTCTGCTTCAACAATATGGTCCTTATATTGAGCCATATCTATGCAGCACGCCCCTCTCCAGGTCCCTGCATGCATGGATCTCAACTGGGCCTGGTTTCTGAAAAGCATCATGCTACAATCGTGCTACAATCATCTTTGTCCAGAATTTTTCAAAGGAGCAAAGATGACCTTATATACAACAAAAGTCAATGCGTCACCCACATATTTCTTAACCTATTTTGTATACATTCAGCTATCACCGGAAATATGCATGCATTCTATTATGTTAACCATCAAGTCATTAAAATCTAATTTCCAAAGTTTCTTTGTTTGTAAAAGGCACATGTTTCAGAGGAAACACAATTTCTGTTGTGGGTGTGATCATCGATGAGTAGAGCGTGCCACTAACACTGCCAGGGCTGGGGTTGGGTTCCAAATGTGTGTGTACTCATGGTAGCAGAGTGAGGCGTCTTATCCAACTAACTGCCCTTGAGCAAGAAACTGAACTCTTAACTGCTCATTCACTGTGAGTTGCTCTGGGTAAGAGCAGCAGCTAAATGACAGTAATGTAAATAATCTGAGAGAAAATGAACAGATCTCAACAAGCAATGGTTACAAAGGTGATGCATGTATTTTGGTGTGTATTGCTAAGCAGCTTGTGTGGACCTTATCCCCGGACACATAGACAATCTGGTGTGTGTTTAGAGTTGATTGTCCTTCCAAGGCTCCCTTACATGCCAGGTCCACTGGTTGATCAAGAGCACCAGGTTCCAGGTGAAGTACTGGGCCCTGTTTCACAAAAGCATATTAATCACCTGACTTGTTTTGCAAGGTGATCTCAGTATGGCAACGCTTTAGGGAACCAGGCCCTGTGCTTGAACGTCCAGTCAGGAGTTTGGGCCTCTACCTGGGTTATGTGTTTTTGATGCCTGCTCTTCTCCTTCGCTGGGACAGAGAGGAGTTCAGTGGTGCTGGGATCTGCTCTAGTAGCGCTGAAAAGGAAAAAAAAAAAAAAAGCAAGAAGACATCAGCACTATTTGAAAATGAAAAGCAAATGTTCTGGGGTTTTTGGAAGAGAAGTAACTGGTACGTAGTCCCCCGTGAGCTTGGCTTTGAGGGGGGAAAACGAAGACAGCCTCAAGCCTGGCTCCACGCTGGGTGCAGATTAAAATAACTGTCAGGAGACAGGAGCAGCTATTGAGGGAGACAGGGAGACACACAGAGCGATGGGGCTCAGCCTCTCACACTTACTGACACAGTATTTCACTAAAGCTGGTTCAGCTTTACAGCCCACGACCTTGGGTGGGAGTGTGTGTATATGTGTGGGTGTGTGTTTGTGTGTGTGTGTCCATGCTGTTTTAGCTTAACAGCCTTAGTCCTGTGTGACTGTGTGTGTGTGTGTGTGTGTGTGTGTGTGGTAATGGGAGTTTAGGTTTACCTTCAGTGCAGGTGGGGCCCAGCCAGGTGAACGGGCAGAGGCATCGCCCGCTACGCCCGTCACACTGGGCCCTCTGGGAACACTGGCATGGCAGGGAGCAGCCAGGGCCAAAACGCTCTCCACCACAGTCTGAGAGAGAGAGGGGGGGGGGGGAGAGAGAGGAGGGAAGAGAGAGAGAGAGAGAGAGAGGAGGGGGGGAGAGATAAATAAAAAGGAAAGAAGAATTTCTGCATGATTGATACACACGGATAGACAGGGCATTTTTAGACTGTCTGCAATAAAATCTTAACATCTAGTTTGCATTTTTGTTGGCCTGTCCAGATGTTAGCCATGTTGGCTTTTACATAATTTGGTTATGTTGACTGTCAATAAACAGTAAAATGGTATTAATTCACAACTTTTTAATTCTAGCAGGAATAGAAACTGATAGAAATACCAGTGGGTTATCTTGTGCTATGGTCCATGTTTATGTTCAGAGACTACAAACTACAACAGTAACAGCATACATACTTAAAGATTAACAAATCATCATTTGTAGTAGGAAAATACACCTTCATAAAAAGCCAAATGCAGTGTTTATAATGAAATGTCATTTATTATATAAATAGTATCCCCAATTAGCTTCCATCGCAGTGACAGCTAGTTTTCATGCCCGAGATAGGATGTATACACTTACATTCAAGAAAAGAAAAATCAAGGTAATAATGCATATTGTCTTTAGTGGAAAAGATACCAAAACAAACTATTTAGTCACGGTATGGTGGACGATGGCTTATCGCCTCTTTGACAAGATTGTTGTTTTTTTGTTCTGAAATTGTTGGGCAGGATGAGAAAAGTGAACTTTACCTTTTTCACACCTCTCTCCTGTCCTGCCCGGGGGGCAGAGGCAGCGGCCTGTGGCTGCGTCACACAGGGCGTCACCAGCACAGTCACATGACTGTCCACAGCCCAGTCCAAACCTGCCAGCCTCACATCCTGAGAACCACACACACACACACAGACACACATGCACACAGTTGTATTTCTATACTTGTCATTGGCTACAATCATAGACTATATTCATTCACTAACCCTAACCTTTAACCCTTACCTTAACCTAAACCTAATCTTAATTCTAATTGTAACCCAAATCCTAAAATAGGGATAAGATGTGAGGATGCACAAAATGTCCTCACTTTGGATGATCTGTTCAGATGATTTTCTTCATTTGGTCCTCAGAAGTGTAAAAATGCAAGAACACACACACATACAAGCACACATACACACACACACATACAGTCCACACACAAGCACACACACCCAAACATGCACACACTTACACAGACACACAAGCACATGAACACATTTATAAGCAAACACATGCATGCACACACACCCACACAACACACCCACAAGCTCAAGCGCACACACAGATACAGCCAGGTCTGCCTCTGGAGCCTGTGGCTGCATTACAGCTGCTCTGCAATGCTCAGTCATATCTCCTGCTGGGACTGAAGTGGCCATTTAGGCGCTCACACTGTGGCCGAGAGCCCCCGAGCAGGCAGGAGGGCACGGGGATGCAACAGGAATGCATTAAGCAGCCAGGAAGCACCTGTCTCTCATCAAATAACCAGCCTGCCTGCCTGCCCGCCTGCCAACCGACCCACTAGCCCGCCTGTCTGCCTGCTCACTGAGATGGGCCAACACACACTCCCATTCACTCTATACACATGTTTTTTTTTTAAATCTCTTATTCATGCATGCTCATATCTGCCCATGTACTATTGCAGCTGGGCATCCAGGTGGCTCAGGATATTAATGTGCACTGGCTTGTGACTACATGGGCTTGATCCCTTTGCTTATGGTTTCCTGGAGCGTTTCTCTTTTCACAATTATCCTTCACTGCACTGAGGAAGTACTTGGAGGATGCAGTCTGGGGCATATCCCCTTTTGTCAAACATGCAGTTCTATTTGAAATGGATTCAGTTATTTTCCTTTGCCCATTTTTCCCTCCTGGCAGCTCAAAGACAATGCTAAAAAGTAACTGAAAGTATGTCAGTTGAAATGACTGGTCAATACTCACGTCTCTGGCACTGTGACCCATGGTAGCCTGGCGGACACACACAGTGGCCTGTCACATGGTCACATGTCTGCCCAACCTTACAGTCACATGGATGGGCACAGTTAATTCCAAAAAACCCAGATGGGCATCCTGTGAGAGACACAAGACGCTGAATTTAGGTTGAGGTTACTGATTTCAAGCTTCTTCAGAAAATGTTTCCTTTGTTGATTCAAGTTACATTCAAGTCACAGTTTTTTGATGAAGTGGGAAGAAAAATGACATCTGATGCAAAGACAGCTGTTAAAAAGTGTCAGTGAGGCCAGTGGTAAGCTTATCAACAAGTTTATTTCTGTTAGATCTTTATGTTGGCATACTGTGTTGACAGGAGTGGCCGTAGTATCCAGCGGTGCAGCTGCACATGCCAATAAAACGGTCACAGGTTCCATCGTTGTGGCACGGACAGTCTAGAGCACAGTCAGGCCCGTACTTCCCCTGTAAACAGGCTAAATATACACACACACACATGCACCATGAACTGGGCTATAAATACAGTTGTAATTTCTGAGAAATAATGATTTATCAGCAGAATTGTGCTAGTGTAGCAGAGTAGCCAAGAGAAATCCTGGGACATTTGTTAGGTTTTTGATTTCCCATGTAGACAACATGGTTCTGTTCAGTTCTGTTTATTTTATGTTAGGTCTACTGCCCCTCAACTTGTACCTATGTCACAGCGCGATCCGGTCCAGCCCAGCCCACACTTGCAGGACCCGTTGATGGGGTCACACTGCCCCCCGTTCTGACAGCTGCATGTGCTTCTGCACTGCAGGCCGTGGCGGCCCCGTGGACATGCTATAGAAACAGTAGGGATTCAGAGAACATCAGAGCAAGACAAGCATTACAGGCCTCTCTGCTCGACTAAGCAGCCACACCAAAGACTGTAACACACAGATACACAAGCGTGCACACACACACACACACACACACACACACACACACACACACAAAAATTGCACTAACCACATTCAAGTTTATTTAAGCAACAGTTCATTAGTGAGATGGCAAAGTCGTCTAATTTGGCCCTGATATAAAAGAATAATCATGTTTCTCTGGGTAATTTAGATTGGGAAAACAATAAGCAAATCGTCTTTGATTTCCCTGTTTATTTATTTGCTTCTTTGCCAAATCCAGCGACACGGAACACGGAGAACGAGCTACTTATAGGTCTCTGTAAACATTCAACAAGAGGAACATAAGAGGTGGCATGTCCACAGCCATGTGGGCCGCTCAAGAAGAGAGCATTTAGCGCAGGCAGCGATGGAAACTCCCGTTTGCAATCCAGTGGAACTGCTGATAAAGAGAGATTAGGAAAGCCCAACTTTGCCTCTGTTCCCCAGGAAAACAGTTCTCTGATCATTAGAGCCCCTCACACTGAGGAAATGGAGAATTTGTTACTTAAATATACAGCGAAAAGATGTTGAAAATACACCCTAATTTTCCTGGTTGTTTCCCACTTGCCAGTTACGCCTTCCATCTCTGATGAACTCATTAAGGCCAATGGTTCCTATTGATGTATGTCAACTGTTAACTCTATGTATACTGTGTATACTGTATGAATAGAAGGGTAGAAGGTTAAATCAATTCAACTCAATCCAAAGCCTGTATAAACCCTGTGATACCTGTTTGAGTCATCATTGGACAATACATCACCTCTTGTACTGGTTAGACAGTAATTTCTTCCTTCCCAGAGAAATACCCATTCAATTTTAAACTTATTGTCTACTGGAATACGTCAGGCTGTGTTGAATGTATCACAGCCTTGAAGGCCATGATAGCAAGGTCAACATTTTCACCCAATACTATAATTATCTCTAATAGTAGTTTTTCATTAATTCAACCCATTTTCCAATCTCCATCCTTACTGATGATCAAATTTCACATCCTAATTGCTGCAAATTGTTGCTTATATATCAGACTTTGATAAGACTGATGGTCATATGAGGTATTTACACTAACTTGACATCAAGTCTATGCCATGCACTATAGGCGGGCCATAGGAGAAGGACTTAAGAAAATTCAGGTATGAGTGGAAGGACTGCGTGTTTCATTCAGCCGAAAAACGCCGCTCTGACGGCTTCAAGCAGTGAGGAAGAGTTAAGATTGGTTTAATTTTATTTAAATTGCTGTATGTGGTAGGCCTAGTTAATTGCATGCGCTATTGTGAATGTTTCGTACATCTGCTGCTAATTGTGACTATTTCAGTGAAAGTTGAGGCATATGTCTGTGTGCGGTGCACTCATGCTGCAATATGTTGGTGCGTTCTGTAACTTGCTTGTATCCATATAGAAAGTATGGATGGGTCATATTGCTGATAAATGGATGGAATGGAGTTTTATTTCGGTGGTCAGTTTGGACTTGGCCCTTACCTTGTTGGCAGGACAGTCCCATCCTACCAGGGGCGCAGATACACCTTCCAGTTACTGGGTGGCACTGTCCTCCCTCTCCACAGGAGCACAGCAGGGCACAGTCCTTCCCATGGTGCCCAGTCGGACAACCTATGGAAATAAACATGGCTTCACTCACACACCCAGTAAAACAAATGGATAGCCTGTCGTAGCAGTTCATCTAGATAAATATCTTCACTCCATAGGCCTTGTGGGATGATTCAGGGGTGATTAATAGATGACTGGCTGTTTCCATGTATAAAACAAGGAGGATGGAATGCCCACTATCCCTAAAACACTAACTCCAAATAAGAAAGGCACACAGAAACACCTGATTCTTTTCTCTCTGCAATGCAAACAGGTGTAAGTTTGTCTGTTTGTTGACTCACCCAAGCTGCAGTCAGCGCCAAAGAAACCAGCTGGACACTGGCAAGCCCCAGTCCTGAAGTCACAGCGACCGCCATTAATACAGCTGCATCTTGACTTGCAGTTTGGCCCATAAGTCCCCGTTCGACATCCTGGAGACAGATTATAGTGATGAGGAGGAAAGAGAGATGAGGGAAGGTAAGTGTTGTTATGATGATGTTGCAGTATTTTATCTCTAATTTTAGATCAGATGAATGGCAGAGGTCAAAAACATCATGCTTTGATTCCGTTATCATCATTTTGACAATTGCCAAAAGTAATATAATGTTACTACTGTATAAATCCACATGGGCAATTCAGGTACTTGCAGGATATGGCTAACTGGCTCGCAGAACTAGTTCCTATGTTCCTCCTTATGCTTAGTGGAATTTCAAAGTTATAAATACTTACCATTTTACAGACAACTGACTGCCAACAGAGCTAGCATCATGACAGGCTAACACAAATATGAACTTGATGTTTAGGTTTTGTTTACAAATGATCTAAGAATATATGATTTGGATAGGAATCTTCAAGTGGGGCCAACTGTGTACCATGTTGGCCTGTTTATCCCACTTAGCCCTACCTCTCTGTTGCTCTACAGTGTAGAGTCTACACATATGCTTCATGCTAGTCCACACTGACAGCAGTAAATCAACAGTATACTTACGTAACTCACAGCGGGCCCCATAGTAACCAGGTAGGCAGGTACATTTCCCAGTCACAGGGTGGCACTGCTCCTGGTCTCCTGAACACTGGCACAGCTGGCTGCAGTTCTGCCCATACATGCCAGACGGACAGGCTACAGGAAACACAACCAGAGACATGTCACATACACGTTGCAGTGGGGCCATTTGTTCAAATTTAACAAGAGGAATTATGTGCAGTAAAATTGCTGTTTTCCTGGAAAATCAGTTTCCCTAAAAAGTAGAGCTAAAGCCCAAATTCAGGATTTATTTGAATACATCAATTATGGTTATATTAACAGGATTAGATCACGGTAGCAAATTCCATGTGTTTATTATCAAACAACAGGTTTTGGTAATCAAAGCGCAGGTGTTTGTAATTAACTCCAAACCTACGCAGCCAATGAGCAGTATTTATGGAAATATGGTAAAAATTGCACCAAACTTCATGAGAATACAATGGACACCAATGGAATGGACTTGAAGTACAACTTTCACATGGAAAACAAGCATTTGGAAATATTTTCAGACAGTTGTAACAAAATTATTTTATTCTCAACTCATGTCCAGCTGTAACAAATTACAAATCCTTACTGGATATTAACAGCTTTCTCACTCAAAATTAAACCACATCTCCAACACTGTGTTAAATCTTTACATTGTGGGGAGATAATTTTAGATAGGGCCTTAAACATGGATGCATTTAGTAGATTGTGTTAACAGAAAGGAATGTCATTTCCCTTCATCCTTCCTCAAACTACTCTCAGGATATATTGGGACATTCAGTATTGACTGGTCACAACACCCATATTGCAGAGAACTTTCCCTGGTGTCCATACACACACACACACACACACACACACACACACACACACACACACACAGACAGACAGAGACACCACACACACAGACATTCTTTCACACACACTTTCTGTATACATACACACATGCTCGTCACAGTAATGAATGCAGTCCACAGACGAACAATCAGTCATAGCGAGCAAGATAAATCTGTGAACCAAACATGTTTTCTGGTGAGACCGCAGCACTTAGCTACTCAGCCAGGCAGCAGTAGGCAGCGTGGGGGACAGATAAGAAAGAACTCCAGACTAAAGAGGCAATTACGGCGCTGTCATTATGCATGTCTGCCTTCCAAAAGCCCTTATCCGCCGCCGAGGAGACAAAAACAATGCCTTCTGTTTTACTTGGCAACCGGTGTGTAACATTTATCAGATGTCTGGGGAGTGTGTGAGGAGAGAGGGGGGGCCGAGGGTAGAAAGAGAGTGGTGAAGGGTTGAGTAGCGAAGCTGCTCTTACACAGACCTAAAGGGTATGGTCTAAATAATGAAACATTAGCATACAGTCCTGCCACAGTGAATGGCGCTGTACTGGTGCAGAGCGCATTTCCTGGAATGGCATAAATGGTAATCATCCCCAAGAGGACAAGGGAAATTTTAATTAGTATTAACATAATGATTCTTTGTGATCACTTTATGCCTTTCCTCCTTGATGAGAGTGGTGTCTTCCAGGATGACAGCGTCCCTAAACAAGGCACATATGGCAGACCAATGGTTTGAAAAGCATGACAGGGATATTAGCCATATGCCAAGCCCTTCTCAATGGCCAGTTAACCCCTAACCCTGAAACTGCACAAGATTGTGTCTTCCACTTCAATCAAAAATATGAAGGACCCATATATTCATTTAACATGAACATTGACAAAAGTGACACCCCCCCTACACCATTACAGTGCCAATCTCCCTGGGGAAAGTCTTTATGTTGGTGTATTGAACTACTATTTTGTCAAGATCTGGATCTCACTCCTCTATCATGAATAGATGGCAATAGAGAATAGATTGTCTCTTCACTCTTACTCTTCTCGCAGCCGTTCCCGGTGAGTCCAGCAGGACAGCCACATCTCCCTGTCCCATGGTGACAGGACACCCCAGCCTGGCATCCACACCGCTGGGTGCAGGAAGCACCGTAGGACCCTGGGAGGCAGGCTGGGAGTGCATTGCATATCATTAACTAACATCCTGTGAAATGTTGTCTATCACAAAAATAACCTCTTATCAAACGATGATCATATTGTAGGTACATATGATGGCAGTAATATTATGCCATGGCCAGACAGATAGAGAAGAGCTCAAATATTAGTGACTGATATTTGCATACATTTTAATTTTGACCTTATATCAGCCTTGGCACATTTCCAAAGATGATTTTTTTTTTTTTTGTTCAAATACAAAGAAATCATCAAACCTGTCATCACAATTTTTCTTCAAATGCTAAATAAATGCAAAGAAACACAATCACTTTTCACAGCCATTTTTCTCCCGAAAAATTTTCATGAGTATTTGTTCCAAAAGTCCGGCATTCACCAATCCCTACTTATTCATCCTCAGACCATGACTATGACGGGTGTTAGCAGTTGCAATTTCCTCAGTCCTGTCCGCACTCACGTTTGTCGCACCTGGCTCCCCTCCAGCCTGGCTCACACTCACAGCGGCCCGTCACATGATGGCAGCTCGCACTATGGACACAGTCACACCTCTGCTCACAGCCCTCGCCATGGTGTCCCTTAGGACAGGCTGTAGCCAAAACACACAGGCATTTGTGCTCAGCATGTAACATCAGAGTCAAAAAAATGTTTTACCTGCAATGCATTGCATTGTGTAATGTTCATCTTTTTCCTTTTTTCTCTTTTTTCTTTAACCTTTATTTACCAAGGGTAAGTTGACAGAGCTACGTCGATGTTTTATGTTTGATGCACTTTTACTCATAAGCAGAAATATTAGGAAAAGTACAGTATGTCCCTACTCAGTGGGATACACAAAAAATAGATTCCTAATTACATAGTGTTTAATATGGTAATCAAGTTTAAGTTGCTTTAAAATTACTTAAGTTACTTTAAATTGCTAAAAACAAACTAATACTCTACAGTACATTTTATGTACTTATACTGTTACACCGTAAGTGCTGATGTAACATTCCTTAAGTCACCTGTCTGACAGCGCTCTCCCGTCCAGCCAGGTGCACAGATACATCTTCCTGTCACTCTGTCACATCTCCCTCCATTGGCACAGCTGCAGGTCTGGCTGCAGTTCTCTCCATAACGCCCCTCCTCACACTCTAGGAGAGAGGGAAAGGACGCCTCAGATCAAAGTTACATTTTAGGCTTGATTTTCCTCAGAAACCCAGAAAAGGTTATTAACAGAGGAAGTAGGACTCACCTAACTCACAGGCGGCTCCAGTCCAGCCATGGGGGCAGGAGCACTGGCCAGTTACCCCGTCACATAAGCCTCCATTTTGGCACAGACATTGCTGGGAACAGTGCTCCCCGTATCGTCCTGCAGGACAGGCTGAACACACATACAACAAAAGTAATAGTTAAGAGTAAATGGATGTGAATTCACATTAAGATGAAGCATTATACAAAAGAAGAGCCATAAAAGTGTTAGATTATGGGTATTGATGTGACACTGATTATTATAAATGTTATGTGGAAAAATAGATATCCATATCCATCTCATTATCCACTAGCCATGTCTAATATCCATGTGCAATAACATTTCATTAATTGAATTGTGGGATATCTGCTGCAGGGCAAAATACTCAAAATATGATTTGTGGTAACGAGGGGAGGAAATAACATACATAGAGATGAGCAACTAAATAGAATTCCTTTTTTAAGATTATTTTTTGTCATTTTCCCGCCAAAAGGACGCCCGAAAGCTGAACAGAATTGTAACTTGTGAATAGGTGCAGTTTCATAGCAAGACTCTAAACTTAGACTTGAAGAGAGTGTAATCTATGAATATATAGAAAATTGTGTCTATGTGTGTTTGCACAGATTTGTGCATGTGCTTTAGTGTGCATGTGAGTGAGCATGCATGCAGGCTTGCAAGGGCTTGAAAGGGCATTTCTAATAATCTCCACCTTCTAAAACAGTCATTTGACTGGTACGCTTAAGAAAGTACCAATAGGAATGTCATAGGATTCTTGTTCTAATGGTATGGGACGGAGTGATGAGCTACTCACACAGTTGGCAGCTGATTCCCGTCCACCCGGCCGTGCAGCTGCATCGCCCGCTGACGTGGTCACACCTGGCACCGTTCTGACACTCACAGGTCTGACTGCACCGCTCCCCAAAACGACCCTCTGGGCATTCTGCCCAAACACACAACCCACGGCACACAAGCAGACACACGAACACATGATATCGTACCACATATAATACACACGCATGCACACCACAAACAAACACACACACACAACACACATTCAGTATGATCTCGTAATGCACTGCAGCTCCATCCACTGCAGATGTGTGAGACTAGAAGACTAAAGGCACGGACATTTTTTGGGGCATTTTGGTTTTCGGCGCACATATTGTGAACTTCTCCCTAATGATCAATGTGTACGATGACATTTGAGTCAAAGAGAGGGGGAAACCAGCTAATGACAGAGATGCATCATTAAGTCATGCTAGTGGCTTTCTGCTGACTCTGGCTCTGGTAGTCAGGACCACAAAATGGCTGTGGCAAAGAGGAGAGCCTTGAATAAGACTTCAGAATGACAGACTCTGAACTTTAGTGGGCATTTCACTGGATTCATTAAAACAACGGCATGAAATGCTCAGGAAACCTTAGCATGAGAACACTGATGGGTTAGCCTACTAAAAGAGCCTTCCAAGTTGTGCTCTCCTTCTCCCGATGTTCATCTCTATAAACACGTGGGTGCATTTATCCAGAATAGACCTCAATTAAACATCTATGCCAGAGGGCACTCTTGTCCGCCCTCCTTTCTCCACCCTTACCCATCCCTAAAAAAAGTAATTGGCAATGTCTCATTATAGAGATAATTGTTCACAAACACATTGCAGTTGTGTTTAAGGAGAGGATGTCGTGATGGGCTGCAGCGAGGGCCTCCCTCACACCCCGTTTTAATGATGTGGCTTCCATTACCCAGAATGCAGTGTGGTCCTGCCCAGCCGGCGGTGCATAGGCAGGCTCCTGTGATGTGGTGGCAGCGGGCACCGTTCCTGCACTCGCACATCTGGCCACAGTCAAGACCGTAAAAGCCGTCCGGGCACACTGTGGGCCAAGATAAAACATCCGACTGGTTAGAACTGGCAGCTTCACAAAAGAGGAGAGGAAAAGGGTTAGATGCCAACTTTTTTTTTTATTTTGTTCTTTCTCTTCCCTTCCCCATCTCACTCTTCTCACCCTCCTACTTTCTCTCTCTCTGTCTTACCACCTACCGAAAATACCAATATCAAATTGCAGTACCATGCTGCGGCTGTTCATTTGCGGAGCGTCTGCGTTCGTTAAGTGAGCTCATGTCCCACATGTGTGGTGTATCTGGGCCACATCAAAGCCGATGGCGGCTCGGAGGCTGTTCCCTTTGGGGGGTGGGGGGGCGCGCAGAGAGCTGGTAATTAGAGCACCTGCTGAGTCCACAGGCCCCACCGATACAAGGCAAAACAAAGCCAGGTTACCGTGCCCCCCTAAGACACATACACACATACACATATCATTGCTGGTGTATGGCGATGCCAGTGTAAGAGTCTGTTTCCCATTCTCAGGGAGGGCCAGAGAGATTGTTTAAGTGTGTGTAGAGTCAATAGACACTCAGGGAGTTTGGTAAACACAGTGCCTACCATCCAAAAGGACTTAGCCAGAGGCTGGGGGATGAATGAGCCTTTCCACTACTGGGATGTAAATATTGTCTGTAAGCATGACTTCACCAGAGCAGGAAAGAATGACTCTGTTTATTCACTGCCTTTTTTTGATTGCTCAATTTGTCACCGAACAGTTGTGGGGATCACAGCGTAACACAAGCATAATGGTTGTATTTTGCAAAACAAGTTCCTCCATTCTGGTCTGTATTTACAGGAAAGCCGCTCTGGCTCTGCCAAAGTCTTTGATTGATTGACAGTCATTGCTGACATTTCTCCCTTCAAGTACCCTCTTCTGCTTTCTGCTCCCATAATGTGTGAGAAAATCTGGAGCTGGTTAGGGTTTTGGCCCTTGCCCAGTTTCTATATACCTTCTGTTCCAATAATCTCAGTGGCCAACAGTTCTTCTCATTTACATACTACTCTTCTAGGAGTGGACAATATTATCAAAAGAAGCCACAAATGGGAATACAACAGAAAATGGCAGCAAGGCACATGTATACAAGGAGAGGGAGCAACTTGGGTGTTTTTAGCCACTCTAAATGCCACTGTACCCAGGGTCTTTCCCAACAGTGTATGCATCATACCCTCCTTTTCTTGCTCCAAGTGGCAATGCTGTCCACTCCGCCTTTTTTCGCCACAAGGCTGCTATTGGGAAAAGCATCCTTCCTGCTCAGCAGTTTCTGGCATGACCACTGCTGTGTTCCCACGCTGACAGCATGACGTCTGCGCCTGCCTCTGTAGTGGTTAGGCTATGATGTTATTAAAGCTAGTCCAATGAGGATGCTGTCATTTTAAACCAGCTGTACTGTAGGTCTGTGGCGGTACTGTACCAAGGCACTGGTTTATTGTCTATTTTTTATTATTACGATACCTATTACTGAAACCATGGCAACAAGCGAGTCTTCCTATGTCCCGGGGGGGAAATGTGTCACTAATGTTTCACTAGGTAAAACACATATTGTTAATCTTGTCTTCAAACTATTGTCAGGTTCATTTTAACCAAGTGGCTGTTATATAAGACGAATACAAACCTAAGCAAAATAGAAGCTGAATGTCTAATACTGGGAAAAAAAACTTTTCTGTTCCATCTTAGGGGGATCTTTCTGACAGGCATAATCACCTCAACATGGTTAAATGCTTTCAATCCAAATACATTCTCTGCCTACAGTATGTCTACTGCAGTATACATACATCAAATCCACAGAGGCTGTACTGAAGTTTCCAAACGGCAAAGTTTATTATTTGTTTACACCAGCAGGGGGCGAATGGGTTCCACATCAACCCCAGAGCAGCAATCTGTCATCTGATATTAGCCTGGGGTCTGCTAGTGTTTCTAAGTGTAGACTCTTCTCTCTGAGCCTGTGTTTATAGGTAGGCACAGAGGAGTCGCTCCACCACCACACACACTGTGCCATCGCTGACAGACTCCATCTCTAGACTAAATGAGCTCTTTAAGACAGGGGGATTATTTCCAGATCCCTGGTTGTGTAAGAGCCACTGCTGTCAGCCTATAAAGCAGGTCCTGGGACCACACAGCCGGGGAGAGCAGACCACAGAAATAGAGTGGATAGAGAGAACATAGAATAGAGCTTCCTGGTGCCACTCAGGGTCTATACACTGAGTGAGGTCAAGACAACGACAACAAAACAGCCCGGTTTCTTTGACAATAATGCAGATGTTTGATGCCTGTCGGACCAGAATTCTTTTTTACTGCAGCCAGCTCAACTGTTTTAATGCAAACATCAAAGCAACAGAAATGGAGCGTGATTGCACGTTAATTGAAGAAGCGGTCAAGAGAGCTGGGCCCATTGACTTGTTTCCTTCCGACGAAACTTGACTAAAACTTTTAGCCTCAACTTCAGTGCCACGGGAATGGCCAATGGAACAATGCCTTTGCCATGGTAACAAGCTTTCTGAGTCAAATGTTACATTATCAAAAGTTCTGCCAGTGGACGGACCAAATCACCTTGATGATTTGAATAGGAATGCCACCTCTTTCCATTTTAATTCTGTGGAGTGGACAGACGTACTAGAAAGATCTGGTCCTTCTCACAGTGCAGGCCTCTTCCTGACTACTCCTGAAGGAAGAGGCCCAGCAGAAGACTGAGAAACTGGACACCTCTGTTTGAGGGGAAAAGGCCTTCAAAAAACAGAATCTGGCCAGACCGATAGCCCTATTTCCACAGCAACGTCCAATCAGAGTGACGTCTGCGTCTGAGGCCATTAGACTGTTATGACTAGGGATGTGAAGCTCTGTTCTAGTGTGACATGGCCATGATTTACGATGCCCCATGTACTACTGAGGTGGTATGAATTTCTGGGGCTGGTAGTACACTTACAGTAAATCTTACACCTTGTAATAACATAAGACCACTTCCAGCCAAAAGACTATAATCAAGAACAAATCTATTACATTGTTAAGACTCTGTGACTGTTGGTATGTCTTTATATTCAGGAAAAATATCACAATGACAAGAAGAGTATCAATTATATGAAGGGTTTGCTATGGCACGATGCTTAAAATGACAGAATGACTATTCTTGCATATGCAGCTTATGAAATACATCAAGTCTGTCTATCCCAGAATGATTAATATAGATTCTATTTTGTGATTTGTTGCAGTTGCTTTTCATTTGTTTTTAACTGGAATGGATTTGATTATGAAATGACACTATCTGATGATTCACTGAAACTGTGAAAGCGCTGAACAAAACCAGAAGAATATCCTGCAGCACCCTCTAGAGGATACAGAGTTCAACACACATGATAATGTCACCTGTATGTGAATCAAAGGAGAGGGGCAGTATTGCCTTTAGCAGGGATCAGGATTAGCAGGGATTTGCAGGGAACATACATACGAAAATGAAAGTAGTAGTTGTCAATAAAACTGACCACATGTATTGCTTTTCTGGACAGAATTCTTGGTAAATATAGACATGAGGCAAATACAGATATCATTCAAAACTACACAGAGTCAGCGGAGAGTTTTAGGAGACAAACTGAAAATGAAACCAGTGCCTTCAAAAAGTATTCAACCCCCTTGAATTTTTCTGCATTTGGTGGTGATGCAGCCTGAATTCAAAATTGATTAAGATTTTGTCAATAATCTACAACAAAAAACATAATGACAGTGACAAAGAAATATTTTTAGAAATGTTTGCAAATTTTGTGAAAATGAAATACAGGAATATCTCATTTAAATGAGTACTGAAGTCTACGAATCTTCCTTGCAGATTTGCTCAAGCTCGATCGAGTTGGACGGGGAGCATCGGTGAACAGCTACCTTCAAGTCATTCCACAGATTTTCAATGAAATTCAAGTCTGGGCTTTGGCTGGGCCACTCAAGGACTTTCACATTCTTGTTCTGAAGCCATTCCAGTGTTGGTTTGGCTGGGTGCTTAGGGTCATTGACCAGTTGGAACATAAACCATTGCCCCAAACTAAGGTCTTTGGCACTCTGAAGCAGGTTCTCCTTAAGAATGTGTCAGTATTTGGCCCAGGTATTTGAACCCCAGGTTGCTGTCGTGTGCATTTTCTTTTCCGGGGGTGGCTTCCTTCTGGCCGTTGTGAAGTGCTGCACTGACTGTTGTCCTTCCAACAAGATCTGACCCAGGTCCTTCTTCCCCAGTTACTTCTTCCCCCAGTTTGGTCAGACAACCAGCTTAAGGAGGAGCCTGGGTAATTACATATTTTTTTCCATTTTCTAATGATGGAGCCTACTGTGCTCTTGAACTGAACTCACAACACATTCACCAGATCGCTGCCTCCTCACAATTCTGTCACTGAATTCTACGGACATTTTCTTGGACTTCATGGCAGTTTCTGCTCTGACAAGCATTATCATCTGTGTGTTTTGTTCTGTTTTGAATTGGCCACAGACATCTCAAGGACATTCAAAGGAATTTGGATGCACTATCCTAATGTAATCCATTTTTTATTCAGGCTGTAGCATCACAAAAAGTGGAAAAAGTCAAGGAGGTTGAATACTTTCCGAAGGCACTGTAAACTGTGGAAGGTTGGCAGGTAGGTTAGGGGGGCCAACTAGAAGTCAGAGGGTTTCTGGATCAATCTCTGGCATCATTAATGTCCAGTACTAATGAATGGATTTAGATGAAATAATTTACCGTAGCTCTTTAGATATAGATAGAAGTTTTCTTATAAAAGGTATCATCTCATCCAATGGAGAATTTAGGTACATTTAATCAAATACATCAGAGAATGAAGTGAGCATTGAGGTATTGTGTAGATTTAAGCATAATTGGTTTTAGGAAAAAACAAAAACAAAAAAAAAAAAAAGGTCCTTACTTTTTTCGCAGAAGGTTCCAGCAAATCCAGGGGAACATGTGCAGGCTCCACTCACATGGTCACAGAGAGCTCCGTTCTGACAGTGGCACTGCTGGGCACAGCCTTGTCCATAACTGCTATTCACACACTCTAATGGTGGATATACAGAGGAGGCAGAATATCAGGAGTATTATTAGCAATGCAATACATCTTAATGTTTTTAACCTCAGGCTGGGATCCAAATTTAGTTAATTTATCTTGCTCTGAGACCCAGAATGATTACAACCTATTAGAACTGTTGTCATGTGGGGACCCACCAAAAACTATCCTGCTACCAACTTTCGGTCCAGATCCATACAAAATGTTGTGTTAGAGTTAGAGCCAGGTTTCCATGTTTTAGAGCCATGTTTGGCACCAAATCTAGTTCAAGGAAGTATATCCCAATACTCATTGAGTCATAGTTGACTTATGAAGGGCTCAGATTATAAAGTGAATTCCAAGTCACTAAAACAAATTACAAAGTCACTGAAATAAAACATATGTTATAATAAAAAAGAATATCCAGATTATTAAATTCAGTATTGTACATGAATGATGTTATAACAGAGAATCACCCCATGGTGGCAGCATTCACTAAAATATATCTGCTGAAAGAGAGAAATGGTCTGTAATACAGTATTATAAGAAGTTCATTTGATGTTTTCCCAACAGAATTGTGGCTCTTACTCTTTTCACAGTGGTCTCCGCTGAAGCCGGCCTCACACACACACTGGCCGGTAACTGGGTCACAACCAATAGAGCTGTCCTCGCACTGGCATTTATTGGCGCACCCTTGGCCCCAGTAACCAGATTCACATGCTGTGAAGGTCAGCAAATATTACGGTGAAAACACAGTACAAGTTTTGCTTTGGCTGCAATTTTGTCATAATTACCTTTCCTATCTGCCAGTCTACCTTCACTGTAATGACTAAAATTAAATATAATGTTCATTTAAAAAACATTCTTACAAGTTGTGCAGTCCTGGCCACTTTTGCCAGGAGGGCAGGAGCAGCCTCCAGTCTGTGGGTCACAACTGGCATCAGGTTGGCATGAGCAGCGCAGTAAACAGCCTGGGCCGTGGTACCCAGGAGGACACTCTATAGACAGGAAGGCATTCAGGGAAAATGCCTTAGTCATCCACCATGCTTGACTGACACAATGGGTTGGTAGGAATTGGAAAAGCTCTTTGACTTCACACTTCAAGAGTTGAAATAACAAGCAGAGCACATTATCGAAATTACATCATTCAATTATTGTTTAAAGGATAAGGCTGGTGTTTTTTAATGCATTGCTTACCGTCAACAAATCCTATGAAAATAACAAAATCAGCAATGATTTTGTTTTGTCAACAAGTCTCGTCCATGTAGCCGGTGCCCAATGCAGCCATAGACCTCCATTGTATTAAAAAAACTATTAAAATCACGTCAAAGAGCCATGCCGTTGCTCTGGGCAGCATATTTCATCATCGCGATGCACCGGGCCAGCCGACTTTTTCCTCAAACAGCGTAATAAGCTGACCGTAAACACGTTTGCGATCTCAGGAAAGTAGTTCTGTAGCACCGAAAATAGTCCCCGGCGTAATGAAGAATTTGTTCCCATTTGAATTTGATTTGGTAATAACTACAACAGCCTGACTTTTCGTGGTAACGAGCGATTTTTTAAATTGAAACTATGTCTTTGTGAGCTGTATTTCAAGGTTTTTAGCTTACAATTGGAGCCAGTGACTTCCGTGTTGACGGCTAAAAACGGTACGTGGGAAGTCAGAAAGTAACGTGAGTAGAGCAAACGCATTGTTGATTTTGTTATTTTCATAGGATTTGTTGACGGTAAGCAATGCATTAAAAAACACCAGCCTTATCCTTTAACACAATGTTTTAATTTGAAACATAAGGGGGTGAATGAGTGGTCAAAATATTCCAAGCAAGAAAACAAAAGCACATGTTTAACAATGCAGAAATTATTTAAAAAATTGTCTCTTTAACAGTTCTGCTAAAGTTGGGTCACACTCACCGACTTGGCAGAGTGTCCCAATGAAACCTGGCTTGCAGTCGCAGACACCAGTCTGCTTGTTGCAGGAGCCTCCGTCCTCACAGGGACTACAAGATGACTGGCACTTCAACCCCCAGAAACCAGCAGGGCAGTCTGGGGAGACAGAGGAAAGCATCATATTTCAGATCAACATATCATCAGCAACCCATTTAAGTGGCCTACTGCTTAGTAAAATTACTTAAAATTAGCTGAATAATTTCACTTGGAGGTATTCAATGGGTCTAAAAAGGCTAAAATGTCTCACATGGGGCAGTAAATTATAAAGGACAGGGCAAACTTTGTGGTTGCTCTGGCCTACAGGAGCACACAGAAGAGGAACAATTTAAGGCATCCAGGTGGCTCAGCAGGCTCAGGATAATACTGTGGGCTCACAATGTCCTGAGTTCAAACTGCCTCACAATCTTAATCGCATGTTATCCTGTCTCCCTTACACTTTATATTAAACTATACCATACCATATGCAACTTAATAAGGCAGAAATGCCCTAAAAATAATACTGAGAGATAATATAGGCCTATATAGTTTTCCATGTTCTGTTTTAACTGTACCTTCCTGACATGAGTCCCCTGTCCTCCCAGCAGGGCAGATGCACTGTCCAGTCATGGGATCACAGGGAGCCCCTCCACAGTCACAGGTCAGACGACAGCTCTCTCCATAGCGCCCTGCTCTGCAGGCTGACAACACAACATAATACATCAACAATGAAACAAAAAACACATGGTGCAAGAGCACAGCACAAGACAGAACACATATTAGTACAGAATTGCACAACACAGCATAATACATTCCAACACGGCATTACACAAACAAATGAATGGTTTAAGAAAGAGAGGGAGAAGCAGAGGTTTAGAAATACTTGACAATTTTCTGTTTATTTATTCAGTTTCTGCCAATAGCCTCTGTAGTAGTAATTGGAGTAATTGGCCCCTATCACAACCCGGCCTGGAAACTAAGCTAGATACAATCCAGAAAATGTGAATGATTTTTTATTTTTTTTCCTCTTCAATAAAACAAACAAGCTGAGGCCTGTACTGTGCATTACAGCGGACATACTGTAACTCTGTTATGTTATCTTGGGCCACTCCATAGAGACACAAAGTTATGAGTTTAACAGAGGCTCCTGAACGATACTCAGTGTCGTTCTGGACCACAACACAGAGAGCTGAGCCACCGGAACTTTCCATCAGCCAGCAGAGCAAGCAGCCAGAGGAAGCCCTGCTGAGCAACACACACATTCCTTTTACACACACACACACTGGTTGTGCATGATAACAGGAACACCTGCTCCTTATTGATTTCACCTACTAAATCCACTTCATCCATCGATGGGAGGTGAGGATGTATTGGAGACAGGTTAGGGAAGGATTTTTAGCCATTATGGCAACAGAAACTGATTGTGAGAAAGGAGGTGCAACTCAGAAAGGCATTCCTGATATTTTGTTCTCTCAGTGTACATGCATATAAAACACATATTGACATGTGCACACACACATATGTGCACAAGCATAAAGTATGCATACAAGAATCCACACAACAGACACATGTATGTCAGCCCACACAAAACACTGCCACACAATATGCACACACACATACACACAGACATACTACAGTATGTGTATGCACAGTGAGGTAAACCCCTATACTATTAAGGGTTAGGACCACATGAGGGTGCTGTGGAGTGGAGCTTTGTGGATGGCCTCATACATCAAGAATTGTGTTTGAAATGTTTGAAAGGTAACAAATTACCTTAAGGATGTATGTGAAATGTTTTGAAGAGATTCTACAGTATAATTTACACCTGAAATATACTTGATTGTATACAGTAAGCTTACAATGTTTTCCATACACTTTTTTGTATATGTTGGTAAAAGGAAAACTTATATCTTGACTATAGCTTTATGAACAAGGTCCATTATACTGAGTTAAAGCAGCTCTTGGTACTAAAGCTTGTCTCACCCAATTGACATTTTTCTCCATGAAGGCCTGCAGGACATCGTTGGCTGCACTCTCCAGTCCTGGGGTCACATGACCCTCCACCTGGACAGTCACATGGCTGCTCACAGCCTGCACCAAAGAAGCCAAACACACATTCTACATCGGGACATGCACGTACACACACACACACACACACACACACACACACACAAGAAGAGAGCATTAACATCACGGACCAGCTCAAAATACATTTCCCAACATTTTGTGATCATATGCCGACATGCCTAGTACGTTGGGTAATTCCACCCAACAACTGCTGATTGAGTATTCTGTGATCATCAGGGATGGGTCTCTAAGAGCATTCACAGCTAATTCATAAACTGCTTTCCCAGGATAATTTGTTCCCTAAATCAAATTCTGGCTGCAAGAACAAGTTGGGGAGTCAACCTCAGAACGCTTATAGTAAAGACAAAATGTAATTGAAATCAGATCTAACTTATTTCATTCCTGTGATCTTGCATGTTTTCCTGAAGCTAGAATCCAGATAACTATGACTCCAATCTGTCATGTCATCAAGCAGCTCTCTGTAACTCTGCTTCACACCCAAATAGTTTGATTCCATTATTATAATGAACATTTTCATAACCACAAAGGGATTCAATTCCCCTCTAAAATCAATCATTGTCCATAAAGGTGGTTTCTAGTTTGTTGTCAATGAAACACAGATTAGACTCTTGGCTCTTCTTGTTTATAATGAGCTGTCCCAGATCATGAGAATAACACATGTGAATTTGGTTTTAGAGTGGACAGTGATTGTCAAAGTGAAGGGAAGGTCCCAAGGGATTTCCAGGAAAATTCAAGCATAGTTGAATTTGACTGTAATTTTATTTAATCTGATTCATGAGTTAGAACAACTCACACATCATACGGGGCATCCTAAATAAAGTGAGTATCTGTTTGGGGGTCCTTCATGTAAAAACACGGATAGAAAAGTAGCAGTTTGCCCACTTTGGTGGAGCTGTTTTAAATACCCTTCCATGCTAAATAAATAAATGGATTAAAAAACGCTGTTCTGCAGTGCTTACCTTTCTCACACTGTGGGCCATGGTATCCAGGCTTACAGGAACAGCTTCCCTTCTTGGGGTCGCAGCCAGTGGAATGTTCTAGAACACAGTCGCATTCCTTGGAACAGCCTGCACCGTGGGTCCACCTGGGACAGGCTGAGGGAAGGACCAGGCCACAAACCCAATGCAAGAACAGACAGACGGACAGCGCTAGGTTGACATTCATTGTGGTATTTCAGCGTGTTCTCATACAATGTTCGTATGATATCTTACGAAAAGTTCTGCACCCTAGATTGGTACTGTACCTTCGCAAGGACAGTTGCCTTGATTCATATTACACCTATGAATGGACAGCAGCATAACCTGTCACTGAGTTAAAACAACTTTGGTCAAGGTTAGGGTACGTGTCGTGATTAAATAAGAAAACACTTTTGCTGAGAATGAAAGCCTCACTCACAGTAGAAAAGTTCTTGGTATGAGTTGGGAATTGAACTTGAACACTAATCCACCACACCCCAACCTCCACACCCAGACTTTTCATCACACTATTTAAATGTCTGTTTGTGTAACATGTGCCCCTGCCTCCTGTTTCACTCTATTCGTAGAATACCATATAAAATTAGGGTACATTACTTTTCCTAGCTACAACTTTACATTTAATCAGATCAGGCTGAGTAGTTGGGTAAGTGCTGAGTTTGAGAGGGGGACATCTAAAGGAAATATGATGAAGATAATGATGATCACAATAACAATGATGATAATCACTATTGTTGCTACTGTTACTGATGATTTTTTTTTTAAAACTTTATCTCAAAGTCCATCTCTAAGTAACAGCACCACTGAACAAATACATGGTGTTATGTAAACCCCCTAAAAATGAAGCACTGCCAAATCCCCACTGTGGGTTTAGAACAATCAATCTGCATGAAATTTGCCAGGATTGTCCCTCTTCAGCAACAAACCATTACAAAACTGAACTCAACCCCACCCTGTCCCGCTTGACATTGGGTTTTTGTTAGGTGCAGCTGCAGTCTCTGGTTACACCCTCTCCACCCTCTAAATGTCCCGCTGCAGGATGGAACAGACAGCTGTGAGATTCTGATAATATTCGGCTCGCACATACTTCCATCATGCAAATTCAGCTTGGTCTTAGAAGAGTGAGCAGCTTCCACACCGGTTTGAGAAATTTCCTTTAGCTTTTGAAAGCGAAACACTATCACCATGTCCTTCCGCCGGCTTCGGAGCAACCCGAAAACACTGGAGGATGTCAATATGGTGACAGAGGAGCTGAAGAATCTTTATTATAAGAGACTGCTGCCGATAGAGAAGTACTACTCTTTCCATCACTTTCACTCGCCTAGCTATGAGGATGCAGACTTTGACAACAAACCGATGGTCTTGGTGATGGGCCAGTACTCAACAGGGAAGACAACTTTCATCAGGTATTGCAATTTTACAGAAGTTAAATCCCTTTCTAGATGTTCTTTGATGTTTCATGCATCTGAGAGATTGGAGAAGTTTTGTGTGTACAGCATGTATTATGCTGAATGCATTGTGGTTGCATTGTTGTTGGAGGTGCTTCTGATGATGATGATGGTGTGTTTGTTTGTATGTGTGAATATGTGTGTTTGTGTGCGTGTGTGTGTGTGTGTGTGTGTGTGTGTCTGTTGTAAGGTATCTCATAGAACAAGATTTTCCCGGTAGCAGAGTTGGGCCGGAGCCAACCACCGACTGCTTCACTGCCATTATGTGCGGAGAGGTTGAGGGAATTATCCCAGGAAATGCACTTACAGTGGATCCAAAAAAGCCCTTTCGCAACCTCAACCCTTTTGGGAATGCCTTCCTGAACAGGTGATGGGAATCGAGATAGAGAGAGAGAGAGAGAGAGAGAGAGAAAGATGATGGAGGATGAGAGAGAAAGAGGAAAGGATAGATTTTTCTTAGTTTCAAGGATTTCTTACTTTTGTAAGAAACCTACAAAACATATTGGTTGACTGATTCAGTTTCTTTCTTTCTTTCATTCTCTCTTTCTCTCTCTCCGCTTTATTTCTTTTTTCTTTTGTTTCTTCTTTCTCTCATGAATATCATTTGAATATTTCTGCCTGTGTTAAGCATTTTCATGAATGGAAACACATGTTGCAGGACCTAAATACTAAAACAAATTTTGCAGTTTGATGGAGAAAATATTGTTTATTCATGCAAATAAAGCTTAAACTGAGACAGCATATAGATTAGTATTTCAAATGTATGTTTAAGTATCTATTTTCTTCCCCCACAGATTTCAGTGTGCCCAGCTGCCAAACCAGGTCCTTGAGAGCATCAGCATTATTGACACACCAGGCATCTTAACTGCTGCTAAGAGAAAATTGAGTCGAGGTGAGATAATAAAACTTTCCTCCTCATTGTACTTTGGGGGTTGAAAAGCATTTACTTTCATGCACACTTGAATTTTAAACTATTAAAGCCAGACAGCATTATTGCTATCATCATACCACACCAGGCATTTAAACTGCTGCTAAGAGAAGAGTCGAAGTGAGATGAAATGAAAATATTTCAGCCCAACATAAGTCAAACTCTTGAAGCCAGAAGCAGAGTGCATGAAAGAATATGACAGCGAGTTGGATAGAGATGTAGTCACTGGGCAGGCTTTGCTTTGCTTTATGGACATATTAATCTATGGGTGTAACCAAAATGGCTTGAAACCAATGAGGGCCACTGGGATATGTTACATATTCTTCTACTTCTTGAGGCAATGAGGCTTGCCACATTACATACAATGTTAATGAAAACCCTATGTTTTCATTCCTTATCCCCAGGATACGACTTCCCAGCAGTGCTGCGCTGGTTTGCAGAGCGTGTGGATCGAATCATCCTCCTGTTTGATGCACATAAGCTGGAGTTCTCCGATGAGCTCACTCGAGCCTTCGGGGCTCTGTGTGGCTACGAGGACAAGTTGCGTGTCGTCCTGAACAAAGCCGACAGGGTGGATTCCCAGCAGCTCATGCGAGTGTACGGCGCCCTCATGTGGTCGTTGGGGAAAGTGTTTAGAACCCCCGAGATTCTGCGGGTTTACATCGGATCTTTCTGGTCAGAGCCGAGGCAGACATGTGACCACTACCAGCTGATAGAGCTGGAGGAAGAGGATCTGTTGGCCGACATAAGGAACCTGCCTCGAAATGCTGCGGTGCGGAAGCTGAATGACCTGGTGAAGAGGGCACGCTTAGTCAGGGTGAGAGATATTTTCAGTTATCTATCAGAAATCACTATCAAGTATTATTAAAGGTTATTTAATATGCTGGATATTAAGCATTTTGGAATAAAACTGTTCTTGATTCTAATCCATAACTTGGGTAAATATCCACAAATTGAGCTGCAGCATGTTTGGCACTGATAACTAAAACACAAAGTGCAGAAATATTGCTGTGATTTTGACACTGTTTCAGTTGCGCTCATCACAGCTGCTTTTGTCCCCTTCCTAGGCTCATTCGCACATTATCAGCTATCTGAAGCAGGAAATGCCAACCATCTTTTGCAAAGAATCGAAGAAGCACAATCTGATCTACCAGCTTCCCGTAATCTTCAACAAGATCCAGCAACAACACCGAGTCCCAGCTGGCGACTTCCCCGACTGCACCAAGATGCAGGTTGACCACTACTTTGTACTGCATACAAACCATATTTTGAGAATTTACGTGATCAACTGAGTGCAAAAGATCTGTAATGTTGTTAAATTCAGAATCGTTCATTTTCAACCGTGCCTCCATTTTCAGGAGCGGCTGTTGGGTCAAGACTTCTCAAAGTTCAAGACCCTAAAACCAAGCCTCATGGCTTCCTTGGACAAGCTCCTGTCCACTGACATCGCAAAGCTGATGCCCTTACTCCAACAACAAGAACTGTGGAAGAAATCCCTACCTGGGGTGCTGGATGGTGAATTTTTGGGAACATTCAGGCCTGCGTGTTACAAGAGAGATCCTTTCAAGGAAATTCCCAAAGATGACGAGAGCGGTGAAAAAGATCTGGATGAGTGGGCGGTGGAGAAATATAAGCCGAAATATGACGAGATTTTCTACAGCCTCTGTCCAGTTGAGGGCAGACTGAGTGGCACCAAAGTGAAAGAGTGGATGGTGACCACTCATCTGCCCAACTCTGTGCTTGCTCATATCTGGAGGCTGTCTGATGTGGACTGTGATGGCATGCTGGACAATGAGGAGTTTGCTTTAGCCATCCACCTTATTGAGGGGAAACTGGAAGGCCACTGGCTCCCCAGAGAGCTGCCGTCTCACCTGGTGCCGCCATCAAAACGGCTACCCACAGCCAATGAGGAAGAGTAAATGTGACATCTAAATGTAAATGTTTATTCGCCCAATATTTAACAGCATAAAAAGTACTTCGTTCAAGATTTGTGTACATTGTTTGTACCATATCACTACTGTATAATGCAATCATTTCCTAAATATACTAACCTGGTAATAGTGGTCTGTTGTTTTATAAAAAGCAGCAAACTAACAAAGTATCAGTGGTGTTGAATATTAGGCTACCAGTTTTAGCCTATTAGTGAACCTAAGAAGGTGTTATTTATGTTACTCATCATCACTTAAGAGTGTAGATTTCTTCAGATAGATAGATACTCTTTCACTGTTACATATCATCAATCTGTAATGTTCAATGCGTTCCAGGAGTTATTTTGTGATGAAGTGTTGTATTTTACTTTTTTGGTGAATCCACTTTCCCTCAGCCTGCCTCGTCTACTTCTACTTCAGTTAGTGATTTCCTACATTTCCTAAAATGCCTTTGGACAACCCCCAGAGAACTTGCCTGAAATTGTTGCATTCAGCTGTTGGTTGTATGTGTAGGTGGAGACAGCAATAGCAATAGTGATAACGACAGTAAGGGAAAGAGAGCAAGTTTTTCCAGTCGAGAAAAAGTAAGCGTTGCACCCATTACTCAAGGCACAAGATGTCTAGTGGCTGCATTGCATTCTGGTCTATTGAGGTTACTTACTACAGGCTACTGTAGGTGGAGAAATTGGCATCTCTACCTCTTGTACAATGGATTTCTCTCTGTGTGATTGCTGAATGTCGGTGCAAAATGGTGAGTCTAGAAAGAAGTCCTTTTGGCTGACACCAAAACCTGACATTTATCATAGATTTTTTTGAAAGTTGAAATTTGTTCTCATATTGAACTCCATTACAGCTGCGCTGGAAATTTCTTCACAGACATCACAACGTCTACATCGTTAGTATTTTAGGGTGGATTTTACCTTTAAGTTGTCCTTTTTGGGACTTATACAGCAGGTACCCTACTGAGAATCAGAGTCAAATCAAAGTCTCTCATATCTTATATAATTGCAATGTATTTTTAATTAGTAATGAAAAATGACATTAAACTCCTGAACTTATTTTGAGTTAGTGATATTTCATTGTTTGGAATATAATTATCATCATCACCATCATCACCATCATCTTCATAATCATCATCACTATTGTGCAATATGTACTAATATAAGGTCCAGTGTGTACTCACGCAGGTGGCAGAAACGGCCATACAGTCCTGGGGAGCACAGGCAGGCTCCATAGAGACGATGGCAGCGTCCATTGTTGGGACAGTTGCACGTCCTTCGGCACTGCCTCCCAAAGTAGCCCTGTGGACAACCTGTCAGCGCGGCAGGAAACACTTTAGCCTGGATGCCTCCTTCTGTGCGCTGTGTTCACCTCAAATCATGTCATCTCTAGCAGTGTTCAGCACATTCAACACACGGTGAAGTATAACCTGGAGCCTGGTCATTGCATTCACGCCTGTGTATGCATGCGCCTGTGTATGTGTGTGTGTATGTGTTCTCTGCATTCCCTGCATGCACATGTGTGTGCGAATGAGAGTGTACACACCATCCTCACAGAGCAGGCCCTGCACCCCAGGTGGGCATAGACAGCTCCCAGCCACAGGGTCACAGAAACCTCCATTCTGACAGCGGCACAGACTGTTACAGGACTGCCCATAGGTTCCCTGTGGACAAGCTGGAGAGAGAGAGAGAGAGAGAGAGAGAGAGAGAGAAATAGAGACAGAGAGAGAGAGAGAGAGAGATACACACACAGAACAAAACACAATCAGGATATTGTTTACACAGAGTTGAATATAAGAGACAACAGGGTAAATGCAGTGAAGTAAAGGGTTATGCACTGGAGCTAAGAGTCAGTGAAAACCATCACCTTTCATCCTGTCTTTCCCCACAGTGTGTGCCCTCCTGACTTTCTGATTCTCACTGGCCTTGTTAGCAGTTATGACATGGCCCAGGCACCCAGCTGGCCCTTTAAGACGTGCTAAAGCGCAAAATTCCACTGCTTCAAGTAAATGTCTGCACACATTCCATGTCACACTTTCTTCATAGTATTTTTATGTTACTCTAAGGGAAGATAAACCAGTTTACGATCATTCCATGGAAATAATAAATTTACTTTATAAGAGTACAGCATCTTCTATCACCTATAGATGATAATACACTGAGTATAGACTACACTGAAATCTACAAAATAAAGAAACAAAGGTTACAAAGGTTGACTACAAAATAGATAAATTAAACATAATGCTCTGTCTTTTTTAACATATTAATCAATGAACATCGGATAACCTTTTTCTCAAAATGCATATACACTGAATGTACAAAATATTAGGGGCCCTTACTCTTTTCATGAAGTCTCTACCAATCACAAAGGAGGAGATGTAGATAAAGTGAAGCAGCAGCTTTGAGACAAGTGAGATGTGGATTGTGCAAAAGGGGCTGCAACTCAATAACAGGAAGATGTCCATAATATTTTGTACATTCAGTGTATATCCTTTTGGAGTGAATTTCTTAATTTGTACCATATGTGGTTTTTGAGGCTATAACTTTACAAAATAAGCTAATAAAAATGGCCCTTATCTGTCCACAGGTCAGGAAAGAGAGGGTTGTAACCCTCTAACCCCATAGATGGACAAAAATTATGACCAACACCATTTCACCATTATACTTTTGCTCCTTATAGACCACTATGTTATTCACTAACAATTCCTATCATTGCTGCAGGCAGTAATATTGCTCATCTCCTTCACCTCAAAATGTTGCCCATGTACAGTAGCATCACCTTCAGGGAGTGCATCTGACTAACTCCACCTCAGGAGCATGTTGCTAAAAGTGACAGATTGCTTCTAACAGATTTATCCCGTGTGGCTCTCTTCTCATGATTACAGCCCAGTCTAGAGTTCAGACCAAAGACACCCATTAATCATGAAGCTGGATGGGAACAATGGTGCCTCGCTTTCTAACCCAGCGCTGGACATCCTTGGCCCCGGGCTGCGCTCTCGCTGTGGGCCCTGGCCTCGCTCCAGCAGCAGACAGATTGATTCCCCCGGTGCTCCTGTGTTCTGGAGCCCATAAACAAGCCAGCCTCCCACACGGAGGAGCAGACAGGTTTTGATGCATGGCCCGGGATAGATGCACACAGGGAGCTATCTCATCTCTCTCTAAAACTAGACCACATTTCAATGGATAGTTCAAACGTATAGAGCTAGAATAGGATGCAATCCTGTGAGAATGAGCTGTAATATGTTACAGTGTGTGTGTTTGTGTGTGTGTGTGTGTGTGTGTGTCTGTGTCTGTGTGTGCGCATGTGCGTGTGTGTGTGTGTGCGCTTGTCTATATTGCATGTATCATTGCCATGTATCATTAGCATTATGTATTTGTCATTTTGTATATGATCTGGACATGAATAAATTATTAATTTAAGTCATACATGCATGTGTGTTGGTCAGGGACATTGTCTGTGGGTCAACTTTCATTCAAATTTGTATCAATTTTCAGCATCAATTTTTTACATTCTATGACTTTCAAATAGTTACACGATATCCTGAGGGAGATAACTATTTTAAGTATATGGATCTTTTAAGACTTTCAAGTTGAAGCATTCTGTGGACAGGTTGAATAGTGAAGGGAAGTTGTTTGAAATACAGCAGACTAGCTACAGGACTGCAGCATCAAGGTTTTGTGTCATAAAAAAATACCTTAAGATGATGTTAACATTAGCAGTGGGTTTGTGTATTTCACCGTTTTTGGCTATAGCGTTAATTTTTGACTCAAAACAGTTTTTTGCAAAGACTTGGTCTAGAACCACAGGTGGTGGTAGCTGGAGAGGTGGGCAGACTGTGACCCCACCTTCCAATGGTAATAAAAAAGTGGCTAAAACCACATTTTTAGAGCTATGAGTGCACTTTTCAACTTCCTTTTCTTCAACTACTCTTTCTCTAACTGAAAATATGCTCTCATGCAAAGTAATGACAGCATGGCCATACATCAAAAAGTAGGTTGCTTTCCAAGTACTTACGCAGCTCACAAACCCACTCAACATCCAGGAAGTCCTAACATTTACTTTCTGATCTGATATACCTTTTTCATCCTCCATGGAGAAAATACTCTTTTTATACCTCTTATTGAGGTTCAGGGTCAGCCAGCTATAGTGCTGTATCCATGCAGTAGGTAGGGCTTTTTATCATCTTACCATGCACTGACACATTCACAGGTCTGGACAAAAAATTGATTTTGCTAGTAGTGCAATTATGTATTGTGAGCGGTAAGGCTTACATTGTGATCAGAACTCTGCATAGTCACAATGCACATATCACCAGGCCAAAGACATGAAGAGGAAGACAACTTTGCCCACAAACAATGTGGGCAAAGTCGTGATGGCCATTTTTAGGCGAATTTGAGCATTAAAGTGACCTCATAACATGACATATTCATGATCAGATCTCAAGCATCGACAAATGTAACCAAAGACTATACCGCTTAACTACTGGTGGTCTTACTCTCATTACAGATGATCCCAGTCCATCCAGGTGAGCATTCACAGCGGTCTCTGTCTGCACTACAGACTCCATTCACACAGTCGTTACAGCTCACACTGCAGTCATCCCCAAATGAGCCATCTAGGCACACTGAGAAAGAGAGTAATTACAGACAAATTGACAATTAAACACAAGTTGATTTTGAGTTAGAAATAGGCTTGAAGGTCTATTTTAAAGTCTGAATATTGAATTGTAAAATGACATTAAAATAATCATTTCATTTCTAACAAAGCATGCATGTTAGCGTCATTACTCGTGCCTGTGTACCTATGTGGCTGATCAGTCTGAGTTCTCCTCGAAGCTCTCTCTGGACCTCTCCTTCTTCATCATTGTCATAATCATCATCGCCATCGTCATTGTCGTACGGGGAGTGCAGGGCTGCTGTGTACTGCAGGAGCTGAGGAGGCCGGCGGAACAGCAGGTCCGGCAGTCTGTGAACCTCCAGCTCCTCCTCCTCTTCTTCTTCCTCCTCCTCTTCTTCCAGTTCTCTGTCATACAGAGCTACAGACACACAGTAGGCACTAAGGTTAGGGTGAATCGACTTTCAGTTGGGCAACTGACACTGATGATTCACTTGATCAACCTGAGAACTGATGATGATAGTTCACAGACAATCAAGGATACTGATTTGATGAAATCAAAATCAATATTTGTTCATTTGAAACTACATTTCAGCTGACAAATCAATTCTGTTTGCAACAAGATTAAATACAAACTTTAATAAGAAATCCAGACTATGGACACCTGTAAGATAAATTGCACTCACGGATGCAGGCATGCTGGTCCTGATCCAAGCGGAAGCCCAGTCGACAAAAACACTCATAAGTTCCCAGAGTGTTGACGCAGTAGTGTTCACAGCCTGAGCTCTCTGTCACACACTCATCAATGTCTACCAAGACAACACACAGACAACACACAGCTGGGTGAATGACGAGGAAAAGATTGGATAATAACAACTGGGGCTTATATTGTGATTTTATATAACTCAATGATACTTTAAGTGTGGACATTGTCATTAGTCGCAGGTTGTATGTTTGTATGGCGGTGAAGCGTACATGAGAACTGTTTTGATGTCACTAATAATACTGATGCACACATGGTTTTACTTCCGAGCAATCAGCAAGTAAATGTGCCTCGGAAATTAGTGTCTCACATAAGTGTGCCGCAGCATAGAAAACTGTGGACAGCGCTGCACTAGGTAATGTGCTAAGAATCCAGCGCTCTGACCATCGCAGCCACAGCCGTCTGGGTTCAGTCTGTGTCCGGCTCTGCAGCTGCACTCATAGCCTCCTGGGTAGTTCCTGCAGAAGTGACTGCAGCAGGCCTCACCCCTCTCACACTCATCACTATCTGAGGATGGCACAGAGATGTAGTTGGGTTCAACAGATGGACAGAGAGAAAGAAAGAGAGAGACAGAGAGAGAGAGAGGGAGTGAGAGAGAGAAAGAGACAATGAAACAAATAAATACAGACTGACAGGCAGAAAGAACTAGAACCAGAAGGAGAATAAGATATAGAAACAATGGGACATCAGGCTTCAGTACTTACCTACACAGGTCTTCCTGTCCCGATCTAGTCGGTAACCTTGGTTACAGGAGCAGAGCGGGCCGTTGGTAGTGTGCTCACAGTGGTGAGAACAACCTCCGTTGTTCTTCTCACAGCTGTTAACTATCTCCATCTCAATGCCTGGAGGAGAAAAGACCAAAACCGCAACTACATAGATAGGCATGAAACTTAAGGACGATGCTACATGGCAATTCTGGCTAATGAGGCCAATTTTGCCCTATCTCAGTCTGGAAAGTACTAGCCACAGAGGAGAAAAGAGAGGACAAATATTTATCCATGAACACAGATATACATTATTGAGAAGAAAGAACATTTCTTGTTGCATTTTTTTTTAATATTCTTATTTGGTACAACTAATATGGCTGCCGTGAACGTAGACAGGGCAATTTTTGATGGATTCTGCCACGTTAATCTTCATTGTTATCCAATATGGAGCTGCCCTAAAATTGTGTTAATGTTTTCATGCAAAGGAAAATATGTTTTATGCATGAGCATTGCATGAGATGTAAAGGTTAGAAGGAAGGTTCCACAAAATGTGTTTATTTCTGTCAAAATGGTATCTAAGTTCTATGGCAGCCATCATGAGTGTATCAGCAAATAACCATTCAAGAATGTTTACCTGAAAGGACGCTCTGTTTTATCCATTCTTTTTGTATTGGCATTACACTAGATCAGTAGGAGACACATTACTGTGAGCTCATGTCTGTACTTACGGTAGCACTGTTTGCCATCAGCGCCGAGTTCAAAGCCTGGGTTACACACACAGCTAAAGGAGCCCAGCATGTTGACACAGCCATGGGAACACGTAGCACGGCCTGAACTGCACTCATCAATGTCTGCAGGAGACATGGAACGACACACACAGACGTGCAGAAACACACAAAATTTACATCAGCATAAGAAAGCCATCATGACAAAAAAGTTGGTATCACATCAAGGATTTGAGGATTAATGTGTTTTGGGATGTTGCAAGACAAAAGGATATAAATCTGTAGGTCATAATTACACACAGCCAAGGTCCCGTGTTCTACGGATTTGAAATAAGTCTTCTTGTCTTCAGCTCTTTGACTGGAGTTGAGTAACCTGCTTGACCTTCACGCCAAGTCACAGTTTACTCACATGGCCAAAATGCCTCTCTCTCTCTCTCTCTCTCTCTCTCTCTCTCTCTCTCTCTCTCTCTCTCTCTCTCTCTCTCTCTCTCTCTCTCTCTCTCTCTCTCTCTCTCTCACACACACACACACACACACACACACACACACACACACAGAGTTCCAAGTCAGGGCCAAACTGGGCCAGGTCAGGCTCTTAGGGCTCTGACTGGGGGTCAGGCTCTTGGGGGTCAGGTAGTCTTCGCTGTAATGGGCTGAGAAAGGGACAAGCCTCTAATGAATGAGGCCTTTGTGTGCAGCTGGGTGTCTCACACTAGAGGATAACAAACCAGTCCCACTCACTGTTGCACTGTTAAACAAGCCATTAAAAATGTATGCTCCCATACTCACAGCTCCACAAATATTCCAAACTCAGTGCACCCATGATATGGAGTATTTTTCATAATAATGTAGCCAATATTTCCTCAGGCAAGATGGCTTCGCCCCGGGCTCAGTTTGCTCCACTTTCTCTTTTTCACCATAGGTGGAACGTATAAAATGCTGGTGAGATGGATTATGAGAATAGTTTCCGACACCAACCTCTCAAATCAATATGGGGACTGTACTGGGGTAGATTTGCTTACTTATGGGGTTTAGTATGCCTGTAACTTATGGGAAAATCATAAATGTCACTCTCTTAAACTGTAACACATTTCTGGGTAAGGCATTTATCAGTCGGTCTGAAATATCCACTATATATAAATGTGTGTGTGTGTGTGTGTGTGTGTGTATGTGTGTGCTCGCTCAACACATGTCCAGTCTGCTTGTGTTATCTGAGTCCTCACCCTCACAGTTCTTGCCATTCCCAGCCAGTGTAAAACCAGGTCTGCAGCTGCACTCAACCAGGCCATCGTCTGATCGACACAGCTGGGCACAGCCTCCATTCCTCTCCCCACAGGGCTCCCTCACTGACTCACAACACACACACACACACACACACACACACACACACACACACAGATAAACAGATAGAAAGCCATACAGAGGCAGACATCATAGACACAAACTCAAATGTACTTGTACACACTCACTCAGAAACACACACACACACACAGAAAGATGAAACAGGCAGACAATAAACCAGCAGGCCAGGTCAGCCCAGCAGGTGATTCATGACCTCCATGTTGCTGATGGTTAGTTCACAAGGACAGTTTACCATCCTCATATCCTGACCATGCTAACATCTAAAGCTGCCTCCTGCATGGACTTCTAACTCCTTCCTTCCCATTCAAAAATGGCATGCGTTTCCTATATTGTCGTGGGTCTGGGTATCATGTTCTGGCTGAAAAATCTTCCTCTGCTCCTTACATCTTCCTTCCTTGCACACTAACAGTAGCCATAATAATCTTCATTCTTGCCAAAACTTGGGCAAATTTGCAACATCAGAAGAAAATTACTGATCTGTCGTCTGTGAAGGTAACATGCATGGATTATGTTTACCTAAGGATTGTCAACGGATGCTTGCTTGGTGGGGACATCCGTCGGAAAATGACTTACATTTACAGTGCTTCCCATCTGGCTTCAGCTGGTAGTTCTTCCGACACTCACACTTGTAGTGATTGTTCCCCATGTCCACACACTTATGCTCACATCCACCATTCTTCACCGAGCAAGAATTCACCACTTAACAGAAAAGCAGACAAACAAACATACACAGATATACAGCATGGTGAATAAGCATAAAAACCCATCGGCTGGTATCCATTTGAAGAAATAATGGATGTAAAATTGTGAGCAATTATGTGGTACTTAAATGCCAAACTCACAAAGGGAGACAGATATAATTGAATTTTTGGCAATCTAAAATGGCTTTCACACCTCAAGCTCTGTGGCCATGTGATTATGGAAAACATTTGGGTAAAGGCTAGAAATCGGAAAATTATATTCAAGCCGTTCCAATGGGTACCCCTGGTTACTTTCTAATGATCTTTCCAGCCCATTACTCCTATGATTTAATGATGTGCCAAATAAGAAAATCAGCCTTGTGCCTTCTGGGTGCTCTAAACACAGACATGATGACACAGACAGGCTGTAAAACTAAGGGAACGGCTGGCTTTTAACATTGATGACTTCAGCAGATACAATTAGAAAACCCTTTGACTCCATCCCTGTCCCTTACCACAAAGCTAGAGCTGGCAAATGGGAATATTAGCGAGAGAATTGAGACCATAAGCAAACAAATGTCTCAAAAGAGGAGTGCTGGTCTTAACCAAATAATGCATTCCGCTTGCCATCTGCAGTGGTAAAAAAAGAAAAAGCAGCCATAAGATCACAAATAGTCCTGTGTGGAGGGAGTTTGACTGGAAAGTTAAGGTTAGGTACTTTAGGACCCCTCAGGTGGTGTCCGGGTTTGTTGGAGGGCCCTCACCATTACGCAGGAGAGGCTGTGGAATGATTGGGGATCATACACATATTTTCTGGGATTGTCCAAGACTGCAGAAATTTTGGGAGAATATTAAAAGTGAGATAACAGTCATTTTAGATGTCGATTTACCTTTGAATCCACTGTATTATATTCTGGGATGTATACTGAGAGGTATACTCTATGGGGATAATTGTCCCCCACCAAAGGGGGGACTATGGATCGGTCTCTGTCCATTAGTTCGTTCGTTTGTTAGACACACCTTAACGTTGACTTTGTGCCACTAGGGGGCGGCTGGACGCAATACACACACATTGAAAAGACATGAGAACCTGAGAACCATGTGGACTCAATCACAGGATCACAGAGCCAGAAATTTTTCGTTTCTCCGCCATCTTGTTTCTCCATTGAGATCGGGAGGTAGCTCGTTTCTCCCACACAGTAAGCAGGCTGACCAATATCATGCATGTGATAAACTGAAGCTTGAAAAGTAAAAGTAAAATCTATACAATTATATCATATCGCCGTTTATTTCCATGCATATGCTCGAGCTCTGTCCATCTGACAGCCCTCTGTTCTGTCGGCGGAGAGAGAGACACAGACAAGCATGGAGGTTTCGGCGAGCCGAGGGCTTAAGTTGTTGCCGACGTTTTCCGGGAGCACGGTGGCGGCCAGGGCTGATGGCAAGGCGCCGATTTGTTCCCGGTGATCCGTCCGAGATTTCGATGATAGTTCTTATATTTTGTCCTGTATTACGCGTGAATTACAGTTACTACATTTCAAGATATAACTTGTAAGCCTAATTCTGAGGAGAGTAGGCAACAGAAATATATGGTCAATCTGTCCTTTCATTGTCCCATACGAAAATGCTTATACAATTTCACTCATATTTCAAGTACACTCAGAAATCACTGACTGACCCAAGGGTGGAACTACATCACTAGTGGGGGACAACATGTTTACTATTTGCTTGTTTGTATATCTTAAGGGTATTATTGTTAATTGCAAGGAAAATGATAACTATTTCCTGGTTGCAAAATCAACCCCCTACAGTGGAACCACGGACTAAGAGACTGAGACAGGTGTAAATAATGGAAGAAATGACTGCACAATTGCAAATGAAAAAGGTTATTTTTGTGCGGAGATGGACACCTGTAATTCTGTATATGGCTGAATAGAAGAATACTTTAAAAAAAAAAAAATATATATATATATACAGTATATACAGTATATACCTATTTCTCTTTTTTATTTATTTATTTTTATTTTATTTTATTTTATTTTTTTGCGATATTGTCTTGAAATAATGTCTTTTCCCTCTTGATTGGTAACTGAAAATGTTGGATGAGCTTGGCTGTCAAGGAACGTTCAAGATTGTATGTGATTGTATGTGATCAATGTATTATTCTGATATTAAATAAAATAAGTTCCAAAAAAAAAAAAAAGAAAAAGCAATACTTTACCCACCTATCATCCCCCTTGTTAAAACATGACAGTATTCCTCACTGGACATGGGGATTAATGAATGAAAGTCAGCAAATGACTTTCATTGCTGACTTTCAAAGACTCTCTATAATTACAGTCCCTGAAATATAGAGATAGGGAAATCCTATATTTTTTGATATATTATCTGTAAAAGAAACTACAAATCTGTGGGAAAGCCACAACAGAGTGGACTGAAGGCCAGCAGTGGAATGGTGTCTGGTACTCCCAAGTGTCTGCTCACATTGGACATGGCTGCCGTGGAAACATACCAGAGACACTCTCTCCTTTTGTCAAGGTGTGAATCACAGTCAAGTCTCTCGGGGACCAACAGGCACCAGATGTTCGCTCCATGTGAGCAAGCCACAAGGCATTTTCACGCAGTATGGTAAGTCAGAACATTTAGAATGCATAGTGCCAGTGGTGGTAGTTGAGGAAATAGGTAAGGAAGTGGGTATCCCACACGCATATAATGTCAATATCTTGTAGGAAGCTAGTACGACTAAGTTGACTTTTCAAGAATTGGGATAAACTGGTAGATGTTTTTTTTTCTACAATGCATTATATCAGTTTGGCTATAGCATGGAGACACTGTCAGCTGTCAGTTAAAGAAAATTTTTTAAAAAAATTAATAAAATTGGGTGCTCTGTTTGTCCTAAAGTACCGTATTATGCCCTGAACAAGAGGTTTGTATACTCTGGGTGCATATTATATCTTTGATTGCACTCCTGGATATGTTTAGGGACCAAACTTTTTAAATGCTCTAAAGTTCCACTTTTTAAATGCTTGCTATACTGTAGCTGTACTATACTGCAAATGTTTGCAAAAACCCTGCAGTACAAATGTGGGAAAGATGCAGTGTGTGGGGAGGGGTAGGGGGGGCTTCTACAATGGTTAGCACAAGTGTACAGTAGAAATATTTCTGTTCAGTGCTTACCAATACAGGTCCGTCCATCAGTGTGTATGCGGAAGCCTTCGCTGCATTCACAATGATAAGAGCCCGGTGTGTTGACACATGTTTGCTGGCATCCTCCGTTGAGCTCCTCACACTCATTTACATCTGCGAACGCACACACACACACACACACGCATACACACACACACACACACACACAAACATACACAGACAAATACACACTAAGAAAAAAAAACCTACATTTACAGTACAGAATAATTGTCTTTACTGTAATAGAGAATACTCCCATTTCCATAAAGACAACAGTGCACAATAATAACAACCACTTTAGCAGACATTAAAATGTCAAAGACTCATTAGGAATGCCTGTCTGCTGCTAACTGTGTGAAAGGGCTAATTTACAAGCATGCTAGTCATGACCATGTCACAATTAGAAAGCCCATAAAAACGGCCTCTCTGCTAAAGCTCTCTTTTGTGTTAAATCATCTGTATGGAGTCTTGCTGGGCAATGACACAGACAGTAGTTTGGTCAGTGTGGGAAAATAATGCTTTAATGAGAAAGTGAATGAAAGCTGAAATTGAGTGGTATTTTCGAAACAAGACATTTATTGCATCCTTTATAGAGTCTCACATCCAGCTCTGAGATGGCCCAATTAAACATTCCATCTGCAGCGAACTGCCAATTTGAGGACAATGAAAACCCGAGTTTTCAGTATTACCACTGGATGTAAAAGAGCCAAAGACCACTTTAACATTTATGACTGTTTTTGATAATTCTTTTTTTAAATTTGACAAAAATGTAAGTCTGGCTGAGAAGACATGCTGTGTGTTTAACTGTTTGCAGAAATCATGTGGTGTGCATCCAGTTTAAGTGTATAATTCAGCTGTGATTTATAAGGCCTACTCTCACTATGGCCCATTTTAATACTGATTAAATACTTACATTCATATTCATGGTGATGGGGTGGCTTGGTAGTTAGAGAGCCCATCCTATAGCAGCCTACCTGCTCCAGGGGCACAACTCCAGATTTAACCCTGTGCTCTGACCCCTCTAAGAAAATGCATACGCTACCAGTCAAAGGTTTAGACACACCTGATTTAATTTACTATTTTTTTTCATTATCTTAAAGCCATTTTGATCTAAAGGTTTATGCTTAAATGCTTGAGATTTGTTTTTTTTAGACAAACAGAAATAGTGAAGTTGATGCTTATGTATGAATTTCTTTCCAAAGCCTTTGTCTTTCCATCAAGGCAAAGGGCGGCTACTTTAAAGAATCCAAAATATAAGATTGTTTTGATTTGTTTAACACTTTTCTGGTCACTGCATAATTCCATTTGTGTTATTTCATAGTTTTGATGTCTTTACTATTATTCTAAAATGTGGAAAATAGTAAAAATAAAGAAAAATGTGTGTCCAGTCTTTTGACAGGTAGTGTATGTCTGTCTCAGGTAAAAACAAAAATGAATGGCTTATCACCCTGTATGTAGTGTAGTATGCACTTGAATGATTGTAATTCTCTAAACATATTCAATCAACATAATGTGCAGTCAGTTTCTTTCTGTACAGGAGTCCATGTTCCAGAGAGACAGAGGCAACACAAGAAGACAACATACCTGAACACCCCATCCAAGGACAATCAGGCTTTACTACACATCTGGACAACAAATCACATTTCCTCTTAACCTCCTCCCAGCTATCCTCTCTAACTCACAGGGGTTTTGCTGTTTGCACTAGTGATGACAGAGGAGGAGTGTGCAGGGAGGGCAAAATAGTAGTTTCATTTTTTCTAGGAACATTTGGTTCTGTTTATTCAAGCATGCAATGCTTCCACAGTTGTCCCTCACAGATCAAAGCACTTCCCAAGTACTGCAAATTTATCATTTATCATTTTAAAAATATGCATTTTGCCCAGGCCTGCCCAAGGTGTGTGTGTGTGTGTGTGTGTGTGTGTGTGTGTTTGTGTGTGTGTGTGTGTGTGTGTGTGTACACTGCAAACAAGCCTCCACACTTGCAGCCTCTCTCTGCACCATCACCTCTCCACAGTGTCTGCTGACAGACCCGTGGGAACAGCCCTCTCCAAAATGATCTCACTACTATTTTAATTAGCATGCCTCCAATAATAGGCACTAAGAGGGGGGTCAAAGTGGAGGCCTTTCGCCAGCAAAAGAACCCTTTTCATAGTCCGTTTCCATAGATTACTGTGATCAGGTTAAAGGAATTAATATCCATTTGCCCAATTCATTTAGACATCTGCCTGGAATCAGTACACAACCCCCTGTGAAGGATCACATATTCATGAAGAAACGCTCCTGTCATTCTGACACACTGGCAACTATTGTGGAGGATGCTGAACATGCAAGATAATAGACGCAGGAGAGGTTTGTCAAGGTTAATATACTTATTGGTGTCGTCTTGTGAGAGGATTTCAATGGGACACACAATGGCTGCTTTTCACCAGTAGGCGAGGTTGTGTGTGTGGCACTCAGGGGTGGGGGGTGGGGTGGGGGGTTGCAGGGGCCATGTGGTCTGAATGCTGTCGTGTGACACCATCTGGCTCTAAGCTGAGCTGCTGAGCTAGCATCTAGAGCCGGACACAGTGGTAGATACTACAGACCAAACATTTGGGAGCGCTACTTGGTATCATGGCAGAAAGCAATCAACAGTTGGTCTTCAGAATGAGAAACACAATAATTGAATGTACTAAAAACCAAAGAGGGTCTAAAGAAAAAGTTAAAAACCTTTATTCTAAATTGTCAATCTAAAAAGTTCAAACTGACTGATGTATTTCAGCTCAAGTGAGCCTTGGTCAGGGAGTGTTGAGTTTAGCTATCATGACAGACACACCTTGGTTTTTAAATCACAGTCAACAAAAGCAATGCAGAGAGGCAACTCAATGGACCCCAAGCTGTCAAAGGAAAAGGCCTCACTGTCCCCCACTTTCCAGGATGGGATACTAGCTCCCAGACAGACCAAAAACTCTCACAAAACTCTGTTTCTAAAAAAGGAAATCCACAGTTTTTTTTCTTTCTTTCTTGAGTTCAAAGCCAATCTTGCTGTCTTTCCCCATAAAGAAGACCACACATAGAATTCACACAGAAACCTGTAAAAAAAAAAAAAAAAAAACTTCACAGTTGCTGAAGTTGCTTCCGTTTGTCTTCTCCAGGTTTCAGCTCTCAGACACTAAATTATGGCAGAGTGACAATCTCCTGTGTCAAGGGTTAAAGGTCAGGGGCACCTGTTCACACCTGTAGCTCTGCAGAACAAATGGGCCTCAGCAGCCGCAGCTAGCTCGGCATGTTTCTGTCAGTCCAGACAAGACAGAGCCGGCCTGCAGCCCCAGTCGTTGAGAAAGGCTGCTGTCTATTATAAACCTGTGTGGTCGACTCAGCTCCTTTACAACCAAGGCTAGAAAGTTAACATTCAGAGAGTCGACCAAGGCTGCAGAGTGAGAATTCAGAGGAAGAACAACTAAACATTTTTTGTGTTCGGTAAAATGGAAGACTCTTGGAAGACTTACTAACCAGGCACACAAGCATTTTGCACATCTAAAATATCAAGGGAACTAGAGCGCTGATGTATTACTCTTTTCTCTTTGTCAATATGTATTTTGATGTTTCAGTAGAGTGCCAAAATGCAGAGGGAGATTAATCAAATGTCTTTTTCCTTTGTCCCTTCCTTCCATTTACTAAGCCAGAAAGTGTTATTTGGTGCACAGTATGTAACGCAAAGACAAAGCATGTCTTAACTTTGCAGCCTGCGCCGATTTATCCTATTATTGTGTGCTGCATGCTGTACAAACTGCATTGCACAGATGAATATTTCTGACTAAAGAGATGGAAAATGGGGGCAGGGAGGAGGATGTTTAAGGTGACGAGGATGATGTCCAGGCCACAGATGGAAGGCACATAAGGGGTCAGAGAGGTGTGATTTTGATTTTTTCTCAGGACTTCATACTTTTGACAATGATCAAAATTTTTAAAAAGAAACAAAATAAATGTAATGTTTCTGTTTTATCAATGTAAAAAGGCAAAAGCTCTTAAGGTTTCATGATAAATTGAATGAGAAATGGGCTAACGTGAATATTTCAGTATCAATTTTGCTCCATTTTCACTAGAGTGAACCAAGCCTACAGGAAAATTATTGGCTTTAGGCCTGACTTAATATGGCATATGTTTAAAACTTCAAATCAAATGTAGGAAGAGGGGAAATGGAGACCGCTTTTGGTCTACTGTTACATTGGGAAAACTATTAAAACTACTTTTAATTCACCTACAAAAAATGCAATTTGTCTATTATTCTTCCACCTGATGCCAAGGTTCAAGCACAGTCCCAGCCTCAAAGAATGCTGAAATTATGTTGACCTCATTTGCATAATAGGTATTATTAAACTGAGTGCAAAATTGGAGACAGCTGCTTGTGCTACTCTTTTAATGCATGGTCATGTTTTCAGCCCTTTTTAGTGTGGATTCACAGCACTGAGGGAGTCAACTTGGGCTTGAGGTAATATTGGCTTCCACTGAACACTGAAACAGAAAGTCATCACACATACACATACATTCTTGTGCTGTATGTGAAGCCATGTGTCCATTTAATGCATGTTTATGTAAGTATCGTGTGCGTTTGTTTGGAAACGTGAAGGGCATTTTAAACACTGAGTTAAATTACTTGAACATGTTCAAAGATAAAGGAAATTCTTAGTCTTCTTCCCTTCATAACTTGGTGCAGGAAGCTCCAGCTGAGCAGAAGAAAGCCTGCAGGGATGCCAGTTTATTTACAATCCATTTAAAAACAACCTCTCTGTATTTGTGCAGTCCGGCTACATCCAGTTGTCCGTCTTACCTCGACATGCCTTGCTGTCTGGCCCCAGTCTGCTGCCCTCAGGACACTTGCAGTAGTAGCTGCCGATGGTGTTGCAACAGTAGCCCTCGCAGCCCCCTTCATTCACCTCACATTCATTAACATCTGAAAGCAAACGACAGAAAGGGCAGTTTTACTAAAATAACGCACGGTCAGCAAAACACTGCAACCAAATCAATTTCCCCCCCGCGTTGGTAAGGTCTTTCTCTCTCAGGCAGAAAGGAAGTCTCTTTTAAAAACTTTTACTGAGTTTATTTTCCCTTCCTCACTTTGCAGATCATGACCCAGCTGTCTCACAAGGCTTTCTCTGTGACAGAGGTGCTTTGATGTCAGTGAACTGATAGAGATAAAAACCAAACTGTCGTTACTGAGTCTGTTGCCCATCTATAGGGGCCAGTGGTGAAGACAACTGTAAGCAACAGGAGACTCTGTTGAGAATGACTTAATAACTTAGAATGACTTAGAATACCTTATATCCAGACCAAAACAGTCCAAATCTTTGCTACCCCATCACTTCATAAAACAGATGCCAGTACTTAAACACAGTCGTTAGTTTGCATCTGAATCTAAACAGCTATTTCCAATTAGGCCTTCGATGTTGACCCACTCTGTAGAGCATGAGAACCGTTTTCATGCTCTTCCTCCCATTTTCCTTCTTCTCTCCTAGTGTGAAATGGTTTCCAGCTTGGTTCCTTGTTTACCCCTTGTACTGCAGTAATAGCCCCGCAGGCCCCTTGTTCTAGTAATGTATAATGATTCCTATCAACTCTCTTTAAGAATGAGGTTGTGCATCACTACCAAAGAATGTCTTTAAAAAGGATGTTTTACTATTCTATACATGGAGCAGCAACAATACACCGCTAATATGATCAGGCTGTGACACAAGAGACTGCAATATAGCTCCAAGTGTTATTTAGCTTGATCAGTGGGTAAAACTTTATAACAGACAAAGACTAAACTGTTTGCTTAATGTCTTTGTTGGTTTTCACAAATTGTCAAAAGAGATTTGGGCAACCACTGTTGCTTTCTGGTTTCATATTTGCAGAAGTCATATTCAAGCAAAGAAGAAAAACAATGGGATTTATTTTGGGGCTGAACAGGATTTTCGTTTCTTGTGTTCAACATACGTAAAAATGAAATGTTAGACTGTATTCTGATTTAAGAGAATTACTCGAGCACACTGGTATTCTTGCTTCTTTACATTTTAGGTAGAAAAAAATGTTTTGGTCGACTATTCAAATCATTAATGTTGAGACTGTATTCTGATGACAAAGTGTACCACAAGCATACAATACTGTTGGCTGATCTTGAATGCCTAATGCCTTTAGATGACAACAGTTGGGTAAAACCAGTGGATCTGTTTGGTTCAATGGGTGGAGCATGGCACTGACAAGGGTTATGGGTTTGATTCCCACTAGGGCCACACTTGCTGAAAATGTATGCATCAATGTTACTGTAGGCACTTTTGATTGAAGTGCTCACCGAGTGGCATGTATGTTAAAAATAAAGTAACCTGTCTGCAAATCCCTTTCTCTTGTGAATGAGGTAACTGCTGAATTTTACTAGAGATACAGTATTCCTATGTATGTCCAAAGATGTTTGTATGGTACGCTGACTTGTACTGCTGTTAGTTCCAGTCCAAGTGGTAGCAATGTGGCCAAACAGTTTCAGAGATGACACAGCGTTCTACATTTGTGTTTTTTTCTTGAATAAATTAGAATCCCTGAAGCTGGATTAACCTTGAGCTTGTCAGCATCCCCATAGCCAAGGGAAATGCATTCTGCTTCTGGGTGGACGCTCTTTGTCAAAGAGGAAGAGTAAGGCAATAGAAGGGAAAGGGAAAGTTATTTAGTATTTTGTCCCCGTCTGTTAAAAGATTTAATGTGACCCCTTAGCTGTACATGGACCAATAGTTTGTTTACCTTTGAATTACAGGAAATTTCAGAAACAGAACTTGCAAAAACTATTTGCACAACCCTTCTCCTTCTCTAAGACAGAAGCCAATGTTGTTCCAGAGAGAGGGAAACAGAGACGAAAACAGAAGTAGAGAGAAGGGGGGGGGAGAGAGAGAGAGAGAGCGAGAGAGCGCAGGAGGGGAGCATGCTCTAATAAGCTCTTTGGCAGCTTGTTTGTGTAGATTGATAGCACATGACAAATCAAGGTCTCCCTATAGAATCACGGTGTATTAGACTACAGATAGTTACAGAGCGCAGTCCAACCACAACTGCCTATGGCTCTTCTTCTCTCTTCTCTGATGACCAAGGAAGTACACCTGATCATTACCAAGCCAGTAATTATGGTTTTTAGCATTTGTTTCAGCCTTGTGAGCACAATAGTAGCAGTATCAAGTCCCACTCCTTAAATCCCCCAGTGTTCCAGAATTTATGCAAAGGTTAATCTAAAGCACATACAGCTAAATGCCATGCCAAAAAGCATAAGCCATCACAGCCATGCTCCAAAGCCCTTCTGGTGGAAACATGAAAACCATTTCTGGTTTAGGTTGTAACATGCTACATGAGTAGGCTCAGGACAGTGCCAATATTCTCCTGTTGGACCATTCAGTGGGTTTGCAGCTCTCTCTGTGTTTTATCTATTTTTCTGGCCAAGAGTAGGGAAGATACCCATGGAGCAAAGACAAATAGGCCAAACAGACAAAAGGGTATGAAATAGAGTCGGCCCCTGCTGCTCAGATAAAATGTATGGCAATGTCTCCTCTGCTGTACATACACGCACATGCATGTACGTAAAAATACAGTGATAAAGAGTATGTGATAAAGTAAGGACAGAGCCAATGCCTGATAATGGCACTGAGTTACACAGACAGACAGATGGAGGATGGAGACAGAGAGTGGGAGAGAGAGAGAGAGAGAGAGAGAGAGACAGACAGTCAGAGACAGATAGAGACAGAGAGAGACAATCCTTAAGGGGAAGATTGTACCTATCTGACCATGTGAGATGCATCATCAACATGCTGGTCTGTTCAGCTCAGCTCATGACGTCACAGTGTAGGATTAGTGTAGCACATAATTGATGGGAAATGCACAGGATGTGAGTTTGGATCAGTGGTGCTGAATTTTTTATAACCGAGCCATATTTCCAAGAGATCCTCCCAGTGTTTTCACAGAGGAAGATTTGAATGCACAAAGACACAAATGTGCCTGCTCTGCAGTAATTAGTGGTTTGTTTGGTGAACTTTAATCCTATATTAAGTATCAGTAACCATGAGCACAGCAGATCAGGGTAATGATGCATTGGCAACTTTGGCAATGGATAGGAGCAGTAATGCCTTAATAGAGATTAGACACAGGGAAAGTGACACCATCAACATGAAAAAAGGTCATAATGTGGCGAAACGACCCACCTACATCACCTAAAATATTGACCACGTAATCGGGCCTCAAGGACAATCTGTAGAATTCTGCAGGACCTCAGAAACCAAGGATGGGTCGCCATATTTTCATATCAGGCCACACCCACACTTGATTTCTAGGGGCAAACAGGGTTATCTGGGTCATCTGGAGAGACATACTGTTTAGGATTTTCTATAGAGGACACTAGAGGGTGCAGATTATTTTAATCTAAGGTTTAGCTGTTCACCTGGTTCTAGAGTCTTTGTAAATTTCTTAACTGCTGTAGGTTCTTAAATTGCAACATAAGGAGTAATTCTAGCCTGGTATCCAGCCCCTATGAATCGCAGTTTTCAGCACTCTTCGAATTTGCATGGTGAATCGCCATGCAAATTCGAAGAGTGCTGAAAACTGCGATTCATAGGTGCTGGATACCAGGCTAGAGTAATTCATAATCTTGGTAGAATTGCATATACACAATTTTTTTGAAGATTTCAATCAATTTCCCAGCAAAGACCTCTTGGCCAGCGTTGCCCTGACCTATATAAGCCTGTGCTCATATAGTCCAGCATTCAGCACATTCCTCTTGACAAGGGGGGGGGGTCGAAGGAACCCTTTACCTACCCCTTTCTCTCACTCACTCACTCACACAGACACACACACACACACACACACACACACACACATGCACACAACCCTGCTCTGCACTTTTCATTAACTCATAGAGAGGTGACATGGGCTGTTGACCTCAAGGCCCTGCCCTCTTACACATACCCACTTTGATCCCTCAACTCCTGGGAGCCCTAATGAGCTCTCCATATCAGCTCAGGGTCATTTGCCATCATCATCAAGGAGCCAAGCAGAGAAAGACACCACAGTTGGAGCCAGGTCCATTCAGTTAGCCAAGGCCTGCTAGAAGGTTTTGGATGGTGTTTACAAGGCAGGAGGTCATACATTGTCCTCAGACTGAAGTGTAAATGATGCCCAGCAAGGCATCAAGGTTGTCTCTTTCTGGCCAAACTGCAACACCAGAACTCATTATTTTTTGCAAAAGATATTCATAAACATTACCCTTATTTTAACTGTAACCTCAAAGGAAACCTTATACCCAAACCAAACCTCACATAGAGACAAAAATCCACACATTTTTGTGATCAATTTTCAGAATTTCGCTATTTTCGACTTTGTGGCTTGGCCTTTAATTGAGAATCATCAGTCATGGTCTGCATCTCTGGCCTAAGCTGACAATCAACAAATTCTGAACATAATGCTGGGGTCAAATGAATGGTTTTACTTAAGAGAGAGAATAGCTGACTTGTTAGTAAGATGACTCTTGGACCAAACCCTCAAGAAAAGATTTAGCTATAGAATTTATCATCATTTGAGAGACTTGAGGGATTGGGCTATGAAGACAGAATGAAATATAAGTAGTTTTACTGAACATAGGCCTAGCGTGCATGCGGCCAAAAACACACCGCAGTGGTTTGTATAACAAACAGTGCGCGGGAGGTGAAGAGTAGAGTTTAGCAGTACCATATAGTAGATTTATAGCACGGTAATTATCACTTTCTCTGGATCTAGAAATGACTACAGGATGAAACTTCAAAACGAAAATGCCAGTAAAACATGCAGATGGATGCTGCCTCAGGTCCAATCCCAACAGAGCAGTTAACACAGCCAAGTCTGTGTGTTGGTAGAGTTTGTAATGCACAGTATAACCTTATCACACGTAGATAAGCTGTTTCTCTGAAGAGCAAAGCTAAGACAATCTAAAAAATACCCTCATTCATGTACTGTTGTAGAAATTGTTGATATTGTTGATATTGTTTAATTTTATCTGAAGCCATTTGCTTTGTAGTACAATATAGCATTTTTGTGGAATAAATTAGCTAGACTGTGTTGGGTCTTACCAAAGCTGATCCAGGCCATTTGTCTGAAATCAACTCAGGCTTATACTATAGGAGTAGGCCAAGGGAAAGGTGGGATGTTAAAACAATAGTAAACATGATTAAATTAGGAAAAAATGATGGAAAATATGATGCAACCATCTTTGTGGGGCTGCTACACTATAGACTCCTACTTTCCCTCTGATCCAACATGGAATTGTTTGGAAAATCTTGCTGCAAGTTAGATGCAGGGTGAGGGACTTATGTAATGGCTTTCACTTTATAACAAGAATGGATGGTATCAGTACACACATGCAGACCAGTAGTTGTCATTTGATGGGGAGACCAGTGGTCGGAATGGAGATTAATTCAAAAACAGGCTGCCACACCGCTTCAACAGGTCATTGTATGTTTGGCTGCTGTTTCTTATCCTCTGCTGTTATGTGTTCATCTGTTAACTGTGAGCCATACCACAGTAGAGAGTTAGGTGTTTTTTATGGAAGCCATCCTGTTTGACTTTGAATCTGAACAGCATTGCTCTTAGCACATCTTGGCTTTAAGATCACCACTTCTGCCCAGGTTCATCTGTCAGACATTATACAGGCCACCCACATGCATGCAATGAACACACAAATGCACGGAAATAAAGACAGACATGGATACACACACACACACACAATTATTTCTCTAAATCCCCACAGACCAACCTGAGGTCACACACTCCCCCAAGAAAAAGGTCTCAATAGACAAAATACAGAATTATCAAAACAAGTCGGGGCATTTTCCCTAATGCAACTTAACGCTACAACCATCTTTATTCCCTTGGCTCGTAATGAAGCAAAGATGCTTTTAGCACTAAGGCGCTTTTGGGAAACTTAACCCAGGTTGCCGTTCAGCAGTATTTCTAAAGTTTTGTAGTCCAGAATACAAACACAAAATGTGGTCTCTTGTTCTGGGACACCAGATTATGAAAACATGTGGAAACCCAACAGAAACAAACCTCTGACCCATTTTTGTTCCCAACCCATAGTTTATTAAAAAACACAAGAAACACAAGATCATAAAGCATCTTGTGACTTGCTTAGACTACAGCACACCCACTCCCTTCACCTTCAGGTCCCCCGATACCCAAACACCTGGAGGCTCTTCCTCGACATTCACCAGTCCTCACTCCCTCGTGTGTCTCTCGGCCTCTCACCTACATATCTGGATCATCAATCTCCATCCCACTGATGGACTGATGGAATAGATGACACACACCACTTACCTCAGCACAGAGTCATCCTTTGTAAATTGTTGAAACATATTTGTCTTCTAATAAGTATTTCTCTCTCTCTCTCTCTCTCAAACACACACATTATTATATAGACATACACATAGAAAACTCCCTTGGATAAGGCCTAACACACACCTCTGGGACAGTGTCATATATTTCCAATCCATTCTTTCTTTCACATTCCTTGAAAAAGATAATGTATGAAGCAATTGGAAGCAAATGGAAAGTGTCTGTCTCCTGGTAGTTTATGAATGGTGGTGATAACGGCTTCCCATCAGGTAGTGAAGAGAGCAGACGGCTGTTTGAATGCTCTTGTGTCCTGTGCAGGCGAACATCAGCCACTGAGGCCTGACTCCTGCTTACCTCATTAAGTGTTATTGACATTGCTTGTCCTCTACAGCACACCTCCCCTTTCCAATTCCTCCAAGGACCAGCTCTCTTCCTCCCCCTAAAGACCAACCTGTTTGAAGCACACAAGCACTAAATAAATCAGTAAACCTACAACTGTGTGTTTGTGCGCGTGCGTGTGCATGCAAGTTCAGGAGTTGTTCCATTCCCCTCATGTTAAAAACATTAAAAAATGCAAGTCAAGATCAATAAATGAATCAGCAGGCCTCAGCTGCATGGCATGTCACTCAACACCGTGCAATGAATGTAGAAGGCTTAGATCTCAAAACTCAGTGGTTGAAAGTGATACCCGAACCTGAAGTGATTTATCTCCCTCTCAAGCTGGACTTTGAGTCTCAGAGAGGAATGATTTGTATTTCCTGCATTCTCTAAGTCCTTATTCCCACATTTCTATTGTAACAACTTAATGGACACAGGATAGGAATGCTATTTACCAAAATAATGAGAACATGCCTGTTATCATAGCTTCAAAACAATTAAACCCAGGACTTTCCATGCAAAAGAAAATGCTAAGATGAGGATTCCTACCACAGATATAATATAATTATCATGAAGGGAGAGATTTTAGATCTGTCTCTGAAAAACTATTTCCCAACAACAAGCACTCGTTTTGCTAGGTGGTTTATTCAGCTGGATACAAATGATAAAAAATGATACACTACCAAAATCTAATCTAATCTAAACAGACAAGAAAAAATATTTTGCAACTGTAACATCCTCTCTGCAAATAAACCTAGGGTACAAATGAGACATACACTTACACATACTTATATAATAGGAAACATCCTCTGATTGCTGCTTTGGACATCAGAAAGATTAGATATCGCTGCAGTGCCAAATAATAAAACTGTGAAATCACTGCTCTTTGGCAGTGGGGAGTTTAAGTTCCACTTGACCTGACTATGCGCCACTCTCCTCTCCCCTTTCCATTGCTCCATCAGTTCTTTGCATTTTTTTCTTTTGGCCTTAGCGCAATGGAACTGTGCTATTCTCTGTGATACATTCATTATTCTAATCTGCATGTTGAAAATTCATGACACTTCTGTTAATAAACAAGCACATAATTTGTGATAAACTGCAACCTATTTGGCTCTGTGAAACCAACTGCACCTCCCCTGCATTGCTGTTTTGATGTGTCCCTTTTTTCTATTTCTTGGTAATTGTTTTGGGGTGCAATAGGTGGCATGCACAAGGTTTGATGTCACATCTGTATATTAGGCTTGGGTTTGAGGTAGAGACTAGCAAATATATTTCAATGTTTCCTTGTTAACTGTCAGAGGGAAAAAAGGGAGTTAAGAGAACATAATTTCTCTTGTCAGTGCAACTTTGATATCAATGGATATGAACAATTAAAAAAAACTGCCAATTAGGAAAAGGGCAGGGGCTTAAATCACATTAAATCAACACATATTTCTGTCATGAGTCCAACAAGCCGCCACTTATGCTAATGCAATTTTAGGATCAACAAATATAAACTTTTTAAACGTCATAAAATGTTTTTAAACGTTATAAAATTAAACGTCAGCGCGACCTGGTGTTCAATAGATACAGATGATCAAAAACAGCCAATCAGGACAAGGGGAGGGGCTTAAATGACATCACAAATCGATAAGGAGACTCTCTCCTGAGTCCAACAAGCCATCTCTCATGTCAATGCGTGTTTGGAATCAATAGATATAGATGATGAATCCAGCATACATTTTTTTTTACATTTTTGGGACAGACAGAAACCCACTTGCACTCAGTTGCAGTCCGATAAGTGGAGCCTAACTCCTCTAACTATCCAACAGCATGCAGTGTATTTGTTCAGGGACAGTTTCATTCTCTGGAGGACAGTCTTCTACATGCAAAATCAACAAAGTTTAGTTCCATGTAGTAGTGTAACAAATGAATTACTGTAGGCTAAAAATGTTCCAGACCACCTTAAAGTCACAAATCTTCTAAATAAAAGTCTCTATCCCTTGGAATATGTTTTGGTGCTTATTGGTGCTTATTTCTTTAACATGATTGTCAAGATACATTGACAGATATCTTAGGTAAAGAGTAGGAAATTACCATGATAGAAAATGAGATGTACTTTCTGGTTATTTTAGAGAACATTTTAGCAGATGACTGAATGGGCACATCAAGTGCTGTTAGGAAACACACAGCATCCTGTGAACTAGACCAAAGTTCAAAGGTCATTCATGGACAGCTGAGGGAGCTTTGAGGAACCTGCCACAGAGAGGAAAGTGAGTTTCAACAATCAGCTCAGAGGGAGATAGAGAGGAGACAAAAGTGGGATTGTTTTCAAGCTCTTGGATTGAATGAGACGGACAGCTAGCTTGAGAAAGGGACATAATCAATCATGGCTTTCAACATTACCTGATGAAAACTATTACAAAGAATACTCATGGTCATTAAGTCCTTATTCAAGAGGATATCGATAGATTAGTCATGCATACTAAAACTTAGAGGTTGTAAAAGTAGACTACATGTGTTCCTTTATCCTATTATAGCCTCTACTCTCTCTCCCTCTCTCTCTCCCTCTCTCTCTCTCTCCCTCTCTCTCCCTCTCTCTCTCCTCTCCCCTCTCTCTCTCTCTCTCTCTCTCTCTCTCTCATTCTGTCTCTCCTCTCATTGCATATACATTTTGGACCACATTGTCGCGTGCTACTACCACCTCACCCCAGCAGTTCACATGTTTCCCATTTGTTCCTTCTACACAGAATTTATGCTCTAATATAATAAGGATTTTCAGAGAGTATATGTTTGAATCAGATTTACCGAGACACTGCTTCTTGCCATTTTCTTGCTGTGCACATATTTTTCCCCTTTCGTTTTTTTATAGCGTCAATAAAACTTAATTTGTTTTCTCACAGTACGGGACAAATGACTTGAATGATGAAAACTGGGTGCTGCTCTGCTTTTGTAAGCACACGCTTTCAGCCCTTGGATACAGGCTGCTCACTTATCCCATAAGCTGAAGCACATGCATCACTTAAGCTGAGAACTGAGTTATTGACCCAAGGAGATACAGATGATCTTCTCACGCCAGTCCTAAACAGAATTCCAGTGATCACCACAATCTAACTGAGTGTCCCTCTGTATGGAGCCATGACCATAAAGCAATTAACTGTTCAAACTTTGCAATTATAGACCAACAAATAATGCCGAATATCATAAAATCCTTGTACACCTGGGATGGAAAACCATTCATGGGCTAAAATAAGCATCCGAAGAATACACATACAAACTGTACTACTATATACTGTATATGAGTGTCAGGCCACTGAGGTGTATACACATCTATTAATCACATATTCAAAAGTACCCCTTTACTCTGAGAGTGGGTTTATACTACAAGGTTTCTTAAACTAATTACGCAATTAATCTGCCATTCCTGACAAATTTCATAGATCATGATGTTGTGAAAAAGCATCTGAAAAAATATGACATGGAACCTTTACCTGTATCACCTTAATTGGGTGTAATGTAAAACTGGAAGTGGACATCTGCCCTAAATCTGGTCAAAATCATATTGTGTTTACTTGCCCTATCTCCCTAAGAGCCTCTGTCTAGTTAGACCTAGTACAGCTGGAAAGGCCATTCCTGTATGGACAGGACAGATAATGTTTTACACAGAAAGACAAAAACCTTACTGTGGATTCATATCCCTTATGGTGTTGACTTAGACAGACACTTAGACACAGAGTTTTGAAGGTACGGGACAATTTGGCATCTCAAAGCAGGGAAAAGACTGAGGGCTTCACAGACATGGATTAAGCATAATTCAAGCCTAACACGATTTGTTTCTGTAAAAATCACCATTGAAAATTGATTTTAATCTTGGACTACGCTTAATCCATGTCCATAAATCAGGCCATGAAACAAAAACACCAAAGACACTATGTGAGTCTATACTGGGTTTCCATTATTTCTCAGAAACACCGTGCTACACATGCACTCAGTTACACAACTTCATATCTGCATGACACTCTGGTACATTTGGCCACTAAGCAGCTCCACTGGTTCATATGTAGTTGAGGGTTAACTACCTTGCTCTGAGGCACAGTTGTTAGTAGTAGTAGGGAGACTGTCATGCACTCCCTTACCCCAGTGGAGGCCAGCTGGGGGATCCACACCAGTGACCTCCCTGTCACAAGCTTATTTCTCTTCACTTCAGGCTGCTGGGAATAGCCAACACAGCCAAGTTCAACCAGGATGAGCTCCATTAATCAGAGACTGATCGGATGCCCCACTGCTACTGTAGGAATCTCACAACGGAGCCTTGGGTGCACATGGTCAATCACACAGACCATTAGCCCCAACCCACACAGCATTAACCTGGTAAACAATGGTGCCTTAATGCATTTGGAGAGACGAGGGAGTGCTTGTTTAGCATGTGGGAACTTCCCTGCCATATGGCAGCCATTATGGCCCTAATGAGCTTCTTCCTCTGATAGTAATACTAAGCATGTAGCACTCGGACTGCCCAGGGTGTCTGCCTGTCAGGCAGCTACCTTCAGGCCTGTGTCTGGTCTGTGACATATGATGCCTTGGTCCACTCAGTCAATGGCAGCCTTGAGGAATGATAACAGGAAGAGGAGTTATATAGAGCTTAAAGAAAGCAACATTAGCAAATGTCCACTGAATAATGCCTCCTTATTCTCAACTTTTTGCTATGACAGAGATTCGGCCACCTACAGAAGACTACCAGGGTCACACCAGACTTTGGAGCCCTGATAAAACTAAGTGTTCATTGTTCAACTGCTCTGCTATCTATGAAGCTTCTCCTTGTGCATAATGGATCTATGTACATCAACCTTATTGTCACAGTTTTGTGATGGAAACAGCTTCACTTGAATCATATCACCATTGGTCACTTAAGACTTCAATGTGTTCAGCTTCCTGTCAGTAACAAAAACACTCTGAACCAAGAACATCTGTGACTGACATTGTGTGTGGACAAAAAAAACCCTCAATATGTTATTGTAGCTTTGGTTGGAACAGTGAGCCACCTGGGCTTTAAAATCTTCCCAGGCCAAGACAGTGCTGACTCTGCTTCTCACAAGAATTCTCTGGCACATTGATGGCCATTCAAGTTTTTTTTTTTTTATGTTTTTTTTTTTTTCAGTTTCAACTGAATACTTGTATGAGGGTTCTTATTTCATGGTTAATACTCAGTGGTTCAGTAAGCTGTCAATTAAAGCTTGCGGCCATTACTGGAAGGGCTGGTGGAAGCTGCCAGAGGCTTTTAACTCAGCTTTGAATAACTGATCATTACCCTGACTGCCTTCAGTAATATCTTCAAAATGTTTTTAATCATGTACAGATCTGGGTGTCTCAAGAAAATAATGCCCAAATAAAACTACTGTTTACTCAGCAGGGAAGTTCATGTTACACCAGACTGGCCAATGTTAAATGGATCTGTCTATCTTTGGAGGCTTAAATTGTTAATATAGTTTTCAGTGAACCTTTGCAGTAACCTCTAATAAAAAGAACAAGAGAGCTGCCAGCCAAAACAAAGACCAACCTGTCAGAGGTAATCATAAGGTCCACACTGCAGTTCTTTATGAAAACAAAGCACATCATGACATCCACACTTCTAAAACTTCATCACCACAGGCGCTTCAGACCAAATTTCTGTTTAAGAAATCTTTGAAAAGGGACCAAAACAAACAATAAAGCCTGCCCTCATTACAACCAGATGGTTCCCATTATATCTTAATCCAAAACACAGTCTGCAGTATTGGGGTATCTTTGACACAATTCAAGCCCTTTAATCTGTTAACTAGGCCTTTCCAATTAGGGCCCAATATCCAGGCAGTGTCAGGATTAAACAGTTGTTTAACAAGAGTTTGGGACATAAATGTTATTGCAGATGAGATTATGTCAACTCCTTGTCAGCTGACGGACTTAGCAGCGAACCAAAGCAGTCTGTTGAATCTGTCCTTTTGTCTCACTGCCAGAATAATACTGCTGAAAGTAGTTGTTCAGTAGGCTCATTTTACTCAGGAGCCAAAACAAAGAGCTTGACCTGGAGCTCTGCAGTGGCACAATTGCAAAACTCCATGGAAAGTCACTGATTCTCAGAGAGGATAACTTCTATGCATGTTAAGTAAGTTAGCTTACGGTGGAAGGACCATTCCAGACTTTCCAGATCTTATAAAGACATCACTGTTGTGGGAGCAACCGTGGGAGCAAGTAAGACATGGTTTTTTACACCTCATTCGTCAATTTAATTGGGCCTAACTATACTTAGATCAAGATTTTTGCCTAATTATTCCCAGCTACGGTATTCCACAATTTTTTTGTCGATCAGGGTGAAAATCCTGAGATTGAGTTTTTCTCTCAGCTTTGTTTTAATTGTACCCATACACAAATTTGACTTGGATTGCATCTTTAAGCTTAATTAATTCCAGAGATCAGGGTGAAAATCCTGAGATTGAGTTTGTCGCTCAGCTTTGTTTTGATTGCACCCATATAAAAATTTGACTTGGGTTGCATCTTTAAGCTTAATTAATTCCAGAAATCTTAAAGAAATCTCATAGTATCTTCCCATTTTGAATCACAAACTCTTTCACAGGCTCTCTATTTCAGGCCCATTGCAGGACCAGCCACACCAATAAAATGAATCCTGAAGAAATATTCCCATCTGTCCAGTAGAAAGTCACTGGGATGTATGATATTACTGCCAAAGATAGGAGGAAGCACTGGAAGAGATGGGATCAAACACTGGCTAAAGATCCATAGAGGATATCAGTCATATATCATACAATACCGATTGAGGACATTTCCATAGAGCATTTGTCCAGAGTTTTCCAAGACTCTTAGATGTTTGAGCCAGATTCGAACTACTAGTATCATGATGAACAATTTACAAAGTCTCTCTTTAACCTGTCTTTCATTATTCAGAGATGGGAACAAAAGTTAATTCAGGAAACCCATTAAAGCTGCATACACTCTGTGACTTTTAGGCCAAATATAGACACGATTTTCAAGATTGGACGACACACAAACAGAACCCCAGTAATGAGGAGGGATGACAAAAATAACATCTGTCTAGTGTGTATACTATACAAAGACACTCCACTGTTTCTGTTTCAAGAAGTCCACACTCACACATATACACAAAGACACACACAGGCACACACACACACACACACGCACAACACAAGGCACCATACGGAGGAATGCCCTGAGGATTTTTAAATCTAGAGCACTGAGTCAGCATCTTTTTCCAGCAGTGTTTTATTCACCTCGCTCTCGCTCCCTCTCTCTGCTAACTGGCATGTCATTAGAAGGGGCCACTTATCCTTCATGCCTGGCTGCCCCAGAGCCATCAACTCAGTCTCCTATAGACGTCCATACAGTCACAAATGACTGCTGCAGTATCAAAACCTCAAAACCGCAATGGTGTTTTTCACAGTTTTTCTTGATTCAAAAGTTTCTGTGATCCTTTGTTGAGTAAGTCCCATGTGGAGGGTACAACCCATAAAGCCCATTGAAAACCCACTATATAGGTTCAAAATACATAGTCGGCCATCAGTAGGAAAATCAGTCATTTTCTATTTCAGAAAACTTTTACTTTAGGAGATACAATGATTTCATCCAATAGAAGCTAACCCATAATGTCATTTTCCTCTCAAAAATGTCCATGCCTGCCAGACTGTAGCTCTCTCTCTGTCTCTCTCTCTGTCTCTCTCTCTCTCACACACACACACACACACACACACACACAGACATGCATGCATACAGACCCAAGCACATAAATGCAAGCATGTGCAGAGAGGTGCAGCCATGGACATACACACAGACAGGAGTGTGTTTAATTTGATAGAGGGACGTTAATCCTGTCCAGACATGAGCTCAGTGATTGAGGTGAGAACAGCAGAGAGAGAGCATAAAGAGAGAGAGAGCTGAGTCTATGGGACACAGCCCAGAGTCCAGGGACTTGTGTCCTTGTTTACAGTAACACACAGATAGAGAGCAAACGGAGGGCATGAGAAGAAGAGCATCCTCACTTCTGTTTCTTTAATGGTGAGATTCATGTTTCGGTCCATTAACCAAAACATCAACTGCACTTCATAAAATGGAAAGCTTTGGTCCTCAGTTATGAGTAGTTGAGTTTGATGCCATTGTAAAATAAATGCACCCCTGTGACTTCATTACAGTTAATATAAATATAACTGAAAATCACCACTCATGCTGGTATTTATGTGTCACCATGTTGGAACCAGTGCTTAATTTGTGCCGGATCCTGCCGGAACAGGATCCGGCACCTCGCAGTTTTGGACTAGGTCTACCTGCATTCCGGTACTTATTTGCGTGGACCAAGCACCTCTGGTGGCATGAAAGTTTTGTTTTTTTTCTGCCATGTACTAATCCCAATAGTTGAATTTTCCTTTCCCCTCCCTACCAAAAACCTAATTGGCTCATTTCCATATGAAGACAGGTGCTATTAGAAAGTAGCAACAAGCGCATAGTAATCATGTCACATGAGTGAGCTGCTCTGCAGAGTGTGTTATGGTAAACTTCAGACATCGTCATGGCTAAAAGACAGTTGAATTTGCTGTCCATATGTCCGCTGTGTGGACTATTTTTGGAAAAATAGACAAGTTAAGCATGTTTTTGTTTTTTTTTGTAAACGTGTTACAGTTCTCTGGGATAATAACATCTAAATTCATATTTGCATAGATGAAAACAGAAATTATTTGGAGTGCAGACCTGTAAGTCCCACAGGTAAATATGTGGACAATTGCGCATGTTATGTTGAGTGTCCAGAAATAATTGGTAATATAATTGGTTGACGTGAAGGGCTGTAAGCCCCACATCAATGTGGGCATTTCAAAACCAGCGCGGTCTAGCCAAGTGTCGCATTTAGGTCTACTTCTAGCTGCATGGCATGACCATGATATGTTTTATTGCTATCATTTCATTATTCACTGACATTGTTTCCTACATTCAAAATAGATACCCTGTGAAAGTATTTGTGTTGATTAGTAACTACTCGAGCCAGAAGTTGTCTGGTAAATGGTTGAAGCCATTGCAGTTTTCTTGATGTGTTTATGTACAGCACAGGGCAGGTTTGTAAAAACCCATCATTTTGGACAAAATGAGCATTATGTAGCCTACAATAAAATATTGTTACAGGTCCCCAGTAGTCGGAGCTCTAAGGTCATATAGTCGGTCATTTAGTAATGTTCAAGCTGTTAGGTCTACAGTAAGCTATATGGCTGCACTGAGCACCACCGTGCCTCCAATGCGCTTGTTGTCTTGATATGTTCCGGAACCTTTTCCCTCCACACCGACTCGCGGGAACACCGACCACTTGGTGTTCTGGGACCTCGTCATTTACAAATTAAGCACTGGTTGGAACCATGTTGTTAGCTAATGTTCAAGAACAATATTGCTTGGCAAAGGATACTAGCCAAGCAATACTCTTTTTTTATTTAGCCTATCATTAATTAAAAATAAAATATTTATTGAAAATGTCCTTTTTTCTACTAAAATAACTGTAACGTGAGGCCTCTTGTGGCTTATTGCTTGGATAAAAGATGCACAGGTGATATGTGCATGCAGGAACCTTATTTATTTATAAGCACTGTCGACTTCCCAAATACATCAGACCCAACAGATAGAGAAAAAGAGAACTGAGGATATGACATTATGACACTTGGGTTTACCACAATTCAGAGTAAGTTGTCATACACAGCTTTCAAATATCCTCCTGTGTCTAAACTTTCCAACACTCATCGCACAGTCTTGTGTGGCAAGCCCCACCCATCTGGTACCTAGGTAGAGTCAAACAAACCATAAAGAGCATTCGCAAACACCATTTGGCCCCAGTCTGCGTAATATAAAAACATAAATCATATTTTGGAATATTCTCACATTACATAATGCTCTGTGTCCATGAGATAACACTGTCTCCTCTGTTCTATCTTCTAGGCTTGGAACTCTTCTCTCTCACTTGGGCATGTCAAATATTGTGTTGAGACATGAGAAATGGTCATTATTTTAAAAAGGATTGATAAAAATAGTCTGATAAAACTTTTTGGGTGTGTGTATTTGTGTGCACTTGTATGTGTAAGAGAGAGAGACAGAAAGGGAGAAAAAGACGAGAGAGAGGCAACAGAAAGTGTGTGAGAATAAAGAAAAGCAGTGAATTAGAGAAAGAAAGAGACAGAGAGAGAAATTATTGTTTTCCTGCACATTTTACCAAAAGATTATTAAGCTAAATGTAGATGCTTTTCTTATATCTTGTGCGTTAAAATGTGCTGATGTCTTTAGCTCACAGTGAAGTCCCCTAACACAGCAAAGACAGGATCTAGTCTCAGGACTGTCTATGATGACTATTCTATAAAGTGCTCTAAAGACAACCAGGCTCGTCTTAGTGAGCACCAGATGGGATCTGTCCTCAGACTTTTATGTGCCTGTGTTCTCTTTATTTCCTGCAGACCCGTGCGCCAATCGAACCAAAGCGATGCCTAGTCCAAGGCTTAATAGAGTGCGACAGAGTGGCATTCGCAGGCAGCGCTAAATACAACCATTACAGCTCGAGTGTGTGAGCCCTATCATGTTTGAACACAAGCTTGGGCTGCGTCCAGGCTGGCTATTAACGCACAGTGTCAACACCGTAGCCTCGGTGTCAGAGGCTGACATACATTACTGTGGATGGCCCCTTCTGTCTGATATCAGAGATTGGAAGCAGGTGGGCGGTCGGCCCCCGCAGCGCACAGCGGGTCCGACCACCGCAACTTGGCAGGGAAACCAAAGAGAGTAGCGTTCGAGAGGCCAACCAATGATGAGTGCTGAAAAGAGGGGAGAGGGAGCGGAGCACGGATTCTCCCTTGAACTATTCCCAGAGCCAGACTTTTCTTTAACGTCCCTCTCAGTGTGCATTCTCCCTCTATCAGAACCTAGCTGTGCTGAATTGTGCTTGAAAAGATGCAGCTGATCCTCCGTCCTCAGTAACCCAAAACCCTCTCTTTTTCTTCCTCAGTATCTCAAGCAGCATAGCAGCAGTGGTTACAGTGATAGTTTGAATCACTGGTTTTGCCACGTACACAATGATTCAAAAATGCAATCTGATGGATCCACTTTTTAATAAACAAACTATTTCCTATTTTGCAGTTTTTATTTCCATTTTGTAGGTTTAAGTCAATCAGTCATTACCTAGACAAGTAACACATAGCCTACTTCACTTTCAGCTTGTAGTAGCACACACACGCGTGCACGCACACACACACACACACACACACACACACTTACATGGGGCTGATGGGGAGCAGCCGCAACAGGTGTTTTCCCTGCCTGCACCAGTTGCTGCAAAACTATTGTGGTTAAGGAAAAGCTGGCAGCATCTGAGAAAGAAGAAGCAGTGGCTTAGTGGCCTTTGACTCATGCTTGCCTGTAAAGCTAAGCTAAGCTGAGCTAAAATATGAAATAAAATAAAACAGACTTCAATGATCCTCATGGGGAAATAGGGAAAAATTGATTTATCGGTGCCGTGAGAACAGCAATTCACATGTTCTGTCTCAGGGGTTTAAGCATGACATCCAAACAGAAAGACAGATAGATAGGCAGGTGGACCAACAGCCAGACAGACAACCAAGCAAGCAGGCAGGCCAGAAAACAGACAGAAAGAGGGACAGAGATGTGAAACACTTGCATGCTTCGATAATACAGACATGTGTTTTACATGCAGCAGGATTAAGAGCATGTAGGAAACACCATAAATCTACGAAATCTACAGAGGTTAGTTTTCTTTTCTTCTTTCAATATACTGTATCTGTGTTCTGTCCCTCTCTCTCCATCATGGGTGAATCTGCTACAGGACACAGCAATAAGTCTGCCATTATGGAATGTTTAATAAAGCTCACAACACTGATTCCTACAGAAACACCCTGGTGGCTCAGTCTGCATATACAGATATCCAGATTCCCAGGTTGTGCAATGTTGTTGCGGTTCCCTTAGTGATTTTGTTGTCTTACTGGTCATCTTGTCTTGTCATCTTGTCTTGTCATATCTTGTCTCATCAAGGAATACGCCAAGTTTTTGGGAGACTGGCCCGTTGGTCAACATACACGTAAAGCGTTGAGAACAGACACCAACATTTTCCATGTGTCCCTAGTAAATTGTTGGCTCCGGTGTTACATGCTAACACTTTCACATTCACTATGATGAGTGATAGCAGGTGACTAACATTATCCAAAGTAAAAAGACTGACGTTTTAGCAATAAAAAGTTGGTGTTTTTTTATTAAATGGCCTGTAGATTCATTATTTTAAAAAATCTTTTTTTTTTGGAACTATTTCAGATGAGCAGCCACATATTCATCCTCTGTGCAGTAGGTTCAGTTTCCCATCGCCCACCACCTTCATTTGTCATGGAAACAAAACAAATCACACTTCAAGTCTGGTGGGAAGAGATACCTTCCAACAGGGAGAGTGGACCCTGATATTTCACAACAGTATGTTATTTTTGTATCATATTGCATATCATTGTGTCATGTAAATTTTGCCAATCTCCACAAAACTGCCAGACTTATCCATATCATTTAAAATCATTGACCATTTAGCTTAAGAGCTTCAAGTTCTTATTTTCTCATTTTTGAGGTAATGCTAGTGCCTTCTATCACAGTGTATGCTAAAGTGTTAGCATGGAGCACTGGACCAAACTACCTACCACGGACACATGGATGGTTTTGGTGTTTATGTTCTCATCACATAATGTGCAAGTTGACCAACAGGCCAATCTCCCAAAAACTTGATGTATTCCTACGAGAGTTTTAGCAGTCAAAGAACAAACCTCAGCTGTAGGGCAGGCAGGGACTGGGGGAGTTCACAACCTCATTACTCTTCTCCACATAATGTCATGAGCTGAAGACTAACATAATACTGTAAGCTACAGGCATTATACCACCCTAGCATAATATCATAAGCATATTTTGCCTTTCCACAATAATTAAATATCTACTACTCAAAAACTCATTCAAGATCAAAATCCAAAAGGATCCATTAGAATTTCCTTTTAAATCATTTTGGATTCAAAGATGCAACTATGTAACCTTGAGCATTGGTTCAAAAATATGATAAGTCCCATTTGGACTCTTAAAGGATTTTCCAAAAGGATTCTGAAGGACTTTTTGATGTGAAAACAGTGTAGTCAAAATGCTCTAAAAATAGCTTAATACCTGGACCCAAACCTTCACAACATAAGATTATTAGTGTACGTCTTTGCCTCCGCACTGAGCAGAGGTAGAGGTGGGGGAAGCTGGCTGAACACAGGAGCTTGGCTTACGCTCCGGTTGTATAATGACTCTGGCAAAAGGAGAAGGGGATAAATCTGTCTCCAGGGATGAGAGAAGGAAAAACGTTTAACGACAAGAGAAGAGCGGAGCGGAGAGTTCTCACTGAGGGGGATCGAAGCACAGGATGTGGAGAGAGAAAGAAGGTAAGAGAAGGACAGAGAGAGGGAAACCAGAGAGAGGTAGATCTGTCTGATATCTCAATCTTCTGTTCTCCACGAATCTGCCACTCTGTCGTGTGAAAACCAAAGAGGCTCTGTCAAAACAAAACACGCGGGAGAGCTACCTCAAACAAACAGCGACACGTTCCTGTGAAATGTCTTGGCCAGAGGAAGAACTGTGTAAAGAACCCCTGGCAGGCAGGCCTTCCTCCTGGGAAAGTCAAGGGATCAAACGGGAAGGCCCCTCTGCGTGCGTGTGTGTGTGTGTGTTTGTGAGCATGTGTGCACATGCTGAGAGGGGTAGTAACCAAGCATCCTCTGTTCTCCGCTCTAGCTCTGCAAGACTCTTCCAAAACACTAACAACCATCCTCCTGTCTGTTTGCATGTTGACGCAGACCGCAGGGAGTCAGACAGTGGACAGAACACACAATGACAACAACGAGACAATGCACAGAGATTGGAAGGACAATCAGGTGTTGTACAGGCTTGCGTTTACCATCTAATGATGAAGGTGCCAGGGTGCTTTCTCTGAGGGTCAAGATTGTTTAGTTGCACAGTAGGTGAAGGGTTTCAAACCTTACTTAAAGGATAAGGCTGGTGTTTTTTAATGCATTGCTTACCGTCAACAAATCCTGAAAATAACAAAATCAGCAGTGATTTTGTTTTGCCAACAAGTCTCGTCCATGTAGCCAGTGCCCAATGAAGCCATGTCCCAGCAGCCATAGAACTCCATTGTATTAAAAAAACGATTAAAAATACATCAAAGATCCATGCCGTTGCTCTGGGCAGCATTTTATCATCGCGATGCACCGGGCCAGCCGACTTTTTCCTCAAACAACTTAATAAGCCAGCTGTAAACACGTTTACGATCTCAGGAAAGTAGTTCCGTAGCACTGAAAATAGTCCCCGGCGTAATGAAGAATTTGTTCCCATTTGAATTTGATTTGGTAATAACTATAACAGCCTGACTTTTTGTGGTAACAGTTAGCGATTTTTAAAATTGAAACTATGTCTTTGTGAGCTGTATTTCAAGGTTTTTGGCTTACAATTGGAGCCAATGACTTCTGGGTTGACGGCTAAAAACTATATGTGGGATGTCAGAAAGTAACGGGAGTAGAGCAAATGCATTGTTGATTTTGTTTTTTTCATAGGATTTGTTGATGGAAAGCAATGCATTAAAAAACACCAGCCTTATCCTTTAGAACTCTGGTCCTGAAGTAACTGGGGGATATGTCCTCTGTTTTGTTTTGTTTTTTGTCCATCCTCTGAGATGTCCCCCGATTCTACAACAAAGAAAGTATCCTATTGCTAAATTCAGATAATAATAAGAATGTGTGATACTTTATTGATCCCATAGGGAAATTCAAGCTTGTCAGCTACAGAAGCTGGTAGCGATTCAGTGTCAAGTGCCTTGCTCAAGGACACTTCAGGAAGGTGGACTGCTTGCCAACATAGGGGCTTGAACACAATGGGTATATTGTGGCACACAGATTAGCCTGTATTGGCATTCCTACCCTGAACAGATTCCAGGTTTATATGTGTGACAAAACCTGTTCTAGTGTCCAAGTAGGTTTTAACTTTCTTAACCACATGAAGCCAGAGCGGCACATGCCCTCATTAACATCCAGTTTTAGAAGAGTGGAGGCACAGTTGAGGTAGCCACAGCCCCCCAGGCTCTAGCCTTCAAAGGAAACCATTCCTCTCAGCACTTGCACTACCGTTAACTACCCAGCGACCCCCACAAAGCGGCCTCAGCCAATCACAGCGACACGACAGGCTCACTCTGCTTTTTCAAAGTGAAAGCACAAGGTCTGATCTGATCTGGGCCTATTAGAGCTTTAACAACATGTTGTCCTCTGAAGATGGAAGTCGGTCCATTCTCCCAAAGCTGCACCCACTTAGCTTACACATAGCTCTGTTGTAGTGGAGTGGTGGAGGGTGCACGCATAAAGTTCATACACACGTCCAATATTTTTTAAATCATTGCAAATGTAATATTTTCCTCATCAGATGGGAATGGAAACTCACCATATTGGCATCGTGTGCCTTTGAAGCCCTCTGGACACTGGCATATCTGGTCTCCACTCTCTGCACAGCGGCCTCCATTGAAACAGGTATTGGCAGCACACACCCCTGTAGATATTGTATGTAATGTATAAGATAAAAGAATAGATGTATCTATGTTTTTGTGCATACCTGTATGTTTGTATCTATCTATCTATATTTATCTAACTTTTTATTTATCCAAGTTTAGTACCTTGATCATAAATGTCTCATTTTAAGAAATACCTGCAAATTGACATAAAAAAACAGCCATATCCGATATATATGTTGGTGAAATGCTATTACTCACGATACAGACAGCCCATCTCTTCGCCCCTCTGAGTCCAGCCAGGGCAGCACTTATAGACTGCGTGCAAATCCATGCTGTACACCTGCCTGTAGGCTGTGTAGTACCCTGTCCTGTCCAAGAAGAGAGATTATGTTACAGTCCCATGATGGGATTTTCAGAGGGTTATTTTCAATGGATAATTACATAGTATGATCATATTCATGAAGATAATATGGCGTGCAGATAGAAAACAAGCTTTTCACTTTTTCAACTGATCATAAGTCCAAATAAAGATCTGTTTTACTCAAATGTTAATAAACAACACACACACACCTTTTACAGCTTCAAATGTCAAAAAGCCATGGATGCATACATTGTCATTTGCATAGTCCTATTGGTATTGTATCAATGTTATCAATCTTGCAGCCGTATTTATTTAAATCTATGTTTGTATAACATAGATTTACATACTACATAGATCCCGCCAGACGACCCCACAGTCTCGGCACGGATATTGGCATGCCTCGCCGATATCTCGGCATGGATGATGGAACGCCACCTTCAGCTTAACCTGTCAAAGACTGAGCTCTTGTCATCCCAGCCAGTCCCTCTGTACAACAACAGATCAGTATCCAGCTCGAATCAACTCAGCTCATGCCCACAAAGTCTGCCAGAAACTTGGGTGTCATGATTGACGACCAACTAACCTTCAAGGAGCATGTGGCTTCTGTTGCTCGGTCATGCCGATTTGCCCTGTACAACATCAGGAAGATCAGACCCTACCTGTCTGAGCATGCAGCACAACTCCTGGTACAGGCGCGTCTGGTCTTCAACCAGCCCAAAAGAGCACATGTCACTCCGCTGTTCATATCCTTCCACTGGCTCCCAGTTGCTGCCCGTATCAAGTTCAAGTCCTTGATGCTCGCCTACAAAGCAGCAACCAAAACGGCTCCAACCTACCTGAACTCCCTCATTTAGGTCTATGCTCCCTCCCGCCCACTACGCTCTGCCAAGGAACGGCGCCTGGTGCTGCCACCGCAACAAGGCCCTAAGTCTCTAGCCAGACTCTTCTGTGGTTCCTCGGTGGTGGAACGAGTTACCAAACTCCATTCGATCCGCAGACTCCCTCTCAATCATTAAGAAAAGGCTAAAGACCCAGCTCTTTAGTGAACACCTTCTCATCTGATGGAATGTGTAACCAAAAAAAATAAATAAATAAAACTCTTTATCTGCCTCTATGCACTCTATGCACTCCATGCATTGCCTCGTAGCACCTATGTCCTGTTGGACCAGAACTTAGCTTTATGGCACTTACTCTCGTTGTTCTCTCCTGACTAGAACCTTGCTTGAACTGTATCTCATGTGTATGTGTACGTCGCTTTGGATAAAAGTGTCTGCCAAATGGGAAATTGTAATTGTAATTGTATAACTTTTTCCTGTGCTCCGTCTACATCTATTTACATTGCGTTCAATCTACATAGATTTCCAATCACAAAGTAAGCCTGGCTACACTTTTGAAGAGCAAAATCCAAATTTTGTGTATCCAGAGCTGTCAGTGTGTCCTTGCATGATCAGATGATGAAAGTCACACTGAAATAACAAGGGTAACTACAGACACAAACTGGATACAGGAAAGCAAATCCAGCTTGTGACTGGAAGGTTAGCGGCTCAAATCCGTCAGGTGTTCTTGTAAATGAGATGTTTATATAGATTATGAAGGATTAATAATAAAAAACGGTTGTGCATTCGTGAATGTACAGTTGTTCTGACCTCCTCTCGTAGCCCATACACCAGCGGTGGCCAGTGCAGCCCTGCTTCCACACCTTGACCCATGCGGGTGAAGGCCTGGACACAAGGCTGGCGTGCCCCAACATGGACATCTCCTGGTCGGCACAAACATTTGGCCTGCATATGGAAAACACACAAACAGGAGAGAGAGAGAGAGAGAGAGAGAGAGATGAGTAGATGCAAAGTATGACTCTCATGAACAGCCTTTATGTTTCATATGTTTTTAGGAGGTAGGAGGTAACTAAGAGGTAGAGAGCTGCCCCTAGTGGTCTAGTTCTGCTCCAGAGCCAATACATAGCCTACTGTACGTACATTGAAACAGACATGAAGACCATGTACTAGCATGCACTCCCACATGTTCCACACACTCCCTGAGCTGCATGCGCAAGCTTATCACACACATCTGTACTACCAAGTTCTTGTTTGTCAGTACGCCATACAACTTCCTGCCGTGCTTGATTAAGTTGCAGAAAAAAATAGTCCAGGGTTTGGACACTGTTTAGAACACCCAATAAACAACCAATGAAACTCCACAGGAAATTTAGTTCCTAATCTATTCAGAGTTTGTGTACATGTATATAGGAACATGCATGCATATGGGTGAGAATATTGAAGTGTGTGCATGTTCATGTGCATGTGTGGGGTCTGTGTGTGTGTGTGTGTGTGTGTGTGTGTGTTTATGTTATACTACAGAGGTTTTCACTGTACAGCACTCTACATCACAGACAGCCTGCGTACTGATGTTGTCAGCGCAGGTAAGCTATTCCTAAGGTGTCCTCCTCCACAGACCATCTGGCTTCAATACACAGCAGCCTGAAGTTAATTAGAGGAAGTATAAAGGCCTCTCCGGTAATGAAAAAGATTCCTGCAATCATGTCCAGCACACTCTATTTAATTTCGGAAACCTCTCATGGGTTATCATACAAAAATGCACATTCCACTGAATCCTATTCCCATTATGCATCAGCACATTACAGCACACTAGGCTACTAGAAAATGCATCCACTCTCATAGGGGGCCGGAAAGAGCGACTCCTGGTGGGCTAGTAAATATAGAGCAGAGCGGAGTAACGGTACACTAATAGAATAACACAGACAATTGCAAAAGTGCAAAGCATTGTGGAAATTATTTAAATAGCCAATAGTAAAATATCGCATGGTTGCTTTATCTCTTACATTAAAACGCCTATGTATAAAACCTTAGTTTCTTGTCCGATTAATCATCAATATCATGCAAGTGCAGAGAAAAAAAAGAGACAATTTGCAAGACAATTTCACTTACATGCCAAGTTGCAGCTCCAAAGATGATGCGATGCGCACAGTGCTGAATGATATCCCACACCAAATGAAAATATCGAGGAACATAATTGAAGCCGGCTAATGACAGAGAAGAGAAGTGGTTAGCCTGCTCGGTCAGCGCAGCCTCTTTGTCCGTCAAATGAACAGCATCCTGACATTTAATTAAGCGCGCCTTGAGACATGACTCAGAAGTTGTTCTTTGTCTTGCGTGATATTTCTGTTGTGATTCCGGTGTGATTTCCCAGTTAGTAGATCGGCAGAGAGTCGACTTGTCTCATGTCAACTTGCACCCTTTGAATGGCTCGTCTGAGTCAACGCACCACCCACAGTCACTTGAGGGGCCAACTCCCAAAACCCTCAGCGACACTGAGCATATTCCTCATTTTAACTCAGTGGTCAGTGTCTCCCGCTTTGCTTTCATGTTATCCCTAAGTAGAAACGTAATCGTATCATTAGCCTTGGAAGGATATACAAAATTATTCTCAAATATGAATAATTGATGGATATTCTGGAATATTCAATATAGCTTAAACTGTTCTCAATAATGGGTTTATAGTGGCATTATTGTAGCCTAATTTAGTAGACCTATCACTATAACATTCCCGATAATTTTCTAGCAATTGCTACAGATACTTTATTCTAATTGCCATAGTGTTATTAAGCACAATCGGAAAACAAACATAAAAAATAAATTATGTCAATAATATAAAAAAAAAAAAACTTTAATTTTGGAGCGGATCCGGATCCGACTCATGAACAAGCATAGCACGAACCTTGGCGGAGGTCTGCGCTCTCCGAGTGCCCTTCTAGTTTGTTATGTTTTTTGATGTATGGAACTAGTGCCTGAAAACCATTAAACCAATCACACCCGTTTACAGGAAATACAGCGAATATAGACTAGTCATTTCATTAACAACTTCATTGCACACGTCTCATGTAAACGTATCATTGCTTAAAAGTTGCAAATGCTCCAATAACACTCTTTACAACACTGGAGTGCAGATCTGAACACACAAGTTGTTGGCCCTTATGATAATGGACTATAGCAACAGATGACTAGCCGCTACTAGATTGGTGTACATGATAAAGTGGCTGGTGTGATTCTGATTTATTATGCGATATTTCATAAATATGGCTTAAGTATCTCATAAGTATAGTAGCCTCTCTCAATATTATGAGATACTAAGTCATTACTATGAAATGGTATCTCATAAACATGACTTAGCAGCTCATAATTATGAAATACTAAGTCATAATATTGAGAAGAAATCTCACTTGATGGAAAAAAAGGTAGGCTATGTGCTGTTTTTTTTTTTTACAGGTGGCGGAAACGGGCTTCCATACATGCATAGTAATACTTTATATGCATTATAATACTACCTTGTGATGTGTTTCCCTTTTTTACTTGAGCGCTTGGTACCTTTTTTTTTTAACAGTCTATGGCAGAGACTTTTAATTTCCAAGTAACGTAACTTCCTCCTTGGTGGTTGTTCCTGTTTGGGTCCGAGTCTACAGAGGAAGAGAGGAGGTGACTGTCTCATACATCAACACAAGGAGATGCCTGCTAGCTACATCATCTGTAATACACTTACGTAATTGTGTCATTTGTAGCATATCCTGCAAATCTTGCTCCCTTTAGTATTTATATAATTACTTCTGTGGAGAGGCATCTAGCAACATACCAAAGGGTAAGGAAACGAAGCTAACGCGCTAGCTTGAAATGGCGCTAATAACGTGTTGGCTAGCTGTCATTGACCAACCAAAATTAGCTTCATTTGGTCAAGGTACTCCGATGTAGCCCACTAAGTTAGCCAAGACTGTGGGAGACTTTTGACCAACTAACCACAAGGTAGACGGTACATACTGTAAACATTCGCGGATGCTACTAGCTTCACTAATAATCTAGCTAGACTGAATGTTTGTAATGTTAGCATGTTGTTATCTATGACAACATTCTCAGACGTATGAGAATGTCACTACTTATTATGTGCTCAATTAACTAATGTACTTTTGGTAATGATGATATGTTATGACCATTTTTAAATAGAAAAGCCTAACCGGGGACAGGGGTCGCAAATTAGCCTTGGCTAGAAATCCCATATGCAACACATCTGTATCATGTTATTGTAACCTGTTACAATGTCTGTTTTGCATTGTCCCTGACAAATAAACTAATAAATAAATAAATAATTAAATAAAATACAGACATGTTATGAAATGTTAATTTGCTATAACAGCAATAGTAAAAATAGCCAGCAAACATTTATCGTATCTCAGTGTGCATCTCAGCAAAGTCAGCTTAGCTGGTTAGCCAGCTTTGCTACTGTTAGTCACAATCAGAAGACCTTTATGGTTGTTATCATCATATGACAGCAACACGAGCTCTCTCTCTTTGTAACCCCTGGCTACAGCACTTCAGCTCTACTAGATTTTCGGAGGTTCAGGAGATCCTCTAAGAGATTCTGCCTTCGTGATCTTTATATAATAAGTTAGCTGCAGTTTGATGATACGTGCCATTAAATATGCAGTGTGACCAGTTGAACAGGATTGAAATTGAAAGTATGGATAAGACATAATGTTCAGTCATTATGGCACCATTTTCTTCCCTTGATAATCTTTTTGTGAGTAACAACTAGTTCGGTGTGTTACTGTCAAGCTGAATAACTGTTGTTTTACACAGCCAAATGAACGGAGCAGCCTTCCCCTCCCCCACGGCAGAGATGGCGGAGATGAACCGTATCCACTATGAGCTGGAGTACACAGAAGGGATCAGCCAGCGGATGCGTATCCCTGAGATGCTCAAAGTGGCCGCTCACGCCTCCGAGGACCCTGATTCCGGACTGCAGGAAACCCTTCACAGTGTCATGATGCAAGTCCCAGAGAGAATTGTGGTGGCAGGTAGGTGTACCATTACATTCTCTCTATGTAGGAACTGCCTTTTCAAAATTAAACTGGCACTCAACTATGCACGTCATTGATGACTATCAGCTGACTGTAATGTAGCCATTATGTGGCTTTGTCAGAGCCATTAACAGATTTCAGATATCTTTCTATCAGTGGCACAGGACTTTGTCCATCATCCTGCCCAAGCTACTAGAGGTCAATTTACTGTAATTTAAAAATGTAGGTAAATTGTAGCTTCATTATACACTGCATATGAGAACCGCTTTATGACAAAGGATTTTCCATTTTCAGAATTTAAGGGAAAATACATTCTTTAAATTGATTGAAATAGAAATGGAATTGATCTCAACCCCCAACTCTGATCCACACCTTCTTTTGTCAGGAGACAGCAGTGACCCCCAGTTCACCAGACCCAGGGACCTGGACTTAATCCAGTCCACGCCACTAGAGGCCCTGTCACTGAAGACTCCGCCCAGAGTCCTCACCCTCAACGAGCGGCCTCTGGACTTCCTGGAAGTGGAGCGGAGTGCAGCTCCAGCCCCGCCCAGTGAGGAGGTGAGGAGCTGTTGGAAGCAGAGTCAGGGTTCTCTACAAGTCCTATCACAGTGGCACTGCAACGTGTGGATTACTAGTCAGTCAAAAATCTGAATATTAAGTCTAAGATTTCATACCATCAGCGCACCACCACCACCACCACAGCCACTGTCACAATGTCATGGGGAGAACCCTAGAATGAATACATACATTCGATTTGTTTCTCCAGGGCGTGTACTGTTCCAAATAGAATTAATTTGTTGTACAAAGCTGATGTTTTTGATTGGTCAAAGCGGCTTGGTAAGCTTCATGTCAAACCTACCAAGGCCACTAAATCAAATCCACCCACTGACCACAAGGGAATTGTCAGTAAAAGTACAGACTGTATCTTGTCTTTATCCCTATAGTTGCGGCCCCAAGGGCGGTTACGGCGGGAGCGCTCAGCTAGTGAGAACACAGCTATGCGTCACAACAGCCAGCTGATTCGAAATGACTCCACGTGAGTATTGGCCTGGACATGCCACTATTAGGCTGGTACAGCTCCAATTTATCTCCTATACACACTAGTCTATTGCATCTTTTTTCTAGCTCTCCATATCTTCATCTTTCCCTCGTCCATCCCTGTGTGTTTGCCTCAGTTACCTGGCTTTAGTTGGTTGTCCGTCGTCACTGGAGTTTTGTTGCTAGGCCTGTAGCTGCTTTCATGTTTGAGTTGTTGACATACCCAGCTGTTTATGTCACTGACACTAACCCATTAACACCATATATACTCACATACCACTTTTTGATTTGATCATTTCCAGATCTTAAAATATTTTAGAATTGCACAAAATACTTTGGAAAAGTATTTAGTCACGATTCACATTTGACCACAAGATGTTGTAGACCCATTTCACCTGTTGCAGTTTTTGTTGTTGTGAATAATGTGGTCCTACAGCAGTAGACAGAGAGCAATAGAGCCTAGTTGACTGTCATATTGGCCAGACACTGTGAGAATACAAGTTGTTGAGCACTGACCCAAAATTTCAAATTCAGTCAAAAAAGTAAGGTCTAAAAACTCAGGAAAAAGTCTGTAATTCTGACGTGAAAAATGTGTCGGAACCCTTATATGACATTTCTTTCATTGGACTACACCATTCCTCAAAACAAATGTACGTGATGCCCCTGCTGCTGTTCTACTGATCAGCTCATCACCCGCTGTGACGGGTGACCTTGATTTCAGTGGTCTTTCTTGGGTGGTCTAATCAAAGATTGAATCATTTGCTTGCCCGTGTCTTTAGTTTCACATCTCCTCCTCCATTTCTGTTGGAGTGCTTGGGTGTATGTTAGTGGAGCACTGCTAGTGGTTGGAAAGTTAAATTCTCTTGTCATTATTACAACACTGCTTTTATTTACATCTTTCACTTGGTTTTCACTTTGCTGTCTCTGCGAGGTTAGTAAAGTTGAGGACACTCTCTTTTCCTTTCATTCTCTCCCTCCCCTCCCTCCTTCCCTTCCTTCTTCTTTTCTCTTCTTCTACCTCTTTTCTCTGACTTGGCTGCTCTTATTGGTGGGCACTGAGCAGTGCGACCCCCTCCCCCCCAGCCCCAGCCCCTGTCCGCCCCTGCCCCCCTCTCGCCGTGGCTGAAGACGAGCAGAACCTGTACAGCGCTAGCGGTGTTCTATCTTTCATCCAGTCTACTACACGTCGGGCCTACCAGCAGGTCCTGGAGGTCCTGGATGAGAACCAGCGCAGGTGACCTGCCAATCACCCGTCCTGCTAGGGTTTTGATACTAGCAGTTCCTCTCTATTCACACCATTCAGAAATATAGGACTAGTAGGCTATTTTTACAGACCTCTGTTTCGCATCAGGATCATTAGATCAGTTCTTAACCATCTGTCAAATGGACAAATTAAGTTATTTTTTTAAAGCTTGAAAGTGCTTGGTCTCCTAAACATTGCTTATGGAGGAGATTAAAGACTGCATCATCTGTCTTACAGTTTGGAAGTCCCACTGAATCTTACATTGACTCGCTGCTTTTTAGCTGCTCCCCTGGTGCATTTTCTTGAGAAACACAAAACATTTAGGGAGAAGGAGGCTTTTCACATGACCAGTGGTTCATTCAAGTTTCTGAAATGTTGTATGGCACTTGGGTATGTCGAAAGTGTTTTGTGTGGTGGGCTCAAGTATTACATTCCTAAGAGGTAAAGCACATTTCAACATGACTGTTTGATTGTGAAATGACTATTTCTAACCTTCAGTAACACTATTAATAGAGCATGTTCATTATTTCAAGTGAAATGTAGTCTGATATGCCTGGTATACTTTTCTAATCTGTGGCCTTGGGTCTGTTTGACCCAAGGCATTAAGTAGAGAGACCTCCTATACCAGCATTACATATGTTCTTGTCTAGAACTGGAGGTCTAAATGACAGTATCATCACGTTATGGAAGGTCACCCATTTTGGAACCAGCAATTAGACAAAAGCAAGTTGCACTAGGACTGGTCAAACAGTTTTTATTCAAATTTTAGGTTAGATGAAAGTTTAATGATCCCCTTTGGGAAATTGGGTCATTGCATCAGAACAGATGCAATGACCCAATAGCAATAGTAAAAGCAGTCCATATGAATTGAACTAGCAGTCTTAAGTGCTGTTGCCATGTTACTCCACTGAGTTACTGGCTTGCTCAAAACCTTACTAAACCGTCCACGTACTTAACCTCAGTTCTAGTAGCAGAGAGGTAGTTGAGGATAGTTTGCGAATGTCACAGCAACTGAATTTTTGTGATCTGTTTTGGAAGGATAGAATGAAAAAATATCTTCAGTAATCAGCATTCTAATTGTGTCAAGATACAAGGCTTGTAAAGATTAGTCAAGTATTGGTTTCCAGGACAACACAAAAGGTGTATGTGAGGGACATGCGAGTTGTGTCTGCATGTTTGCAACACTGTACCATGTATGTTGCTCTATCTCTTGTTTTTCCTTTCTCCCATCCCCCTTTTTCCCCACCTCTTTAGCAAACCATCACTGCGAGGGGGGTCGGCTTCAAGCTCCAACCCCCTGCATGAATCCAGGTAACTCCACCTGGCACTCAGAGTCTCCATTTTGTCCCTCTCTTGCTTTTCCTCCTTCCTTTCCTACCTTTCATTCTCATTTCAGACCAAGAAATAAGAGTAATTAACTCTTGGTGGGAAAAAAATCCATTAAAGTTAATTTGCCAGTGTTACCTTACACATTGTGCAAAGGAGCCGTGCGATCTGAAAGAATTATATGCTTTTTCATGACTAGCTTCTGTACTAAAAGTGATTCTGTTTTCTTTTCAAGGCTTGCATTACCACCACTTGACACCTCTCTGGACGGAGGGCCTGATGACATGACTGTCGTCGATGCAGCGACACTTCGACGTCAGGTTAGACCTTCACAAACACATCAGCTCTATCCCATGGAGTGTGTACTAATCTTGAATCCCTTGTGACTGAGATTGGTTTGTTTTATTTATCGATAGCTCATCAAGTTGAACCGGAGACTGCAGCTCTTGGAAGAGGAGAACAAGGAGCGAGCAAAGCGCGAGATGATCCTGTACTCGGTCACTGTAGCTTTCTGGCTCATCAACAGCTGGGTGTGGTTCCGCCGTTAGAGCCTGAACTTATTTCCACAAACCACCGTAAGAGGAGAAACTACTCTCCCTTATTCTGTGTGTCAAATGTTAGCTAAATCTACTCGCTGCACTCAGTCCCTGTACAAGCAAGACCTTGGCGTGTGCACGCAAGGCCTGTTGCACATAGGGATGATTTGATTTTGATTTCATTTATTTAATACATGTACATTTTTATTTTTTTACAATTCTGTATTATTTCACCCATTCTGTTTTCATATGTTTTGTTTTTATTACAAATCTTCTAGCTCAATGATGCTAAGCATGACTAGCTGTAAATATTTGTTCACATCACTCTGAGCTATGGAAATCATTCCTCCAGAGATAAAACATCAGTGTACCAAAACAGGAAAATGGAGCCACAATGTAGAGGTGTAACAGTGGACTGAATGTTGAATATTTATTAGGGAGAGAGTAATATGTGAATTGAATTGAGGAATATAATGCTATGTTGTAAAACGATACATATGACAAATAGTCCTGTATTTTTATTGATGCTTAAAAACGAATGCACACTTCACTATTTGTCATTATTTTGCTATTGTGTGATAGAAGGAACATTATATCTATCACACCTGAGCATGACATACTCTTCTGAAATGGAACATTTTTCAGTTCTTACTTCCACTGGTTAATTTTTCTGTTCATAATGTACCTGTCTAATACTGATAACCATATATTTCATTTTAATAAATGCCCATTACCGTAGCTTAACGTGTCATTATTTCTTAGATGCACTGAAATACAATGCAATGAGTGCAGCTAGTGTACATACTACACTTGTCCAAAAATAACCCACAATCTAGTTCACACTTGTGTTCTGAAATATATGCTCGAGGTATCAGGTTACTGTATTAGGCCATTCCAAAATGGAAAACATTGCTTTTGGACACAGAAGGGATTATCACTTGAAGTGTACAGTGAAAGCTTGAGTGCCACTATAGGGATAAGTATTCTTTGACCAGATAAAGTCAGGATTTATTGATTCCACTTTCACACAAAATGTTATAACTAACAATCATCAATACAAATGTCGAGAAAAAGAGACAGTTGTCAAACTTTGGAACAAAACTGCAGATTAAAATTGTGAACCTACGCTAAAACCATGTGCTCATACTCTATATTTGTTTAGAGCTAAATAAAGTATGTTCAAATTGAAATAGAAAGCTGTGCCCTGATTGGGCTCTTGGTATTGCATCATTACTTTAAAGTAATCTTACAAAATTGTTGTCTGCCCTGAAAGCATCAGTCCAGTTCCTCAATCAAGCAGCGTGGTGGACAGGAGACTTGGTTTGTTTTGGACTTTCCCTGTGGTTCAAAAATCAGTGGCTCGAGGGCATCCCCAGCCTCTGAATCTGCCAATGGTGAAGACTTGTTAGTAACTTGAATTGACGCCTTGCAGTCACTCCTCAAGAACAACAAATTTGTGTCTGCACCCAAAGTAGGTGCGGTCTCATTCTGATATCTGATTGGTTCGTCCTCGTCGCTATCGCCTGATATCACCTCTATTTTTGGCTTGGATACTTGCTGAGAAGAGAGGATTGTTGTAAAGTCCTGGTCCTCCGTGTCCACATCCTCCAGATCAGGCAGATCGTCGATACACAGTGAGCGATGTGGTGGTAGCTGAATGGTTTCCAGGTCTTCTGCTTCCACCAGTTCTGTCACCAGCGGCCCAGGACCATGAGCTGTGATCACTTCATCTGGTTCAGAGAGAGCCGCCTTGATTAGAGGAGGCCGTTTCCTCTCAGACTGCTCTCTCTCTAGCTCCACTTTGCTTGCCTGCCCTCTCTCTGCTTGGCTTCTCACAGACTGGATTCTGCATGACTGGTTTGTCCCTAACTGTTGTTGCTGGGTATCTTCTAGTTGCTCTCTCTCTAACATCTCTGCTGCCGTGCTCTCTCCTTCTCTCTGCTCTGAATTCACTCCCTCTTTCTCTTCCCTCACAGACTGCTTCATCTGTGATTGGTTCTGGTCCTCTTTCTCTAGCTGCTCTCTGACAAACTCCTCACCCAATTGCTCTCCCTCTAGATGTTTATCATCTAGCTTGTCTTCGTCTGGCCCCTCTGTTGATTTTCTCTGTTTCTGTAGGAACTCTTCATGGGCTTCCAGGCTGTCCTGCACAAAAGCCTGGATCTTCTCTCCCTGTGATGAGCTCAAAATCTGGGCCTGGTTCTCCTGCGTCTCTGGAGTGGTGGTCGCCTCAGTCTCCCCTAGAATGAAACAGACCGTACTTTTTTACAGATGCAAATCCACATTTACTCGGTCTATGTGTGTGTGTGTGCAAGGGATTGGAAGTGTTGAAAATTGTATTCACCTTTCTCCTGTAGCTCTCGAAGGCGCCGTCTCTCCAGGGCTTTATCTCGGATCGCCGCCATGGCATCTAAGCTGTCCTGAATTTTCCTCCTCTCTCGTGTTTCCCATAGCTCCCTTTCTTTGCGCTCCCCCTCCAGCCCCCCCACAGCCCATGCCTCTGCACAGGCCCTGTCCTTGGGGAACACGGGTCGGTCGTCAAGGAAGGTGAGCTGTTTGAGACGTACGATCATGGTCTTCCTGTAGTTTGGGATTTGTTTCACCACTTCATTTCCCATTAGATTTAGGACTCGCAATTGCGGCATGCTCTCGAGCACAAGTAGGATCTCTGGGTCGTTTAACGAGTTGTGGGACATGTCCAGAACACTGATGGAGGGGCACTGACTCAGGTGCTCTATGCCCCCCACTGTTTCCAGCTTGTTATGGGCAATCTGCAGAGTGCTCAGCTCAGGAAGGCAGGAGATGTTCTCTATGGTGCGTATGTAGTTGTTGGAGACATTCAGGGAGCAGAGCTTGCTCAGTGGCTCAAGGTTTTCAAGCTTGTACAGGAGGTTCTGCTGAAGGAACAAGCTGCGCAGCTCAGTCTGGGCATGCAGGTTCTCAATGCGTCGCAGCCCATTGCTCTCCAGCCAAAGACACTTCAGTCCTGTGTACTCCTCTAAGTTCTCTATGGTGGAGAAACCTTTGAAATGCAAATACAAAGTGTCATTCAGGCAAGGTGTTATGTAAAGTTTGTTTTCCTTACAGTGGTCTTTCAGGAATTTCTTTGTGATTCTTGGCCCTGAATCTTTTTCTTTTTTATCTTGAAGTGGGGCTTGCAGTGTTTTTTCATTAGTCTTTTTTTCTTGAGGCTGATCTCCGTTGACTTCTGCCTCTATGAAGGAGCCGCAGTTCATCGTGGTATCAACTTCATCTTTGATAGGGAAATCAATTATCTCGGCATCTCCAGCTTCCAGTTGATTTGCTTTTACCTCCTCTTCTCCCCTCGTTTCATGGACCTCAGCAGACAACATCGCCAGAAAATATCTAAAATTAGCGAATCGGAGAAATGACCCGCCTTAAAGTTATTTCGAAGATGTTTTATGAGAGTTAGCAAGTTGTATAGTCCGATAAGTAGGCTACTCAACAGTCTGCTCTGTTAGCTAACGTTGTCCTCTGTTGCTATGGTAACGCTTGGTCATCACGCTGCGTCCAGGACCGGATATTGTTTGTTTCGCATGGGAACGTTTTAACTGTTACACTTGCTGCTGTCAGTGAGCCGTCATGGCGTCTGGGTACATAGTAAATCGTGGTGCACTAACATTAGGAATTCATTACCAACGTGTCAGTACAAATATCTCATTCACACAGATTAGAGAGAAAAAGCGATGGATGAGGGCATATACACGCATCATGGAAAGGAAGTTAAAGCTCGAAGGACCGCCGCCTCCGAAGCCACGGTAATGCTAGCTGGCTAACATGAGAGCGTTAGAGAGCAACTCAAGGCCATTACCGTTTGTGATCTGTATGGTGGGAGAGATTGCATGGTCATGCACTGTTGTTTTTTTTTGCTTTTGACACTATCGGTAGTTGGTTAGCTAAAATGTTCACTTATGACAATTAATAGTTAAATTGTGTGTTTGTGTGTACTCTGACTAGTTACCTAGGCCTGTTTGAATAAACATTACACATATTTTCAGTGAAAAACAGTTTGCACTTTGCTCGAGTCTCAAGTCCCAAGTCCCTAAATGCCAAGTCCATGTCATTAATGTCAAGTCTCAGGTCTAAATGTAGAACACCACGTCAAATCAAGAACACATGAAGAGTCAAATAGCAATTTAATATCTTAAAGTAAACAAAATATCTAGGGCTTTTCAATGCAATATTGTTTGATAGTATAAAAACGTGGTAAGTGCATCATGAGTTTTATTTCTATAATCAGTTTCAACTTCTCTAAATTCAACCATTCCACACAAATTCAGAAAACAGAATTTAAAGTCAGTTGTCTGGTGGAACAGATCTCATAACTTTCAATCTAAGTCATCAAGATCCCAAGTCAAGTCTCAATTTCCAAGTCATGTACTCAAGTCCCCACCTCTGCCGTTTAGCATAAATGTGTTCTACTTTCTAAGTTATTTAGAATGAAGCCCATGTTGTACTATCTTCCAGCTCTCAAAAGCCTAACTGGGATTACCATGCCGAGGTTCAGGCTTTCAGCAGCCGTCTGCAGGAGAACTTCCCCTTGGAGCTGCTGAAGACAGCCTTCGTCAATCCCTGTTACCTGCAGTTCGAGCAAGAGAGGAGACGGGCGTTAGGCGTGAACTCTGAGACAACCGCTCTTGTTCTGAGAGATAATATTCAGCTGAGTACACAAGGAGCGGGTTTCACCAGGAGCTTCCTGACCGACTGGTGCAGGGCCAGCTTCCCGAGCCTGCACAGTGAGGGTGTGGCGGCCATCGTAGGACACCTCACCGGCTCGGAAGTGGTGTGCTATGTAGCGAAGAACCTCGGCATTGAAGATCTAACAATGAACGCAGAGGTCCCCGTCCCTGACGATGTGCTCTATTCAACTTTCATGGCTGTGATCGGAGTGCTGCAGGAAAGCAGTGGACCAGAGCGAGCAGGATTTTTCCTCAGGGTAAGAGACTTGACTGTACAGTGTCCTGGGCCCACAGTATTTTAATAATCCCATGAAATGGCATTTTTACTTCCTGGATTTGATGCATTTCCTGTTGAAACAGGATGTTGAGGCAGCCTGATGACTCCCCTTTCCCTCCCTCTGTCTCTCTCACCGCTCCTCCTCCCCCTCCCTAGGATTTCCTGGTCACTCAGCTGATAGGGAAGGACCTGTTTGATATGTGGACAGTGGTCGACCCCATGGGGCTCCTGGTGGAGGAGCTTACTCAGCGGAACGTTCCTCTTCCAGAGCCCCGCCTCATCAGGTCAGCGGGGGCCAGCACTGTCCTGCCACTCTACTTTGTCGGCCTGTACAGGTATGTGAAACACAGTGGATGCCTTTATCCAAAGTACAGTGAATCCATGTGTTTTTTTAATGAAGTAGGTAGGAATCGAACTCCAACAAGGCTTGTGGCATGTCCTATTCATTAAGTTATATTATGAACGCTTCTTGAAGTCTGAGTGCGATGTTTGACAAAATGGAATAATGCACGACTGCCTTTAACGTGTTTGACGAATGCAAATAATTCATGATAAACCCGATTACAGTGTTTGTCTTTGTCTGTGTGTTTGTCTATCTGTTGTGTGGCTTCAGCGATAAGAAGCTTCTGGCTCAGGCTCCAGGAGAGACGGTTCTGGCTGCGGAGGAAGAGGCAGCTCGCGTGGCCCTGCGGAAACTCTACGGCTTCACTGAGAACCGCAGACCGTCCGACTTCTCCCCACAACAGAAGCAGCAAGTCGCTCAGTCCATCAGCAGCAATTAATGAACAAACAACTCCCGTCCTGCAGCAGAGAACCATTTGAAGGGGGTGCAGGTGGGGGAGAGGCGTGCATCCACCTTGTTAACAGGAAATATATGATACATCATCCTTTTGCATTATGGATTTTAGGGAGAAAGTGAAGGAAATCAAGGTCACCATCTCCCTTGTTAAATGTTAACAAATCACAGACTGTCCAACTAGGTACTCATTGAGTTTGATTCAGTGACCTTAGGCATTTTAATGTCAGTTGGCACAGAAAGAGGAGAAAAAAACCTCATTGTCAAAATAAAAAGTATCTTCGTTTTTTTTATAAAATGTTTGTTGCAAGATCCTATTTGCCTTGGTGTATTTGCAGGCAGAAATCAAATCCAGGCATTTCAAATATGTTATCTGCTCATACTTGTAAATAATAGAACTGCCATTTGGTTTGCTAGGTTTTCTGTTATTTTGTTGATCTGTAATAAAGCATATGTGTACATCATGAAAATGTATCCTATGTGCCTCTTTCTATCATCACTATTTTTTCCCATATCATTAAGTAATCTCTTATTTTACTGAACATTACTGAACATGTTCTTCTATTCCTCACAGCCAAATCATGCCATGGAATGCTTCAGGACAGTGTCAGCTGAGATTACTGTAAATTCTCAGACAACCCATGACATTGAGATTACAATATGACAGTCTTCTTATAATGTAGAATTGTTTGAATTGTCACTCATTTCCTTTATCTGTGGCACTGTTGCCCTGAGTCCATATTCAGAGTTGTTAGCCCCCGAGCTATTGGGGTTTATTGCTGGAGATGCAGTAACTGTTAAATACTAATTGCACTTACTGTATATTTCAGGATTCTTTTAACATCAGTATAAACCATAACACAATTCACAATTATTTGTGAGATAATGTGGTGGAAATAAAACACGGGCCAAGCTACAGTGGTTCAAATAGTATTCCACCTTGGCTATTTACACTTAATGTGTTTAAAATTATTTCAAAATGACCTTTTGGATGAATATATTTAAGTTAGATTTAGGCTATTCTGAGGAGGATGTTGTAGAAATGTATGTGACGGTATGAATGGGTTGCTACCAAGATTTTCAACACTCCATGCCATATGTTACTCAGACTTCATCTGTAGGCTATGGCTAAGGGTTTGAACAGTGTTTTCCTTTCGTTCTGATTCTGTCATTCATGCTAAAATTTCTAATGTTATGTGTCCTCCACACATCTCAGTGGGAGGGCACTGAGCTCAGAATGAACAAGTAGTTCACTGGTGGATGGTATTCAACTCCAGTACCTGCTCTACCTCCTTTACCCACTTATTTCTGAGGCAAAAAACAAAATCACCCTCATACAGCTAATTGCAAAAATACAAAGGCCGCACATTTAGTGGCAATTTTCTTTGAATGGGAAATTGGACAGGACAACTGATAAATGAGCCCTAGATATTTTCTTTTTTGTAGAATTTAGGCAAAGGGGACATATTTTAGCATTTATTCATTTGCTTTACATTAATAAGTCAAGTGTTTATCAATTTGCATTGTTTTCTTGCGTAATTTAGATGTTCTGTACAAGTAACTTAACACTGACATTACGCATAACATTAAACATTAACATTATTGTAACAGGACACTTCACTTTCTACAACCCTTGGACCCCTAAAAAATGATGACTGATGCAGTGATAATGCTGAGTCGCTCGGTGGTGCTGGTTTGCCAACGAAAGCCTAGAAGCGGGCCAACCGTGACCCCCCTGTCTTGACTATAACCAAAGATAGTTAACCAACAAGAGAGTTCACGCCCGACTTTTTCAAGGCCGGAAATCACCTCGGTCACGCCTACAGTTGTCTAAAATTAGAACGTTAATTAGGCTACAAGCCACCTAGCATGATACCTATCTAATACAAGCAACCAAATTATTCAACAATCTTCATGAATATTCATACTGACATCTTCCTTCACCATACTACGCATGTACGAGACAGAAGCAACTGCTAAGCATTTTTGGGTTCGTTAATTTATAGATATGTAGGACCACAACGCTAGTAGTACAAACATTACGGTGTTGGCTGAATCAAATCAGCCTCTCACAGAAAAAAATATATCAGACCTCCCATTGAGTCTCAGCCAAGGAGAAGCGGTCGAGACTGCATAACGGATTTAGGCGAAGACGGAAGTAAGCAGAAGGAAGTATCTCGCTTTGTCCGCGAGCCTTCTGATACAACGCCTCAAACTCCTTGTTCTTAGAGACGCGAGGCCGCCCTGACAGCAGAACTACCTACCTACTCTCCCTCTCACTGTTTTAACGGGTCGGTAACCGTTAACCAGCCGGATCTTTTGTGTTCATCGCAGCTGACTCCCTAATCTTCCCTGGTTTTATTTTATTCTCCCCCCCTGTGTCCCTTACCATGGCGGCGAGTGCGAAACGAAAGCAAGAGGAGAAACACCTGAAGATGCTCAGAGAAATGACGAGTTTGCCTCCCAACAGAAAGTGCTTTGACTGTGATCAGCGCGGCCCAACCTATGCCAACATGACAGTGGGCTCATTCGTCTGTACCTCCTGCTCTGGCATTCTGTAAGTTGTTCAGTGACCTTAGCCAGACATGGCGCACACATAGAATTAACGTTTTGTTATCCCTTCAGCTAACGTTATATACGGCAACCTCAACGTTAGCCAGCTAGCGTAAGATGACTAGCGTTAGCTAACGTTACTTACGTTATATCTAGTATGACTAGCGAGTTAGCTTGTGTCGACATTGTCTTGCTGTATTGGGTGGGGTAGTTGGGGTGTCAGTATTTAGCACAGCAAGCTAGCAACCACCCGAAATGCTAGCTAACTTTAGCCTGCAAATGCTAGTCAATGGAACTTATCTGACATTTGCAAGCTGGTCTTCCAGGGTTTGTAAGATAAGCCAGCTATCTACAACTGCTACTAGTTGCTGGTAACATTAACGTTAGGTAGCACCACCTTGTAATTGACTTCGTTGTGGAGTTGCATGCCCCCCACACACACAACATGGATACCAGAACAATTAAATTATTCACTAATATTTGTCAAAATATTTCTGCTTCGACCCATATCCATGAATTGTATTTGTTCTTGTAACGTTAGGTCACGTTAAAACCATGACGAGAATTATAAATTGTGGTTTTAAGTATAGTGGGAAAAAAATGCTTTATTCTTAGAATTTTGCTTATGTCGCTAATCGGGACGTCTTCTTGTAATCACATTACTGGCTGATAATGCAATCCCATTTTTGTGCCGTCATCAGAGAGTCTGTATGCGTAAGCAGTAATTTTGATGCCCAAATATCGATTTCTGTATCACGTTTTAAAATCCTATACCAGTCTGGCTCTCAGACATGCACTCACACAGTGCTCTCTGCTTCTCTACAGCCAATTGCCCCAAAACTGCTAGTTTACACATTTATAATAAGCGAAATCCCAGTGCATTTGACTCCAACGACGATTTAAATACTCAGTCAAACTATTGATATTTTCTGCACCTAGATATTTTGACTTTTGATAGTATTTGTCTGACTTAAAGCTTTGCTGTACAGTTGTGTAACCAAGCATCTGTAGCTTGGGATTTGGGATTAGTGAAGCAGTCCATTTCTCCTTATTCAGCTAAAGATATTCTACCTCAATTCAGCTGTCAAATGTTTCATAGTTAAAAGCTTTTGTGGGGAGATGTGATGCTGACCAAAACAAAAAACAAAAAACAAATGGCACTCAGAGTATCCAACATGCAAAATGTAGTAATGATGTGGTAATGACTTCACCTCATGATTCTCTGAGGATTTCTGGCCTGTTCCTATGATGGGGTATATATCGACCTATATAGGAAATCATTGGGGTGTATTGACCTATATGCGAGGGCATTGTGCTAATATCCTCATAATCACTCTCCTCTGAAGACTTTTGAGGATTTAAGTATTATACTGCATTCCCTTATGAGTGCATGGACTTCTTGCACACTGTAAACCAGTGTGCTCACATACTGTATACCAAGTGTTGAAAATCACACAGCATAGTTCCATGTCCCCTTTCACTCGCTGTACGCCAGTCCTACAGAAAGGCTTTTCGACACATAGGCCAGATCTGCTTAACAGACATGGCCTCCAAGGTAAAGTGTTATCTCTACACTGTTAGAAGTGACAATTCTGATCCTCTCTTTGCCACAAAGTCCCATCCCTGTTCACTAATTGTTTACCCAGGCTTTTGTAAACCTACAAAAGATGTTTGCTTAGCACAACCTTGTGTAATTGAAAGCGCTTCTTAATGCTGGAGAAGAGCAAATTGACAGTTGGCTATTAACAGGTAACCCAATAAGTCGTTCATCTGTCCATCCTGTTCTGCTCAATCACACAGGCAGCAGCCTGCACTTGTACTTCCTTAATGTCTTATGGAGGTCACCCCGTCATTCTCCGTTTGTGAATAATGGTTAATCTAATAATGTTGTGGGGAAAAACAAAATTATGTGCCGTCTTTCAGTCTCCGCTGATGTCGTTTTAGCTTTATTAGCCTAGTTGGTAGAGAAACGGATGTCTTCTCTGATTTAGGTCATGTTCTTCCAGACTGCTTTTGAGTCGCCCCACATCTTCTTCATAGGGTTTGCCCCTCAGACATTGCGTAGGGTACAGCTCTTGCTTCATTAGGTGCATTTATGGCCTTAAACTGTTTTGGCTTTGGTTTAGTATGGCATTGAAAATAATGAGAGCAACTGTCTGTCTGCTGATGGGCAGAGGAGTTTCGCCTCACTCTCTCTCCTATAGTTCTGCAGGGAGTCCACTGTGAATTTCCAAGCTGTTCACCCTACGGTGTTAAACTGTTATTTGAATTAATTGAGTTATTTTATAAGGTCTCAGATCCACAGTGTGTGTCTCTCTCTCTCTCTCTCTCTCTCTCTCTCTCTCTCTCTCTCTCTCTCTCTCTCTCTCTCTCTGTCTCTCTCTCTCTGTCTCTCTCTCAGAAAATAAAACTGTCACGTGTGGAATTTAAGCAGCATAAATCTTCCCAGCAGAAGAGTGTGGGTTTGAAAGGATTGATGTCTGCCTGATGTATGCAGGAAGCCTGGTGTGATTGTAGGGTCAGGAAGTGGTATGGCCCCACTGTGCCGCTTCATCAGCAGCATGTGATGTTAAATGCGCAACAGGAAGTGGTGGAGGGGTCACTGTCTGCTTTTTTCTCCCTTTAGTTCTCGAGAGGCATAGGCACCGACATTGTGTGAGAGAGCTAACGGTGTCATGCTCAGGCTTGATATATTGTTTTGGCTGCTGTCTTGGCTGCTCTACTAAGACTGTTGCACAAATTAGGGTAGTGTTCGCTTTACTTGGTCCTCTACAAAGAAGCAAAACAGTCCCACCAATTCCTAACTTTAACCCCCAACACCTGTGTGTTGTGCCTACCCCTGTAGGCACATTGCATTTGCATTGCATTGCATGCATTTACCTTGAAAGGTCATATTCCTGGTTTAGAGTGCAGTCTTTTAAGTCTTAAACAATGCATTCACCAGGCATTGTCTAGGCATAGGAGTTGGCAATGGTTCATTACTTTGAATCATTACTTTGAAGTCACTACTATCTCTACCTCTGTCTCTTTTTAGCCATAGGCCATTTGATTGCCATAACATTCTCTAGTCATCCTAGTTACCTCAATGGACCCCATGGCCAAATGTCACTCAACATTCAGTCTGATACTAGTTATCTTAAAATCATCTTGCTAACAGACGCTATGTATGATGTTCACAAGAATGTATTTGTGCAGTTTTTATTTTTCTACACATTCTATTTTTCCTGGTTTTCTTGTGTTCTCACGTTACTAGTTTAAAATTGTATGTAGGCTATAGAACCTACTACAGTTATTTGTGCCATACTTTTTACATCTGCTATTTGGGCAGTAAAAGAGTGTTTACTTGTTTAGGGGTGATAGTAGGGGCACCGTTACCTTCCTCATAACCAACCCCCCCCCCCCTTAGTTGTGGTGTTTAATGGCTGGAGTTGGAATCTGCTATGTAAACACATTCCAGATGAAGGTGGAGGCTTCCCCAGGAGGAACACTGCTCACAATGTCTCTTGCTGGAGTGTTGCTCATGTCAGGAAGTAACCTCTCTTGCCCTATGTGTTCCTGAATAAGCAGGCCTGTAACAATGACTTGACCATGGCAGAGGTGAGGAGTTGTTACTGACACCAAATATCTAATCGCTGCCTAATGGTGAGTTGACAGATTGGACTTGAAGTTTTAGAATTTCAATTATAATTTCCCATTTGGCAGAGGCTTTTATCCAAAGCGACGTACATATGAGATTTTAATACAACATAAGCAAGGATCTTGTCAGGAGAGAACAACGAGAGTAAGTGCCACAAGTTTTATACAGTGCGGTCCACGTTTTGATTTTCCTGTGTCCCTGACATTTGATTTCTCAAAGAGATGCAGCACATTCAACAATTGTCTTCAATGTATTTGTTAATCATTAACGATTTCCATTACTTACCTTGAAACAGGCACAATCGGAAAATCAGGTGTTGAGTGGAACTGTTTATTGGAGAAAATGGTGCCACAGAGCTCAGTATCGCTCGGAGGAACTACAGTGACTACAAAGTGGAACCAGTGGGTGTGACTTACATAGCATATTGGGAGAAGTAGTTAGACTAGCAAAGTGAAGGATGGTGCATAGCCTCTTTTCTCTTCTGGGACTTGGCACTGCCAGTTTCTCTCACCCTGGAGCTGTCAGAGTATGCAAATGAGCGTACAGTGGTCCCCTGCTGAGCTGGTCTGATATATAACACTGTTGTAGCTACTGGCTCATAATTATTTTACTGGGCAATATGTCTTCATATGCTCTGATACACCACACTGCCCAGTAGACTTGTGATGTGAAAGTTCATGGACTTCAGATCAGACAATTGCCAATGAGTCAAGTTTTATTTTTTATTTTTTTTGAGAATGTGCACTAGGCATGGGATGATATGAACATTTCATGTCACAATTATCCTGTCCAAAATAATTGCGATTCACGATATTATCCCGATAATCATCAAAATATGCTTAAAACTCTTACAGTGGCACTAAAACATACTGGAATCAATTTACCTTACATTTTGTTAAGAAACAGATAAGGATAGATTCAGACTCTCGCCAACACCCAGCAGGTAATCACAATGAGAGAAAAAAATCCATTAATAAAAAGAATCTACCTATCAACCTGATATCCAAGCATTCACATGTTCAATTAGTTATGTGTTGTAAATGCACAGTAAATAAATAACTTGTTTTGTTTTCTGATCACACAGACAGAGGTACAACAAGGACAGCAGAATGAATATGGCAAATGGCAATTCAAAATAAATCAGGAAATCAATAGGACTGTACGTTAGTGAGCTAGACAGCTTCAGTCACTCGTGAGGATATTCACGCTCGTGAGGATATTCATGATTATCCTGATAATGGAAATTCACTAAGATAAAATTATCTTGAGTGTTTTTATCACGATAAAAGATAAAATCTTATATCCTCCCATCCCTAATGTACACACACATACAGTCACACATTTGAAATGTAAGTGTCAGAATTGCTCAGTTGGACCATTGGACAAAGACGGTATCATCATATTGAGACCTTGAGGGCTCCTGGAACTCGCTCCCAGTATCTGACCTAGTTTCCTCCTCGTGAGGCTGGTAACTGATCATTCACCTGCCCCAGGCCACTGAAAAACGCATACATGCTCATACACACAGTTTTCTCACACACACATACACACACACTCCATTGCTTTGTAGAAGTCAGTGTAGAGAGGCGGTGGTGGAAGTAAACTAGTATACTCAAATCAAGGACTCTGTTTTGTCCCATCACCCATTTCAGATGATGGATTTTGCAAGGACCCTACCAATGTTGAAAAGACTGTAGTCATTTTTAGGTGTGTTTCCTGAGAAATGTGTTGCACTCTTTCAACCTTAGTTGTCTTTTTTAAAACTTGTGACCAGCATGACATACTGGTCATGACCCTGAAAGCTGATGAAGTGTCATCACTTGTCCTTTTGGCTGTAGAAATAAGCCTAGTCAGTTCCTGTGGGCCTACTGCCTTTTTAGGCCATGACACATCTTTTCAACTTTTTGAGACCGTATAGACGTGAAATGTTCCCAGCAACAATGGCCAAGGGTTTCTTTTCATGATATAAGTTCTCTAAAGCCATCTTTGTATGGTTTCTCTCAGTTGTCACTCCCCATCCCTTTTGCAAGCAGTATTGCTGCATTCCATTGCATAAAACTGTTGTATCATGGCCTTTAGGGCTGAATTATGGGAACCATTCAGCAACATGGCTCAATTCTGCTATTCACATGTTTGCATTTAACCCCCAGCTTATACTTGTCTGTGTGCACATACTGTGCATGCAAAGATGATTATGTTAATCTCTTACATTTTACACCCATTTATGAGTGTAGGGTTCACTACCATATGTCACAGGTTGGGATCCCATGTTACTTTTTTAATTAGCAGTGTAGAAGTCACACAAATTATCAAACGACTGAGATGGGACACTTGGGAGAATTGAAATGCTAAATTATTTCCTGATTGAACCTAATGTTAATTGTAGACATCCACCATGGTGGGTCCTGTCATTGTACTTATCAGTGAGCCAGTAATTGAAGCTAGTTATCTCTGAGGGGTTTCATGCAAAGGGTGTCACTTGTTGTAAACTGCTGGCATGTAGCTACAGTTAACACTGTGTACTTGAACAGCACTTTATTTTAAATGTTTTGCTGTACTTTTGCTTCTTTGGATGTGAATTGACACAGTGACTTGGAGGTTAAAGTACAGACTGCCTGGGTTAATTTGTGTCATGTCATAGCTCACTGTTTCAAATGATACCTGTTGTTTGTGACACTAGGCGGAACAGTCGGCTGATTGGTTGATGCTGTGAAGAGAATGGGTGGAGATGGGAACAAGTGCTGTAAGGGCTAACAGCAGTGAATAATTTAGTAGTCTTGTCTAGTATTACGCTGCCTATCGGATCCGACGCCTCTATGGCTTTTCTTATGTCACCAAGGAGATTGTGTTTGTTAATTGGGAAGTGCGGCTCTCATTCCTACATCAAGTACAGTCGGGGTGGGCGGGGGGGAGAGAACTAACAGAAAAGTGCCACGGTGCTAGCTTGCCAAGCATCAGGACAACAAATGCTTCTGGACTCTTTTGCTGTAATGTGTAACTAAAATAGAGTATCAGCTGCACACACTTATTAAAATATAACCATCCACCTCATGTTACTGAATTTCTGTTTAATAGTTCTAGCCTAGCCCTTTAACTTTGTTCAGTGCTTTGTAACTTTGTCAAGAAAAGTGCTGTACAAATATACTTAGTCTACTTATTTAGGCTAATCCTGTTCGGTGGAGGGGCCACGGGGCCTAAAATTACAAGTTATGAATTACAGTGTACATTCATAACCTTGAAAGGGCCTTCACTAAGGTTCTTTGATAGTAATAAATTCAGCTCTGTAAGTTTTGTGTAGGTTGCCTCAGTGTTTTTAGATGGGTCCCTCTTAGGAGATGCACTGTCCTAAATCTTATCGCCAGATTAGGATGTTAGTTTTCATACCTACAGGCCTGTGCAATTGCCAGCAGAGCTGAATCAGGAAAATGCAAGGCAGGCTAAGCAGGTGGTGTGGACAACAGGATGTATAGGAATGGGAAAGGTCTCTAGTACAGCTGCCTGTTCCAGCGTCTTGGCAACATAGGCAAATAGTTCAGGAGAATGTGCAGAGTGCTTGATTTATCTTGTCAGCAGTATACCCATGCTTAAGGCTGCTTTTAAAAATTGTCTGTCTTGATAAGAACACTTCACTTAAAGTAGACTAGATGAAAATTTTGAAACCCTATTCAGACGTGTTTTTGCACCTCCCCTGGACACGGCCCTCACAACACCTTACACTACCATCATTGAGAGACACACACACGCACAAGCTCACTTTCTAATAACACTCACACACCTGTTTAGAGTCTTCTTGAACTTTTGGAGAGGCTTGGGTGGTAACATTGCCGAAGGTTTGGGCTTGGTGGGGGGTTTGAGGGAGGTGTGGGTGAGAGTTAAATGCTTTGTTCAGACAGGCAGCTAAAATCAGATTTTTTTTGTCTTTTTCGCATGCCCGAATCAAGTAAGTCTGAACAGCATCCAATCCAAACATCCAGTCTTTTCAGATGATATTTAAACCACATTCATTAGTGGTTTTGAAATTGCATCTCTGAAAATGCAAGTCAGTGTGACCACTCAGATTGGTAGAGTAAGGGATGCCAGTGTTTTTAAAATCTTTCCTCTTCATTCAAAGTGAGGTGAGATGTTTGCTTGTTCATGGTTTCTTGTTGTGTAGTCTGTGGTTATAATGTAACACTCCTCTGGGAGTCAGTATGGCAGTGTCAACAAAACACTGACGTAGCTGAAAATCATGAATAGCCCTAGACCTATCTCTATGATAGTTAGGCTGTTAAGTTTATGCCAAAGTTACTGCTTTTTAGTAGTCTCTTGGAATGTGCAGGGGTATTCCTTTTTTATATGCACGATTCATTTACATATTATTGTAGGCTCTATTGCTTCTGTGTAGGCATGTTCAATGATCTGTCTTTGTTTATCAGGTATTAGAGTTAGACTTATGTGAAAAATATGTCACAAGCTTTTCTGAATACAGGCATAGTTTTTAATAGTAGCCTTAGCTAAACAATAATCTACAAGTCCAGTTGAAAATTTACCTTATTTCAAAAAAAGAGCAAATTAAATATTTTGCATGGCATTCCAGACCTGATGCATTAATGGATAATTTGCTCAGTCAACTATAAATAGTACTCTGATTTAACATATCAGTGTTGTTGGCTGAGCAGATTGTGACAAAAAAAGTACAAAATATCTTGCTGACCAGGGGTTTGCAGTTTGATCCCCGCTCAAGGTAAAGGCATTCATGCACTTCAAGATTCACCCCATCTGTGACTAAACTCATGGATAGGCCTAAGCAGGTTGCCTTGGGTCTTCTTGATTGTGTCATTTGTGTGATGTTGTCGTCTCCTTAGCCTTGAAGGTAGGGCTGGGCGATAAATCGATTTGATCAATTAATTTGAATTTATGGTTTAGGACGATGTGTAAAAATGAAAATCGAGATTCACTTTAACTTGGGTAAATATGGCACGGAACCGCTCTCTGTCAATCAGCCCCAGGTGCTTCCACAGTTGATAACAACGCCCACCGAGATTTCCCCTCAGACACAAACACAGTATCAAGACGGCAGCACACACTGCTACAAGTGAGGAGCTCGTTTGGAAGTGGTTCGGTTTTGCAACATCCGACGTCGAGCGAACTACTGTCCATTGTAAAGTTTTTCTAAAGTCTGTGCTTGAAGGGAATTACTGGAAACTGATAATGTACAATTGATATACTTGGGTTTGATAATAAAGCTATTGTACTGGTCAGTTCACAGACAAAACGGGTGGCGAGCTTGAAACTAGCACTAAGCTAGTTTTCGCTTGTTATTATGTGTAAAAAAACAAAAAACACTCAAGCGACCAGGCTGAGAGCTAAATATCAAAGCTTTCTGGTGGCTCTTTTCAGGTATTGCAGTTATAATAGACATTGTTAATTTGGGCCTTGGCCTGTGTGGCATGAGCTGTGACCTTGTCGGTGAAATGTGCAAGGCTTGTGTGGGCTAATGGGTGTTACTCTATAATGGGGGTTTCTATATTGAGTGAGATCGCTTGTTCTTGTGGTGTTCTGACAACTCCAGTTGAGTCAGTGGCTGCAGTTCGGAGTTTCACCCACTTCCTTTGTTCTGCTCTACTCCCTTTGTTTCTTTCTTCTTTCATTATTGCTCTCTCTCTTTATACTGTATATATCTGTTTTTTGTCTCATATCTCTCGCTCTCTCTCGCTCTCTCTCTCTCTCTCCCTCCCTCCCTCCCTCCCTCCCTCCCTCATATATCTTCTGATGTCTCTGTGTTGCTGTCTTCCTCGCCCCAGTTTCACACACCAATAAGTCAGCTTGTTGCTAATTAAGTGGCCCCAGCCTGAGAAGTGGGATCTGGATCTTGTCCAGACACATGATGAGGTTTTGATGTGTGATGTCTTGAAATTAAATTAACCCCTCTCTCTCTCTCTCTCTCTCTCTCTCTCTCTCTCTCTCTCTCTCTCTCTCTCTCTCTCTCTCTCTCTCTCTCTCTCTCTCTCTCTCTCTCTCTCTCTCTCTCTCTCTCTCATATCCCATCCATCTGCAGACGAGGGCTCAACCCACCCCACAGAGTCAAGTCCATCTCCATGACAACCTTCACACAACAGGAAATCGAGTTCCTACAGAAACATGGCAATGAGGTAGGCATGGCGACTGTCTGCCCTTTCACAATTGTTAATGTAGCTGGGGGGCTGCAGACCCGGGGTTTTGGTAGGCTTGCCTTGGAGACCGCCTGTGTAGTTTAGCTTCTCACTGTGCTGTCACACTGTTTGATCCTGTCTTTGCTGTCCATCTATTTCAATTGGCAATCTGACAATATCTGACAAAATATTCTGAGGGGTGGTGGTGGTGGTTTCTATGTGGTTCCATACATTCAGTTGGGCCCAGGATATACAAGGCAAGCCAAATCACTAAGCTAAATGCATTTGCATTTTGAAATCTTAACAACAGTGTGAAAAAAAGACACAAGACTACACATAGCAATCTTATCCTGGAAATTAGCTTAATAACACAGAACATAATTTTGCACCACAGTGCAGTCAAGTGTCTAGTCTGCTGGAAAAGGCCACAGACAGTGCGGTTGTCGGTGTTAATCGTGGTGCAATGTTTTGTGCTAGATTGCAAGTTATTTTTTAATTGACCTAATCAGCCAGGCTATTTGTTCATTATCTACAGAGTTCCGACAGGCCTTGAAAAATGTATGTATTTGAGAAAAATAAAATAAGGCCTTGAAAGTTGTTGAGAATGAATGGATTGCCTTGAAAGTATTAGATTTTTTAAAATATATACATGATATAGCACCCAAATTAGATAGTGTATATTAGTTTATTAGGAGGAAAATCTTTTCCACAGCCAGTTCACATCACATATAAACATCTAAACATCACAAATTAACATATAGGCAACTTTACCACAGCTGGCACACGTCTGATAAAAACATGAATGCAGAGGTCGGCGAGTGACAAAAAGAAGAAGGATGTGGCAGTAGCCATAAAACTCTTTTGTAAAGTAAGCTTTCCTGCATCAGAGGGATCTGTATCTATGACCGGAGGGCAGTAGTGTGAAGTGCTGATTTAGTGGATGGTCTGTGTCATGTGCTATCTTGTTTGCTTTATGGGTGATGGCTGTAGTGGTGATATTCATCAATATGCCTCAGCTCTCTGGACCTCTGTCTGGCCTATGATCACCACTTCACATCCTCATGAAAACCCTATGATGGATATTTGCTTGCATATTGCAGCAGCTTTAAAATGAATGCTTTCACCATGATTTCTTTTCCAATTCTGACCAATGTCATGTCTTACTAATTTAGAGTACATGAATTTCACCAAACAATACAATGAAGGCCTTTTAAAAGCCCTTGAATTTGATGTCCAGGTGAATGAGGGAACCCTTATCTAACTTAGCATATTATATAGCATGACAACCTACACTACTCTGCATGGTCAGATTTGTAACGATTTAACCTCTGCTAACAATTTTCTCTTCCCTGAAGTAGCACACTAGGACTATAGATGGGGTTTTTCGAAGGCTGTTACCAGTATTTTTGGATTGAAACTGCTCATAGCTGGTGCCAACACTATGTTTTAATTTGCCCATTTTTCAAGTATTCAGTGTTTCCCTGAGAATTGTATTCTTGGCAGGGTAGAAAAGCCTCTGAAAACGCATTGTAGACCAGTAAATTGCTAAAACCCCTCCATTGAAACCCTAGATATATCTGTCTAACCCTAGTACAAATCACTTCTGATCATATGATCGGTCCAGAGCCAGCAAGGCAAATGGGTATTGTAGTTGTTGTCATGGAAATGTTAGTACCTGACCTTGAAGAAGTGTATTTCTGAAGACAGAGGTTGAAACATTCATAATCAGTGGCAATTAAAGTCACACAATGAATTTCTACTCAGAAGAAGACTTTTAGATGCATGGGGGGCTAGTTGAGAAATAATATGTATTCAGTGGAAAGTATTATTCTCTCTCTCTCTCTCTCTCTCTCTCTCTCTCTCTCTCTCTCTCTCTCTCTCTCTTTCTCTCTCTCTCTCTTTCTCTTTCTCTTTCTCTTTCTGAGATATAAACATCATCTATCAGGACAAATCTTGTCAGTCATCTTTATTTGAAACATACTACTAATGGAATTCAGCACTCTTAGGTTTAGCCTAGGCTATATGCTAAGTCTCACCTTTCTCTGGCCTTTGGTTTTGGGTAGCATTCCTAAGATATTCGCCTAATCCTGTAAAGTGGGATTTATAGGCTGCGTGCATGTGTGCACTGAGAATAGGGTGCCGTGCTGTAGACAGAGCTGCTCTTTCAGAGATGGTGCTGTAAGAGCCGCCATGGCTCTCATGCCATACACGCACATTTCGGCTGCTGCTGTTATTTATTTAGCTGGCTTTGGTGCACGCGCGCACACATGGCGCATGCAAGCTCACTGTTTAATCTGCCAAGTTGGATTTTGATTTGAGGTAAGGCTCCACTAAATAATAGGAGAGCTGAAATTCGAAACTGCGCCCTGCTGTTTCTGTTTCTGTTTTTTATTTTTATTTATTTATTTCATTGCCTTGATGTTTTGTATCTGTGTCAGGTGCTCTCTGTGGAAAGAGGAACAAAAAAACTTGGCGGCAGTATTCATATAGCAACCTTGAAGGATTTATGCATCATCTCCAACCTTGAGTCTCCTGCGTGTCTGCCTGCCCTGCCACTTTGCTACAGCTTTTAATAGCCTCTGCTTCCCAGGTGGCATTGCTCTATTTCATACACCGTTTACCAGAAATGGCTCGTGGATGATGGGGCACTTTGGTTCCTCTGTGCAGTATGTGTAAACTGTTGCCTCTTGATTTGAAGATGATGGAGATGAGAGGGGAGAAATTTAGTTATGTGCATCCCTTTTCATTTAGCGCTGTTGGCTTGTAGAGCTGCTTTGTTTTCCGTCCCTAAGAAACCCTGAAATGATTAGAAGTCAGAAGAGAGTGAGCACACATCCAACATCCTGAGACCAGGTGCTGAATATTAAAGAAGACATGTTTAGCAAACAAATAATGATAACTGCATGGTTGTCTAAGATGTTTTCAAAAGTTAACAAGTAAAGGAGGTACCACTGTGAGGGTATGGTTGAGCACACTCTTCTGGCCTGTGATGAACCATGTCATCATCATATTAACCTGCGTCTTTTCCTTTCATCCCCTATAGCAATTCAACATTTTTATGGATGCCCTTTTCACGGCTAATGATGGAGGTTGACATGCCCTGAACTGCTTTGGAGCTGTGTGTGCTAAATGGTAAAAGTGTTTTACCAAAATGAAATATCACTTGTCTTTCCACCCTGTTTGTTCTAGGTATGCAAACAGATCTGGTTAGGCCTTTACGATGACAGAACCTCCTCAATACCAGACTTCAGAGAACCTCAGAAAGTCAAGGAGTTCCTTCAAGAGAAATACGAGAAGAAGAGATGGTAAGTCGGTTTTATAAGCTGGCAGAGCGAGGACATGAGCAATCCTCTGGCAGTGTGTAGACATGTAACTTTGTGTTTTGTTTTTTTCTTTTCTTTGCCCTCTAACTGGAATGTCTCATAGGCAGTTCACAGCAGTTGGCCTCAAGCAAGGCACCAGATACCTTTCTTTAAATGCACAGAATGTAGGTCATACGTGTCAAGCTGCTTTAACTGTGAGCCTTTGTTGTTGAATGAAGATATAGGTTAAATTGTGTTCACCTGTGTATGAGATCTTGCCATATTGTTAAGGGTGTGTTGTGATGGTTGCGTGTGATGACTAGTAGGAACAATTATTTCAGACACATGACAGATTAACTAAACAAATGACAGACCTGGGCAGACAAGTGGCTGATAGATTGATAGTTAATTCTCAGGGATCATCAACTTTTGAAATTTGTCTGTTTACATTTTTTGTAAATATTGAGATGCATCATTAATATAGGCCTAATTATGAGTGGAGCTAACTACATAGTGCTCAAATGGCTGAGTAAGAGCTATGGCTATAAACTGGTGTCATTTTAAAAAACCCTCCATGCTCTCTTTTTCGTTCTTTTGTGCTCATCCTCTGGTAGCTGCTTTCAGCAGTAATTATCTCATTATCGAAGCCACACAAAAGCCCAGCTTGCGTAAACTTCAAGAAAGTAAAGGGCAAGTTCAATGTAAAGTGTATGGAACAGAGTTGTTGTACCATTGGCACCACAATCATTGTTTTGTTTCACCTCAAGAATTTTTCCTCCTACATATTAACTTCCAAATAAAAGAAATATATGTTTGCAAATTGGTCAGAATTTGTATCCAGTCGCCCACTCAGTAATTACTTAGATTCAGATCATGCTGTCTGTTAAATTACTGAAATCTCTGTGCAGGGAGAGGTGTCTGGACGCCATCAAAACTCTATAGAAACTGAGTTCACACATGATTGCTCACATTACTTTAGAACAGAGATTAGATTACTTTAGAGCAATAGGGAACATAGATGGTAAAAACGTGGATATTGACAGCTACTACCATGTCAAGGAACCTCTTTTCTCTTGGTCCGACGTTATCTTTGCAATATAATACAGTGGGGAAAACAGACAATTAATCGTTAATAGACAATAGACAATAATTGTCATTACAAAATTCCAGGACAAATTCAAGTGACAAAAATGTGAAAGTTGAGAGGTTGTCACTTTACAGCAGTACTATATAAGATTGGTTGTGTTAACTGTTTCCCAGGTACGTACCCCCTGAGCAGGCCAAAGTGGTGGCATCGGTCCACGCCTCCATCTCTGGCTCCTCAAACAGCAGCACCAGCAGCACCCCGGAGGTCAGACCGCTTAAATCGCTGCTGGGGGAGTCGGCTCCCTCCCTCCACCTCAACAAGAACACCCCACCTAATCAGGTAAGATGTACACACATACGCATACGTGGCAAGTCTGCTGAGGAAGATGAGGAGTTGCCTATTGTAACTGATAAGGTTTTATTTGATAGATGAGCTATAGACACATAGATGCACACCCAGACATATGCATGCTCACCCACCCATTTATACACTAGTTTCAAATATGTCTCTTGTCTCCGCCAGTCTCCAGTGGTGAGCCGTGGACAGGTCCATCAGCAGCAGTTCCATGACAAGAAGTTTGACCTCCTCAGTGACCTGGGTGGAGACATCTTTGCTGCCCCTCCCAATCAGAATGCAGGCGCCAGCGCCAGTTTCGCTAACTTTGCACACTTCAACAGCCACCCAAGTAAGGAACAATTTGAATGATTGATTTAAATGATTGATTGACTGATTGAAAAATTGTGTCAGTGCATCCGAGGGTATAGCACATTAAGGCATCAGAGATCCCTGATGTACTAGTGTTACGTTTGTAACCAGTGTAGACAACACGCTTCAAGGAGTTTAGACTTTTCCCTTGCCATAGATGCAGTCTACACAATTAAACATTGAGCTTTCTTGACCTAGTTAAGCGCTGAGTTTCAGTCCCAGTCATATTTTTCACAGGCTCTTAGCCAGGGGTGTCAAACCATGAGCCATGGAGTATGGAGGTTTTCATTCCAACCGAAGACGGCTCACTTCACTTTCTGCCTGTAAAAGCATTTTAGAAGCTACGGTACCTCTGTCTACAGTTCTATGCTCTTGAATGCAGCCTTACGTTCACACAAGATTGCACCTTTCACGTTGTTTGTGTGTTGGTGTGGGGGCTACATTAGCTGACGAAGAGGAGACAACATCCCAGCCTTATATCCACCAAAAAGCGTCTACCGTTCCACCCCTAGTCTCTGGTTGAAGGTGTGCTAATTAGTCAAATCTCCTGGTGTAGTCTTTGGTTGGAATGAAGACCTGCATACTCAGTCCTCCATGGCACTGGTTCTCAAGCCTATTCCTCAGGACGCTGAGTACTGCTGATTTTCTATCATACCAGGTAGTTGATTGTATTTAATTGCAGTAACCTGGCATCCCAGGTGTTGCAGTGCTACACTGCTCCATGGCAAAGAGTTTGACACCCATGAGTTGAGCCTCTGGACAAAATCTTTGTATTGGAGATGTGTCTTTGCCAGCTTACTTTATTTGGGGGAAAAATTGGAGTTGTAACAAATTACAGCTAAATCTGGTCAAAATCTGCACCCATGGTCTGCATCCATGCATAATGTGCCCCTTTTTTGTGGAGAAAAACATGGTGAATGTGGTGGATACTAGATCCACAACAGTACAGTTGCTGCCATTTATAATGCTCAAGGCCTGATGCACATCATGGCACCTGAGATAGCAATATGCTCATTGGAGATGCATTCTATTTTAACACCTCTTATAAACTCAGGAAAAATGATCTAACAGATTCTGCATGATCCAGAAATATAAATTGCCAGCAACCATGTAATTCAGTGGTTGTAAACATTGCCATACATTATGAAATAGTATCAGAGGTGCTATGGACAAACACATCTCCATGGTTACTAATGCCCATAACATAGAGCTATTAGTGTTTGCTTCCCGTGGAGGATAATGTCCTCTCGTTTCCTCCTCTAAGAGCCATCAAGACTCACCCTTAATGCAGTGAACAAAGAGTCATCGACACATTTCCACTCAGCAAGCATGAGCACAGGTGTATATCTCTGAGATTAATGGCGTGCGTAGTACTAAGTACACACAGCCTTGTGTCCTATGTGGTCAGCAAGTGGTCCAGACAGTGTCCCGTGGGAGAGGGTGAACGTCATAGTATTCCGACCACCTTCACAGCCACTGTCTTTCATTGTCATCTGACAATGAAAGACAGTGAGATAATCACCACTGTGATTATCTCTCATATTTAGCACATTGTGTTTGTATCCAAGTCTGTCATCCATGCCTTTGGTGTATATGTGTAAATCCATCGTTGACCATCTCATCCATTGTTTTCCTCTCATTGTCCTTTTTGTTGATCTGTCTGTCCGAACCTCATCCTGACACCACCTCCAGCGACGCAGAATGCCAACGCAAATGCAGACTTTGCAAACTTTGATGCATTCGGGAGCACTTCTGGGTCAACTGGTGCTTTCCCCTCTGTACCGCAAGCCCAGTTCCAACCCTCAAACTCAGGTAGAGCAAGATCCATTCACTGTACAAACACTGGCAAATCACACTCACAGGAAGATGTTAGCTTGCATAACTGTGTAGACACATGCACATAGTAGATGCACATATAAACACAGACATAAACACCTATTTACATAAAGCACATGTGTCCTGTCATTTCATTGAGTCCATTTTGTTGCTGTCTGTGTTTTGACTGCTGTCACACTCATTCTCTGCCTCTCAAACTGTAGCCTGTGTGTACTGTCCATTCATTATGTATCCAATTTGCAGGGCCCCAGAGTGTGACCATATGGTTACATTTTGTGATGTTTTTTTTCCCAGTAGTGGCACTGAGGTTTTACCAGTGCAACCAACAAGCTAAGACAAATCTGAAATTTTGATTCACAATTTCCCCTTAGAAATAAAAAAAACACTAAAACATTTTATGGTTTTCTAAAGCTATTAAAGAATGTAGCTGGTAGATCTCTGTGCATAACTGCTGTCACTCTAAACTCTAACTCCCATTGGTCTCTCCCAGTAGGTAATCAAATTCTTATGAATGTAATTTGGCTAGGTCACACATTCAAACTAGTATTTGCAATGAAATGTAAAATGCAATGAACCAATGTATTAGTCTACACATAAAAAAAAGTGATTTTCTGCTTTGGGTTGTGTAAGCTAAAACATTGGTGTATCACTTTGCCGCAGTCAGAACATGGCCTATATGCGCAGCCCAAATGTAGTAAATGCAAAGTAGGAAACTGTTGCGGGTATATGGTAATCTATCTCATGTTGAGAATCTATTTTGGACACAACTTAACCTTTAAAAAAAAAAACTATTTAAAAGGTGTCAATCAGCCAATGGTGATATGGACAGCTTGCTTTTTCATTTGTGGAGTAACACTACCAGAAACTAATGTTGCATTCAGGTGTTGTCAGAACTATTGTAATTAACATTTGAGGGAATTCTGACTGGGAAAGTGGGAAATTTCTGTGATACATGAGTTGCTGTGATGTGATGTTTAGTGGGTTGAGAGCATGGAAGCCGTGCCAACAACCAATGGTTAAAGTGATGTTACAATTTTAGGCCTTGAGGCACATTCTCTGCATTTTGGTGATGTAGCACAATGACACAATCTACGTACAACAACATTAATTTCAATGGGCAACATATTTCAGTAGACAACCTATTAATTACTGTCTGTGAAGCAGTATCAGGACAGAAATATTGGTGTCACCCAATTATCTGCTGGTGCCAACAATTTTGAGCCTGGAGCCCTGCATTTTGTCAGTGTTATTTGTTTTCAGTGAATCATGATCTCTATGTGATATTGTTATCCTCATCTCACACCTGTCTCTGTCATCCTGGCCCATAGTCCCCCTCTGAGTCCCTCATCCAGTAATACTGCATACTTTATCTTAAAATGCTAAGACCTTATACTCTGCAGTGACTGGCTGCCTGTCTACCCTCAGTCCAAAGAAAAGGTTATATGCCACAATGCCCCCTGCTGGAGATTGTATGTTAATAATTACCATTGTGTGCAGCTGCACAGTGACCTCTTAATGTCTATTGGTTGATGGATAAAGCACCTCAGCTCGCGCTCTCTCTCTCTCTCTCTCTCTCTCTCGCTCTCGCTCTCGCTCTCGCTCTCTCTCTCGCTCTGTGGGATAATCCCTCTCTCACAGACACTAACTGACTGTGCTGCCTGCCTGGCCTCAGCTGCCCATTCACTCTGTCTCATGTGTTTCTCGTCTTTTTGCTTCAGCAGTAGTTGGTTTGCTTGTACTTCACACTTTTCGTTTTTACTTGTGGGTTAGTTGAGATTTTTTTCTTTTGTTTCTCCACCCTGTCTCACACCGCTCATTCCCCCATCTCTCCCTCCCTCCCTCTTTGATTTTGGCTGCCAGCGTTCACTGTACTCTCATCCAGCCGCAGTGTGGGTGAGTTTGCTACTGCTCTGCCTCTCCTGGGTGCACACAGTAAGTCTCTCTCTGGGCTCGCCCTTTTAACCGCTTCCACCCTCTCCACTGACTGTGTGTGTGTCTCCCAGATCCTCCTCTCTCTGGATGTAATGTATGTCTCTGCATGCACCTGCTTTTGTGTGTCTGAAAAGCACTCTTAGAATCACAGTTGACAATCTCTTTGGTTCACAACAGGTAGATAATGTTCTTTGATTATTATTATCACTATTAAGAACCACTATGATGTATAGAACCAATGAAAGGACTTAAGAGCAATGCTATCAATGCATCAAGGAATTTGTCTTAATGGAACCAGTGCTCTAGCTGGATTTCTTTCTCAGAATTCTTTTTGTCCAAACATCAAAGAAACGGAATAAAATGAATAATATATGTGAGACTATGGTAACTGCTGTGTTCTAGAGCACTGGTTCCCATATTTGACCATGCTGACTTGCTCAGAGTTTGACTGAAACTTGAAGTCTTCAGTTGAGTGCGATGGTCTACTCATTACTGAACTCAGTCCCACAGGCCACCAGAGTGGTTGACAAACCACAGTTCTTTTCCATTGAGCTATCCAGTTATTTTTTAATGTGAGTTTCTACATGTGGTCTGTTATGTCTGTAACTGCCATGGCATTGATCCGCAGTATGGTGCTGAACTCAAATCTAGCCCAGGCACCACAACGAAGTTGCTATTGCGTATATCATTTATTTTTAACACAAATAAAATGGCGATTTTTGCCTTCCTTAGGGTTCATAGGCAAATGGAGAGCCAGCACAGTGCAGTGCTGCAGAAGACATACCTTGGTAGTACTGCTATGTATCGTATAGATAATTGTTGAGTATCCCAGCCCCAGCCTAGCCCCAGCCTGGCCCCACCCCGGGTTTAGCCCCCCTGCAGCTTCTTCTCTCCTTCTCCATCCACTAGGGAATGGTACTGTTCATGCTGCTACTCAGAACCACCAACCCAAGGTCCTTCTTGTGACTCTGTAATCTCTCTCTCTCATGCAGGTAGCGCCTCAGGGGGACTAGCAAATGCCAATTTTGCAAATTTTGACAACTTCCCCAAATCGTGTAGCGCTGACTTTGGATCCTTCAGTTCTTCCTCCCAGAGTAACTCCACAGGAGCTGCCAGAGATGCTGTAGAGAGTACTAGCGTCCCTGCTGATAGATACGCAGCCCTGGCTGACCTGGATAACATGTTTAGCTCAGCCGAAACGGAGCAAGGTAAACTTCTCCTGCATAGCCTGTTTCACAGATCTTAAGATGTCCTGGGGATAGGTGTTGACAGATTAAGAATTTGACAAAACTGGACAATATGGACTTACAGGCGCTTAGGTCCTTATTATTCTGGTTGCCACTAAAGGGCCAGGCAGGCCATAGCTATGGTTTACGTATTATTTATGTGACCCAATTTTCCCCCAAAACAGCATTTCGGTGGTTGATTTTGCATCTTCTTGCCAAACAGAGATGATTAGAGAATTGAGTCACATTTTCAAGCAAACATGATTCCGTATCATTTTATATTCAGCTGAGCCTAGGCTTAGTTGTGTTTTGAGATGGCCTATTTTCCCTTCTGGCCTTAGTTAGTGAGTTAGTGAACCAGCCTGTATATTGAGGATGGGCCACCCCACATGGCGGAGCTGCCACCCTGTCCAAAATAATGTCATCTCTATTAGTTTCATTGGAGAGTTTTAAGCCCCTTTCAAATAGAGAACTCAGCAAAAAGTAATTATTGGAAATGCAGCATTGCTTGCTTCAAACCCATTCACGCTGCCTTTAGCAAGCCATCAGTGTGCTAGCTTGTATCCTTTCACACGCAATCACTACGGCTTTTGTTGCTAAGCAGTGCAAGACATGCACAATCGTTTGTTTACGCTGGTCAGCTGTTAAAGATGACGCCGGCTGTAGCAGAAGTTTCTCTTACGTTTTTAATATCTTTATATCGGTATCTACAGGCACGGGCTAGTAAGTAAACATAAACAAGGTTTTAACATATGTGTTGATGTATGATGGTTTCTGATTGGTTACCTTTACGATATAGCGTAACAGGCCACAACATATATCACGCAATGCGGAAGAAAGATGTCTTTTAGTAGTCCTTTCACGCAGCACAAAAAGCTGGCTTTGAACCGGCTTCATGACTAGGTTAGAAGGCAGCTTATTGGTGTCTGACATATGCTTCTCTGACCCTTTCACAGATCTTAAAGGTGCCAGTTAGCTGGCTTCAAGATAGCTTTTTTCATCTGTGTGAAAGGGGCTTCAATGTCACATGATCTAAATGTTGTCTAAACGTTGAACATTTATGCTCCATTATTTTTTATAGGTTGAATATGGCAACTCTCTCCGGACCAAAGTTTTTTTTTTTGTTTGTCTCTTGGCAAATCCACTTGCTGGATTGGTTGAATTGGAGGTGGATTGAACCAAGCTCTGCTGGAATGTGCTTGTATTCTAGGAGGTGGTATTCCTGGTGGGGTGAGCGCAGCTGCGGCGTCAACAGGAGTTGGTGGTCTGCCTCAGAGCCAACCAGCAGTGTTTACAGGGGGGGACCGCTATGCCGCACTAGCCGAGCTTGATAACGTCTTCAGCCCCTCAGCCCCCTCCACCAGTGTTTACAACACCACCACCACCTCACAAGGGTGAGACACTATACACACACACGCACACACCACAGTAAGCCTCTTGCTACATAGCTACTCTTCTCTCTTCCATGCTCACTCTCCTTTTGTAACTACTTTCCTTTGTCTATATCAACAAAGTATCCACGGATTAAAGTTTTCCACTTCACCACAACGGATTTCTGTCATTTGGATTCCAGAGAGACACGATATCAGATCAGTGTAGATCTGCAAAAAAAGGAATGGGATCTTTTCATCAAGTAGTGACATTGTGTGTGTGTGTGTGTGTGTGTGTGTGTGTTTGAGATGGTCAAATACATTCGGGCATCACCTGACTGATCTACAAATCACTTCCCATCCAAAATATCAAGCCTATTGTGTTTAATTACCAATAACTACTGTAACTACATAAAGTACCAGTTACTGAGTCCTTTCCAGTTGGCTGCTTTTTTTTGTTTTTGTTTTGGGATATTCTCCTCAGTCTGATCGCTACGCTGATGTTGGGAGCTTTGTAGTTATGCATTAGACAGACTTACCTCCACACTTGGTTTTAATGTTGCGCCAATGCATCGCATCCAATCTGACAGAGTCTCGGTTGTGGAAATAAAAGTGAAAATTTAAATTCTACGGAATGCTCCAAATGTCTTGCTTGTGTTTGTAACTGTGTTCTAGACAGTAAGTTGACACTTTTAAGTTCCCAGAGAAATCTAAAATTGCAAACATTCGGATGTAAGGTGAATATGAGTGCAGTGCCACCCATAGACTGATGCATTCTAACATACTTTCAATCCCAGACTTGCCTTGAGAAATATCTGCTCATCTCTGTCTCTCTCACTACTTAATGATACAAAATGGCCCCCAAAAACTTAAGTAACACAGACCAGTTTTTATTTCTTATGTCATAGTGATGTTCATATCAGTGTTCCTAGTAGTTAATGTATTTATGGATATGCACCCTGATTTATTCTTGCTGTTGTATTCAAACCATTGGAGTCTATCATTTTCCTTTGTGTAGTGGATTCTCATCCTTCCTTGCTGGCTGCCCTGATGAGTCAATGTGTTGATTCTGTTGCATTGCAGGGGGATGTTTGGCTCGGGGACGGGGGTGTCAACAGTCCAGGCACAGCAGGCTCTGCCCAGCATGCCCCAAGGTTTTGCAGGTAAGTGAACCTACAGGCTGTTTTCTAATGTCGTGGTAATCCTTGTCTCAATTAGACAGGCTTTTTTCCAAACACTTTGTTTTAGCTTTGGTCTTTTGGTTGTCTGCAGCATGCTAGCTTACATAGTGTCTGCGCTGGCTGAAGAGAACAGATATCAGCTTGGGTCCCAAATCTATTAGTGTCATATCATATGACAGTATAGACATTGTATCCGGAGGGAGTTGTGATGCACAGTTTTGAGTTCTTGGTATAATTGTTTGTTGATACAATTCAGTGTCTGAACTGCTTAGCGGGTCGTTCCAAGCCAGCATTGTCAGACGTCCCATTAGCCTGTTGTTGAAATCAATAGGGAGTTGAGAAATGATTGAGTAATGTTGGGGTAAGGATAAGCCAAAGCGTAGATGCAGGATAGTGTAGGTGACTTAATCTGTATTTGGTGTTGTATTTGATGTTGCTGGAGTTGGTAACTTGGTAACTCCAGTGACATTCCCACACTCACACACTCAACCCGCTGAAGGTGGCCGGATGAATGGTGCTGCCTGTCTTGATGGTCCTGTAGATTTAAGACGCGTAGCCGGATGTCCGCTATAGTCCCCAACATTTGTGGATTAGTGCATCATTATATACATGTGTATATGTACTGTACTGTAAGTATTGGCTAAAGTCAGAAAGGTCCTGCTGAAGTCATTTGTCAAGTGGGAATAAAGCTAGACTAAACATTCAGGCAGTGTTTGCTCAACCAATACCAACAAATCTGGGTACTAATTAGTTAGATAGACATTTACATATACAGTATATTTTATTAATCCTGTTGGGAAATGGGTGTGTCACTAGCAGCTTGGGTGAACAAGCTGCTAGGCTACAATGTAAACTATCATTATGAAACCCAGTCCACATCGGAATCCCGGTTATGGGCTTATACTCCACTGGTGCAGCACAAAAATCATTGTTTAGTTTGCATTTTTCATTTATCCTACAGCCATAACCGTGGTGGTTTGCATAGAAGGTAATGGCAGGTTATTAGCCTAAAACATTGTGTGTGTGTGTGTGAGTTAAAAGAAAATGGCAAATGCACAGTGACCTAACATAGTTCCCCTTATCTTCACCAGAACTGTCTTTCCCAAAAACCTCTTAGCACTAAAAGATAAGATCTTTGTTCCAGTGATTTGAAGTGGGGGGGGGGGGGGTATTTTCAGTATATTGAAATGCTTTTGGGGAATCCTCCCTAGAGCAGATTCAGTGTTTTTATTTTTACCTTGTTGTTGTTTTCCTTTAACGTTCAATTTGTTGCTCTGTTTCACACTCCACTCTCATGTTTGATGTCTTCGTACCTTTCCCCAACTCCCCAGCTCCATCGACTAACCCCTTTGTTGCTGCTGGAGTTGCCCCGGCAGCAGCACCCACCAACCCCTTCCAGAGCAACGGGAGAGTGGCAGCTGTGGCAGCAGCAGGTGTGTGTATTTGTGTGTGCGTGCAGCATTAGTACACCACAGATCTAACTTTGTGAATTGAGACAACAATAGTGGCAGATCAAAATTACTTACACAACTGAATCTATGGGTACAAAAATGATGGGCAAGATGGGTGTGTCTTACAGTAGGTGTATCTATGTTAGTGAATAAAAGAGCAAATGTAACAGTGTGCAAGGTGGGACTGAAGTGTCTGTCTAATTGCTCTTGCCATGCTGGACAGGTGTGATGGGGGTTCTTCATGGGCAGGGTTATCCTCCCGCTCATATTGGTAGGTCCCCTCCTGTCCTCCCTCTGCTTCCCTTTTGCTCTCCTGCGCCTTGCTCTGCGGTGCGTACTTGTTCCTAAAGTTCCTCAAGGTCTAGCAGGAAAATGTTGGAGAGGTCAACATAGTCACAAGATCCAGGAATGGAGGTGTGACATATTCAGTGAGAATGTTTTTGTAAAATCTAAGTGTAGGAGAGAAGGTTAAGTTGAGCCTGTGCACCAAGCATACCACCACAAAGCATACCACCATACAAAAAATTATGTGATCATAGATCTAGGAAGAATAATTCATTTCCTTGAATCTGTGATGGAGGAGAGCACATGGAGAAAGTGTTAAGAGAGCCAGCTATGCTGGACTTACCCTAGGGCTGGGTGATAATTCAATATTATCATTTATCATCTTTCAGTGGAATCATAGCGTGATGATATGAAGACATTTTAATATCGTGACACATTTCTGCCGTCTAAATTGATGATGACAAGCAAATTTTACTTAAAAACTCTCATAAAATGAGGTATGGTAGGAATATTATTTGAATATTTCTGTTTTGTTTGACATCACACCTAACATTCCCATTTGGTTCAATGAGATGAACATTAATTTCATTATTTAACGTGATTTTGCATACATGAACCATATTGTGATATATATTGATATCGAGAAAAATCCTTATGATTATCGTGATATTGATTTCAACCATATTGCCCAGCCCTAACTTACCCCTACCCTACCCTGGGTTAAGTTGAGCCAAAAGACCTTTTTTTTAATGTGTTGTACTTCTAAAAGTGTATCAGCTACACAAAATGCTTTAATTTCCATGGATGTCCTACAATTTCAAGTATAGATAGCAAATATTGTTTGAAATGAATACACAATTCTGCCGTAGTAGCACAAAATGTAAAAAGTGGCTCATCTTACCCCATTCTCCTCTACATATTATATCCTGAGTCCTGGGCTTCCGTGACTCAATTGATGATAATGGCTTCTTCTACACTTTCCTTTTATCTGTTGGCAAGATGCCTAAAAATCTCTGCCGCCTAGTTTGATGACCAACTATGTGCAGTAAAGCACATACCAAATCAGCTAGCCATTTAGGAAGTTTGGCAGTGTCATAAAATGCTTCATTCAGTGAATATACCCATCAAAACATAACAATCGGAAATCCATCTAATGCACTGGAAAATGGATGTTGGTTGGAGCGGGCCGCCGTAATATCAAGAGTCTTGAACCTGGTTGCATTTGCTAACATTTTGGATAGATTCGAACTCCAGTCATTGGCTTTGTTGAATAGGCATTGAATGACGCACCAGGCATTACATTGCTTGTTTGCCAGCTGACTGTCTTCCTCACTGTTGTTTTGATTCCACTTGTTGCACTGTGGAAACGTCATGGTCCATTGGGGCTGCACTTACTGCGCAGTGGTATTTTCAGCCTTGTGTCTGACTCATGTGCAGACAATCCCTACTTTTTCCTAAAGCCTGTCTGGCAGACAATCCTCATGTAAATATGCATGCATTTAAACTGTCCTCCAACACAAATACATATTCCATGAGATTCTGAATCAGACTTCCAGCAGGAAAAAGTTGGATAGGACAGTTTTGCCATAGGGAGCCAGACTGTGGGGTACATCACACGTGCAGTTATTCACCTGTCACCTGGGTGGGTGACATGTCGCAAACCAGCCGAAATATGTATGTGTCATATCCTAGGGCTGGGTGATATGGTTGAAATCAATATCATGATAATCATAAGGATTTTTCTCTATCAATATATATATCACGATATGGTTCATGTATGCAAAATCACGTTAAATAATCAAATGAATGTTCATCTCATTGAACCGAATGGTAACGTTAGGTGTGGTGTCAAACAAAACTGAAATTTTCAAATAATATTCCTACCATACCTCATTTTATGAGAGTTTTTATGTAAAATTTGCTTGTCATCATCAATTTAGACAGCAGAAATGTGTGTCACGATATTAAAATATCTTCATATCATCACGATATGATTCCACTGAAAGAAAATAAACGATAATATTGAATTATCGCCCAGCCTTATCATATCCCTAACTCTGACTCTGGCAGCAATAATGTTCTTTCTTGCTCCTTCTCCTGCAGCTATTACTGCAGTTATTATTGTTGCCCTGCCCCTGCCTCTCAGACTTTACCCCACCCTGACCCCTGCTGGCCAGTAGACTTTTCCATGATACCCAGTTGTTCATCCTCCTACTCACCTAAGTTGACTCATATTGCCCTCTAACAAACTTATAAATAAGACCCTCTTATTAATACTTTGCTCTTCTCTTTCTTTCTGCTGATGTTGCCATTACTGTGTGCCAGCTCATGTGTGGAGTAACATTTTATGTACAAAAGTCTTTGTGTGTGTGTGCAGTTAAATTCATGTCATGATTTACGGAAAAAAAAAAAGCAATAGGTGCAAACTTCCGAACCAATTTGTCACACCTGTCTTGGCAGTAGTAGTAGCTGTCTTGTATGTATATAGTGCTGAGATTTTTTAGATTTCGTTGAGTCTTATCTAAGCCTGTGTAACCCATCCCTCTCCTGCTGTGTTGCAGCCTCGTTTGGTACAGGCTCCATGAGCATGCCGGCTGGATTTGGGAATGCTGCAGCCTACAACCTCCCCACCAGCTTTAGCGGAACCTTCCAGCAACCCTTTCCTGGCCAGGGCCCCTTCCCCCAGCCTCCAGCATATCCCCAGCAACCCAATGGTGTGTGTGCAGTTCGTATAGATGGAAGCACTTAGGAACTGATATGCGACTATGCTTACATGCAAGCTTGAAACTAGAGGATTCCTTTACCTTATCTGACTGGATACTTGTCACATTGTTGGGTTATCTGTTACTGTCACATTAAAAATATCACTCAGTTTGCAGTCAGGTTACAGACCCTTTTCACAAACATGGATGACATACTTCCTCAGGGTATAGATCAGTTCTCACCATTGCCAGCAATGTAAAAAATTACCGTTAGCCAGTTAGCATTTTGTGGCCCTCGATAAAATCACTTTTTTATAGTGTTGCAGTTGTCTGACAACAGAAACAGAAAGATACGTCAATGACAATACCTGTCATTGACCTGTCTATGTTATATGCTATGTTGAACACAAAATAAGTGATCACAGACAAGAGTCGGCAGCGACATAAAGGCTGCTTTTTAACATTGCTGGCAATGGTGAGAACCGATCTATACCCTACAATGACAAAGCGGCAGTACATTAGCCATGTTCATGAAAAGGGTCTGTTCTATTCTGATAAGGCATTTACCTGTGGTGTGTTCACTTGGGTATTAGATAAGTCCCTTTAAGATTGTTGTGCTACACTTAAACAATAAATTTCTTAGGCAGTAGTAGTAGTCATTTATTACTCCCACACTGGGAAATTATTTTGTCATTGTTACACTCAAGTACTCCATGAAACAGTACATACAACAGCACAAACCACACAAAGACACAGGCACAACACAGCTGAACTATGTTGCAGGAAAGCCAGCTCAAAGAAGGTTCCATCATGGAACATCTGTGGACCCTCACCTGTCTTCTGAATGTTAATCTGAATATTTGTTTTTCAGGTGGAGGGTTTTCAGCCTTTGGCCAGGCCAAACCTGTTGTGACTCCTTTCGGGCAGGCAATGGCTGGACCAGGCGTCTCCAGCAACCCCTTCCTGGTTAGTAAGAAGTTTACTTGCTATGGCTTCCCATAACAGAGATGCATTTTCCCCAGAGAAATCCTGTTCTGATCCTATCTCTGCGAAGCATCACAGCACTGAGGTTATGTTTTGTTCCACTGTATCTACTACTTAGAATAGGCCACTGATTATTTTGCCAGTATTGTGTTGGTGTTAAAGAAAACCCACCAGCAGTTAAATTAAAACTGGACATTACCCTTTTATCTCCTATGGATATTGGATTAATTTTGACCCTATCCTCAATAGTATGTTTTCTGATTGTGTGTGTGTCCCTTTTTTTATCCCAGGGTGCAGCTCCACCTCCACAGTACCCAGCAGGAGGCTCTTCGACGAATCCCTTCTTATAGCGCTCCATCCAATCAGCACCACTACAGGGTCAACAACTGGCGCGCTTGCACCTATTGCACTGTTTTGTTTCACCAGTAGCTTTAAAACACAATGTTTGTAAGAATTTGTATTTTGTATCGCAATTTGACACAAATGCAACAATATGAAAGACAGTCATGCTGACAGTGTCCATGGCAACAAAACAAAGTGATGGTGTATGCAGAGGGAGAGGTTGGTCCCCTCTCCTTCTCTATTTAACCTGTGAACTGGCCTGGCCTCTACTGAGCCACAATGTATAATCAAACTGGCTGATAACTAAGTTATTGCAAATATCCCATTCATTATGCTGCAATTCTGTACATATTTTTTTCGTTGAGGAAATTAGCTCTGTGCATATCAGTATTTGTATCTAACACACATGAAATTTGTTAAGACAGAACTGTTACTTGGAAAAGCCGATGGGTACTGCCAGTTACTGTATTTGTAAAGAACCAAACAGTTTTATTTGTGCAGTATCGTTTTAGGTGAGCCGTTTTTACTGAAGAAAAGAGAATGCATATTCCGTTTGTGAGAGATGAGAGAAAGGGTGAGTGCTGCATCAGTGAAGGGCAGGGGACTCATCTCTCTGCCATCCTCTGCCCTGCTGACAGGGGAAACCAGAATGGCTGATGAACCGAAGACCACTTACATCGGGTATTAGAGAATTTTAAGTTAATGTGTAAATATATATATATATATATTAAAAAGAATTTTAACTAAGAAGAAATGACCAAACCATTCATTTATATTGATGTACATCTTCATTTGTTTGTTTTGTTTTGGTTTTTTTTGTATAAAAAGATTTCTATTCATGATGTTGCAGTCAATAATTTGAAGCTTTTCTGCTTTTACACTGGAATGTAGCCAGTTGGACACAGCGGGGACCAAAAGCCCGAGAGCTGGCGGAAAATGGAAAACGCCTTGTGTTCAGAGTCTTTGTTCAAGGCAGCTGTCTGGGTCTGGCGCACATGGATTTTTGTCTGGAGGAATTGACTCTGTGCTGCTTTTCTGTGCTCTCCAAACTGTGAACGCTCCCCGCAGTGAGAATATAATGGCGATGACTGAGAAGTAGCTGGCGTATATGGTGAACTGCAAGAGAGTAATGAGTTGACATGTAAAACACTTTTGCTACACCTCTAGAAGACGTGATGGACACTTAACCGAACAGCCGACTCACCTGGGGGATGATGGGCAGGTTGAGCCCTCGACTGTCGACCACGATGGACGTGATGATCGTCTGTAGGGCCAACGCTCCAAAGTTGTTTGCACCAAAGACCAGTGCATATCTTTCCATTGACAGGTCAGCTGCAATTTGAAACCTAAGACAAGCGGAGAGTGTGGAGGAGGATATGAGTTTTTGTGTTTTGCTGGTTTCACACATACGACTGTAATTTTGTTTGTTTTCCTATATTCTGCCTCTAATAAAAGTATCGGGTCTGAATCATATGGGGTAAAAAAATTCCCCCCTTATTTAAAAAAAAAAAAAAAACTATCTAGGCTATTATATCACATATAACACTCTTACATGGCTATTGTAATCAGCAGCATGTACAGGCACTTGAAAACGATGTAGCTGGTGTAGCAGACCCAGATGTTGCCTGTGAAGGTCATGAGGAAGAGTGCTGCTGCTCCCAGTCCAGAGAAACCACCCAGGGCCAGCTCCCCCCACTGTTCCCAGTTCACCTGAGTGAAGCCGATGCCATAGGCTGTTGCTGCGCCTGCAAAACACAGTTGTACATTGTAGAGTTCTCATTTGAATCATCATTTAGGAGATGGGGTAATATTTTGGTATGCGTCAACATCATTTCCTCTTTGTGATGCAGTGTATATTTTCAATGTGGGATGTAAGCTTGACAGTCACGTTCCACAGGATGACCAAAAGGCAAAGTTGAAGACAATAGCTGCACATTTGAAATATAGCCTAGCTGACAAATCATCTCTTGTAAAAATAATAATTATTTTAATATTATTTAATTATTAGATTAATAAATCTTCCTAGTCCTGTTTCTGCACTGGAAACGTGTGACGTTGCTTACCGAACAGGTTGGACACCGCCTCCACCCCTCCGTTGTAGATGCTAAAGTTCTGGGAAGGCTGCACATGCTCCCACAGCACCTGCAGGGTGTATTTTAGGGATAATTTAGGTCATTTAGATGCACGACTCATACTCATTTCTAATAGAACGTTTCTGTTTTCCTAATTTTTCTCCCCCCATGGTTTCCTGCTGCTTTTAGAAGCAAGCTCTCTGGGACCACTAGTCAAGCAACTTGGCTATGACTAACGAAGCAATTTAATCTGATGACAGCCCTCCTACGTCTAACATTCTAATAATGCATACAGGCCCTGATCATTTCAGGGCCTGTATGCAAAAATCAACAGCGTCTCAATTAGATGGGAATGGACGCTCTTCTCTGCTGCAGCCCCACTTTGTGATTTAGACTGATAAGACAGGTGTATTTTACATGAAAATTTTGCCTAGTTCAGCTTTAAGTCTAGCTTCTTTATTTATATTGCCCTCATGGCTGACCTGTACATAGTTGGCAGTCTGGTTGTAGCCGCAGGTGGCCAGTGCCCACCACACTGACCAGTAGAACAGCTGTCGGGAGGAATAGCAGTGGCGGAAGTCCCTCCACAGCTGGAGGAGAACCTGGCTGCAGCCCTCTGCACCAACAGTCTCCTCAGGGTCCTCAGTCTTGGGCCTTTTCCCTTCCCTCTCCTTTCCTGCACCTTCATCTGCTCCTTCCCCCTCCTCTCCCTTTTCATTTCTCCCTCCCGTTTCTTCCTGGGATATTTTTGATGTGCTTGTTTGCTCTGCACCCGCATCTACAAGGTTCCCTGTTGCCTTTGTCTGTCCAGTGTGTTTGCGGTGGAAGAACATGCTCTGCTGTGGCATCGGCAGGAAGCAGGACGTGAGGAGAGCGATGGAGGTGAGGACCAGCGTAAGTACCAGGATGTAGTGGTAGGACATGATGTTGAAGCTGACCAGCAGCTGGCCCAGCACAGAGCCCACTGTGTATCCCAGGAGCTGCACGGTGCGGCAGTAAGACGTCGCCTTACGGTACTTCTCCAGATCCACCACACTGTAGTAAACAAAGCGTATGCCACTTGCTGCACACTATCAAAATGTCACACAATACCATGACTGCATAGTTTTCAGTAAGAACGGCCTTGCTGCAGTGTTTGGTATTTTTTCTGCATATCCTTGGTTTCACTTCATCATTCTCTTTTTTTTTTTTAAACACCGACCCTGGTATCCATGCAGCACTGCTATTAGTTTATTGCTGCTTTGATAAATGTTAATAGCATTGAATTTTGTACCATTTTTCAGACATTGTGGCTATTTTGCACCATTTCATCAGCGCAATATACTTCAGTTATATCTGACAATGTACCTGAAACACCACAAAAAGTATGAAAATTACCACATTGAATGACAATGAAATGCAGACTTAAATGTGTTTTTGAGAAGATGCCATACAACAGTGCTGTTAATCTCTAGTCTAATCTCTAATCTCTTTTTAAGATACTTTTACATTTTCTACATTTACCAGAAGCTCTAGCCATTGAGCTGCATGACCTGTAGATGTAGGAGAAGTAGGCCACCTCGCTGGCCGTCACCACGCCGTAGAAGAACTGCATGGCCTGCATGGCTGGCACACCTTGCATCCAGAGCAGCATTGCTGTGGTGATGAACAGGTTGACGCACTGGAACACCACCACAGGCTTGTAACGCAGCCAGTCGGTGAGCAGGAATACCGGCACTAGCACAGACAGGTAGGAGTACGTCCACACCGGGAAAATCTCATTGTTCACCTGAGATCAAGGAAACACTAGTATGTAAGCAACGAATCTGAACTATAGATCTATGGGGTGTAAGGCAAGAAACAGAGTAATGCTTGATAACTATTAATCAGGGTTTTAACGAGGGTTTTATAACTTTAATTGGGTTTTTATCAATCAGGTAATACAGAGGTCATAAACCTTTTTGCTGTGATTCATCAGGCTTGCTTTGCTGATTTGGCAATAATTTTAAAGTACAAAAGTAAATGGAAAAATTCTGTTGTGATTTGGTTTAGTCAGTTAGTAAAGTAGTTAGTAAAGAAAAGGTATGTGTACATTAAACATTTGAGGTTTTGGTGGTTTGTGTAAATGTTGCAAAACTGACAAGGGAAACTCAAATACAACATTGATCCCTGACTGCTCTTTTCACAGTCAGAACCGTATTCATTATTTGCTTTCTCCCGTGCAATGTTTGCTTAAGTAATTTGGAAGGCACTTCCGTATTTGCTTTTATACCTGTTCCGTTGTCAGATTCTTGTCGGGTCCTGTCAGGTACGGGATGAGGAAGGGCTCCAGGGGTTTAACTGTGCTGAAGAATCCATAGATGCACAGCAGAGTGGTGGGAAACCCCCAGCCTGCCGTCCACCTCCTCACTGCATCCATCTCCTCACAGCCACTGATAAGAGTACCACCTGCCTCTGAGTTGCTGTTTTACTCAATCTTACAACCTACCTCAGCTATATGTGTGTGTGGTCCTTGTTGTGCCGCTCTTCCTGTCTTGCCTCCTTATGCGAAACACCTGAGGTTGTCTGCAAGTGTTGAGCTTGGTTTGTCAATCAATAACCTGCTCAAAGGGCACCACAACCTGGGACCTGTTCCTGCTCAAGCCAAGATACACGTGTCAAAACTTAAACATGAGGAAGACAGAGGAATTCCTTTATCTTTCACATTCCTTATTAATCAGTTGAAAACTCCAGTTTTATTATTTCAGTTGACTTCCACAGTAGATTGTTGTAGATTGTTGTAGAGATAATGAGTTGTAATGCCAAAAAAAGATAGGCAATTTTGCAGACATTAATGACCAGTAGTATTATTGATGCATGATATTTTTATTCCTTATGGGCAAATGGGACAAAATCCATCTGCTGAACTCATTATTCAGTTTCCGTAAGACCATAACAGTTTGTTGACCTTGGTCAGAAGCGTTCAGCAGAGATCACCTCATGCTCATGCTCTTGTTCCTTGGCCTCCGTCTGCTCAGGGTTGTAATGATACACACAGGCTGTGTATGTCCCTCGAATCAGGAAGAGCACCGAGATGGTGGCATAGTAGCTGCCATATATGATGAACTGCAGAGAAAAGCTTCTGTCACCTTTTGTTACTGGACTGTAATTTATGCTGCAGAGATATAGATCAGTCTACATTAAATGTGTCTGCATGCAAAAGTAACTGATAACCACCAGGTGTCACTCTTTGTCCTCATGTTTCGATGACTGTAGTCCAACAGAAATACATTCTTGGTCACTAAGAGCATTTTAGTGTTAAATATCAGTGGGATGCCATTAAAACAATAAAGCTGTAGCAAATACCATGATGACAAATGTTGCAGTTGGATTCTAGATGAATATATTGATTGCTAGTAAGCACTACTCAGCCTGAGCTTTTGGCCATAGCCTTTGGCTCTCTGCCTAAACCTGTCTGTACATACATACCTGTGTAACAATGTCCAGTCCTAGTGCAGTTTCATCAACAACAATGACGGTGAGAATAGTCTGCAGTGAAAGGGCCGCAAAAGTGTTGATTCCAAATGTCAAAGCGTAGCACTCCATGGAGAGGTTGGATGCAATCTGAAATCTAAAAGGGCAAAAGACATTCAGAGATAACAAAGCTGCCTTAGCTGAATTATTCCATTCCAAATTAGCATTCATGTTAACTGGGTGCTATGCATCAAGTGTCTTTGATTCTCATTGGTAATCTGAAACCAGTGCACATTCTTTGTGAGAAGCCTGTTTTACAGATAGAGTGACTGCAGGATCTTCCAAATTTTTCCTCTTAGGGGTGGAGGAACAGTAGTGCATCTTATTACAGGCTTCATGCACTGCTGTTCCTTCATCCCCAGAGAGGAATCGTTTAGAAAAACCTGCAGTACCAATGCAGAATAATTGCTTCAGGTTGAGGGTCTTCTTCTACAGTGTTATATGACCTGCTGGCATTGTCGTGAACTTACGTTGTGATGGTGATTAGGAGCATGTAGGAGGCTTTGAATATGACATAGCCGGCATAGCACGCCCAGATATTGCTGGTGAGCACCATCAGAAACACGGCACACGCCCCCACGGCTGAGAACATGCCCAGAGCCAGCTCCCCCCACACGGCCCAGGCCACCTTGATGTGACCTACAGAGAGGGCTGCTGCAGCTCCTGGCCCGGGGAAGGGACAAACACAGTGATTAACCTGTTGTTCTGGGGGACAACGCCTCCAGCATGCCAGTGCATCCTTTTATCGTGCTCTCAGGGACAAGTTTCTACAATCATTCATTAGTTCCAACAATAACAGCTCTTTCCAGTGGAGGACGTGGCTTCTCTTTGCTTTAAACAAAACCTTATGCACACATTCGCTCCTCTCCGCAGCCCCTATCTGTCATGGTGAGCCACTTTCACCCGTCTCTTAGAACCCAACTATCAGCAATAATCAGAGAAACCATTACCCTCCAGCTCTATCTCCTTAATTGAAGCAATTACTCTTCTCCTTCTCATGCTGAGCCAGGTTGAACGTAAAAGCCAACAGGACCATGGTGTGACTATTCTGCTGTATGACTATTCCCTTTCCCAGTCAATACACATTAACCGTTTAATCAGTTATCCCATATAACCAGGATTGGGTGGGCTGCTTTCTTCTAATTACAGATTTTTACGGGTCCATCTGCAATCAGACATGACAGTTTTTATTAGCATTGTTAACATTTTGTCTGGACACTATTTCAAGTGGTTGTGCTGCAATTTCCTCTTTTCCCCGGTGTCACTCAGGCTCCTGATGGCTGCTCGCAAAGTGACAACAAACTGTGACCCCCTGCTTCTGTGAATCCTCTGTGAGATTACAATCTCCAAATGGAACTGGCACTCTGTCATTAAATGTGCTTTTGTGCACATTGGTATTCAGATATCATTTGGAACACTCAAGCCTTCACTTTATGAGTTGCCGTGTCCTGTTTCCATGGTCATATTTTTTTGAATACTCTATTTGTATACAGTTATATTGAAGAAGATATATGAGCCAGTATCAGAAAACAGAATACTCTCTCACTGTCTGTAAAGTAAAATTATCTGTCTTACCTACAAGTGTGCAGACAGCCTCTACCCCTCCATTGTAAATGGATGATGTGGCAGATGGTTCAATATGGTCCCACATCAGCTGGATGTAGTTGAAGACCTGCCCATAGCCAGCTGTAGCCAAAGCCCACCACAGGGACCAGTAGATTAAATTCCTGGATGATGATCATTAAAACAACTGATTATGATGATGAGGATTAGTGCTCCTACTATTAAAAAAATATTACTGTAACAATACTAAAAGCTAAAATAACTAAAAACTAATATTAGTAGAGCAGAAGTATGTGAAGCAGCACATGAACTATATCAAAGAATTATCCTCAGACTTATTTGCTGTACTTCAATATGGAAAGTTCATCTGACATGGAATTAGGCCACAAACATCACATACAGAGACACGGGACGGGATACTGAGAAAATGAAAGGTGTGTGCGCTGAGTAGATCTGTATTGCTTATTGGGTCGTGATACAGAAGTGGAAAAATAAGAACAACAACAACAATTGATTAGAAAAAAAGAATGTTGCCTGGAAGAGTAGGACTCTCTGAAGCTTCTCCAGAGAAGCTGGCCAGCATGGGCCACGTTATCCCCGCTGCACCAGCCGCCACCACTGCCACCGCTGCCACCGCTCTCCATCTTCTCTGACCTGAAGCCAGCCTCATCCTCATCCCTCACTGCTTCCTCCGCCTCATCCACCACCGCCGTCCCCTCCTGCTGGGACTCGGAGCCCACAGTCGCAGCCTCTTTCCCTTTGAAGAACAAGCCGCGCTGTGGCATAGGCAGCCAGAAGGAGATGAGAAAAGCCACGCTCACAATCCCCAGAGTAATGGCATTGATGTAGAAGTAGTCCATTCCTGTTGATTGGAGTTAAGATTTCATCAGATCCTGCTCCAATTTTGACGGGAGCGTGGTTCAATACAGTTCTGTCACAATTCTCTTGGCAATTAACAGGCGAGACACATTTTCAGATTTTTGTTGTGTTTTTTTTTTAGGAATTTTTTTTTTCTTCATCTCTCTTAAGGAGTGTTCTTTTCTTCAGCTATGGCTTAACATGAACAAATAACATTCATCTTCCATCATTTTCTTGATTCAGTATTGATTGTATATTCCCAAAGCCCCACCTGCCAGGGAGACGAGCACTTGGCCCAGGCTGGCTCCAAAAGTGTACCCAGCCAGCATGGCACTGCGCAAGTAACCGGTGGCTCGCTGGTACTTTTCGGCTGGAATCACACTGTAAATGTAGGAAAAGTAGGCCACCTCTGTGGAAGTCACCACGGCATAGTTGACCTGTTGGTGGGACAGCATGCACCAGTTTTAAAGTGGTAGTAGCCACTGGTAAAACCCCTTGCATCAATAATGCAGTAGCTGACCTAATGCAGGATTTTCTCAGCAATTCCTCTTGGGAGCAGTGCAGCAGTAATATGCCTGTAAACACTGCGGGACTTCTAAAATTGCTCCCATTTGTACTATCCAAGCAAGATTTTTTTTTCCTAATGATTATGTCTTTTGGTAAACTTACAAACAGCAGTTCTTAATTAAGCTGAAAATTCAAGTATTACATTAGAATGGAACATCATTTACTATCTAGCTATGCACATTTCTTATCAGTATTTGTTAATCTTAATGGACCTGAAGAAAGGCCATAGCAGGCAGGCTCCGGGCGAAGCACAGCAGGACATAGTTGGTGACCAGGAAGAGCCCCTGTAGGATAATGAGGGGCTTGTACCTCAGGAAGTCCGTCAACAAGAAGACAGGGAAGAGGATGGCCAGGTAGGAGTACGTCCAGATGGGGAACAGGTAGTTAGTCACCTGTGGAAGGAGACCAAGCAACAAAGCTAATCAGCAAGTGAAAGTGAAAGACAGAATAAAAGATAGCAGAGACTGTGTGAGTGATCTACATACAGTATGAGAACAGAAGGAACACTGGTCTGATTCCATGACTGCGAACCTCAGTCTCATGTAAAACTCATGACAGGTTAGTCTCAGATGAGCTCTCCTAATGAAACATACAGTACTTCATGAATACAGGCCCTAATTCTCTCAGTGTGTGTGTGTGCACGTGTGTGTGTGTGTGTCCATTTTACCACTTCTTCAGAGAAGTTCTTGTGTGGTCCGATGAGGTATGGTGTGAGGAAGGGCTCTGCTACTCTGCAGTTAGCAAAAAACCCATAGAGTGAGAGGACTGCAGTGGGATAAACCCAGCCGGAGGACTTCAGCTTGGCCCAACAGCACATGTTTTTATCCCCGCAAAATTCCCTGGAGATTGCCTTCTGTTTTGAATTCCCAGCGTGCCACCTGACTGCCTTGAGGTCTTTCTTAATTTGAGGTCTGACTTGCTGGGCTAGTTCCCTAAGTGCCTTTAGCTTTCTTTAAGCTTTTGTTTACTCATCAGTAGCTTCCTGACAGTAGTCTGAAGGAAAACGTATGTATAATCTTTATGGTCGGCACGTACCTTAGTCTCTTTGACAGTTTATGAGTTAAAGACTTTGACCTGTTTGGAAATAGGAGGATGGTTCAGCTTTAGCTATCAGTATAAGACTTCAGTCTTCAATAAATTACATCATACAAGGAGAGACAATTAAAATAGAAATGTAACTTCCTGGTGTAGGCCAGACGTTGAGCCTGGCAATAAATTGAACCACCCGTAAATCGTGGAAGCATAACATATTAGCCTATTAACAACACCACATATAGGTGTAATTAAGTCTAGAGTTGAACGGCTATCAGTGTAGTACTTAATGTGTTACTCTACAACCCTGTACAACCTTTCATCTTAAAACATGTCTTGCTAAAAATCTAAATCAACTTTTGTTTCAGTTGTCTTTCCTTAAGGAAAGCTGGGCTGATTCTCCGAGGAGTCAACAACTTTTATGATTTGTCTAACAATGATGCTGTTTATTATTACAGGGAGTCTAGCATTGATTTAAAGCTCTTTCACACCGAGTGCGAATTTCGGTGCGGATTATTCGCACGGAGATTTACAAAAAAAATGATTTTGTGGGTTATAATGGAAGCTTGCACACCAGGGCGGAACTTTCGTGCGGCAAGAAACACATTCGGAACCACTCTGTCTTCTGCGGCATTCCGTCTGCGAAAATATACACTTGACCAATGCAATCTTTTGCTTTCTATGTTGTCCCAGGCTGAAATAAATATGTGTGGCTTTCGATCGCTAAAAGGCTTGGGTACGGGGATGATGGTTAGGCCGTGCACCTTTACGCACAGGTGAGGCAGAGGCACACTCTGATCCACGTTCACTCATACAGTGGACTAGGAAGGCTAATATAGATATATAGGCACAAATTAAATTATCGCCTGCCAAACTGAGAGTATGGTAGTGCTTCACAGGCAACGTATCGTAAACTATGGTCTATTTTCTCCACAGCTGTAGCCAGAACAGCAACTGGTTTCACCTCAAACACACTGGAAGTCGTTGCTCAGGGTCGATTGACACCGCGTCTTGTAAAATTCACTGCATAGGCTTTTTAACCATTGTATGTAATCCTTGTTCTTAAAAGAGATTAATTTGATACTTTCTTATAATGGTCGTGTACATTTACTGTGTTAACTGCAATATCATAGCTCACAACCTCTCTTACTTGTAATGTAGGCCTATGTCTTATGTAGCTAATGTAACGTTAGCCTACTATTTTAAATGTGTTTAGCTGAAATGTTTTGCCATTTTCCATTCTTCATGCCAACATATATGGGCTCATTTGAAGTTGAAAAATGTTCTGCTGGAGATAGTCGTCGCGTTTATATCCGTATTACGCATGCGTGGTGAGTGCGCGAGAAAGCGTGCCACGAGTCTGTCGGCATAGCAACGGTTTGTTGATAGAGGATGTAAAGTGAGAAAGTCTACTGACTACAAGGCAAAATGAAACTTAAACGATTCCTGCTCAGATATTATCCACCAGGTAAGACAAATAGTAGTATTTGGGACCACTGTAGTTCTTTTCGATGGGATATAACAACTGTAAACTTTTGGTGGACAGTAGAATGTTTCCAACATTAAATTAATGACAACAACTTGACTTGCTACAAAGCCGTTTCTTTGGCTAGCTAGCTTGCTGCTGTTCTAGGTTCACAAGTTATCACCAAGTTATCATAGTTTAATTCCATTTTCCTTTCCCAGGTATCATCCTGGAATATGAGAAAGGTGGAAATTTGAGGACCAAATCAATCGACCTGTTGGATTTGTCTCCAGAGTACGTGAGTTTACACTAACATTCATTACGTTACTGTGGCTACTGTGGTTAATGTTACATTAGCCACAAATAACTCGTTAGTGATAATTTTGTTGCTTGTCATGCTGTGCTAAATGTCGTTAGTCTTTTCATTACATTAGCTCTGACGACGTAAATCTAACAAGAAGAGTATTTTCAAGTATTTTCCTTGCATTTTACCTATATCTATGGGTTTACTGGGCTGAGGGAATGTTATCATTGTTAAAAAGGCAGATTTCATCCCCATGCAGTGCTTCATACACACTGTTTGTAGCCTACTCAAAAGGTTAGACCTTTGAGATACTCTGAAATTGTTATTTTCTGGATATATGCAACTTAATTGTTTTTCAGGTTCTCATTCACATTTCGAATTGTATGTAACCCTAACCCTAATTGAATGTATTTTGTCACCATGCAGGACAAACCCAGATCAGTTGGTGGCAGAGATCAGGCAGTCAGAGCCTCTCATCACTGAGTCCCGGGCTGACCAGGTTAAACATCTGATCCTCCGACTTCAGGAGAAACAGGGCCAGCAGGACCACCACAGGTTCTGTCTCTTCAAGGTCAGAAACAGGTCACATATTTACGTTACTGGCTAATCGGAGAAAAATCAACATAGCGACACAACATTCTGATTGAATGGAATACCTCCTACTGGGTGAAGATTGTAAATGTTTTAAAAGTGGACTGTACATGCATAGTTGTTACAGTGTACAGCAGTGCATACAGTACCTTGCTCAGTGCTAGTGGCAAAAGCAGGAGACATCTAGTTTATACAACCTCCATAAAAATCCATTGTTTTTATTACATGAGTATGACATAACTACTGGAGTTTCTTCAGCTTCTCTGTCAGACCAAAATGTCTTTGGGCACAGGCATTGTGCATCAGATTGAAGGAATTAAACCAATGATTGTTTGCACTTTCGCCGGTTAATGATCATAGTTTGGATGATGAAAGTTTGGCTCCACCAGCTAATTGTAGCATCTTATTGGTGGCCGAAAGCGTGTAGTGTCCCAGTTTAGCCAAGGCCATCTGATATGTGCTTTTTGTGAATATTATTTTGAGGAGTTTGAGTAGTGCGATATTAGCGCTAGTGCTTCAAAGTGACACTAGAGAGCAGCAGCGGGTAAGGTACCAAGTCTTCCCAGCACATCAAAGTCAGATTAATTATGTATGGATATTACACGGGTAAACTTACAGACTTGAATTGAATTAAGTCAATAACTCAAGTATATCGCCTCAGAGATAATATTTTCTAATCTTCTTTCTCTGGTCTCTTTTTGCAGGCGCTGCAGGCACACATACTGCCACTGACAAATGTTGCCTTCAATAAATCAGGGTCAAGGTAAGTTTATCTGCAACACACAAAATGCTGGCACTCTAGATTTCAGAAAACCCTATGCATTTGTGTTTCCAGGGTGAGGAGAAGGTAAATAGTACCACCTCTCTCTCTCTCTCTCTCTCTGTCTCTCACACTATCTCTCGCTCTCTCTCTCTCTGCAGGTTTATCACTGGGAGCTATGACAGGACATGTAGGATATGGGACACAGCTTCAGGCACAGAGCTGCACACGCTGGAGGGTCACAGGAATGTGGTGTATGCCATTGCATTCAACAACCCCTATGGGTAATAAGTTGTTTTGCGCAAAACTTTCGAAGTGTCAGAATGCTACCTTGCTCCTTTTGGCTCTCAATTTTGTATTCACCTGTTCAGAAAAGCTTTTTCCTATTTTCCTACATTCACGCTCTTTGCTATATTTTTCTCTTCCTGAAACTCAGAGACAAGATTGCCACTGGGTCTTTTGATAAGACCTGCAAGCTGTGGAGTGCAGAGACCGGCAAATGTTTTCATACCTTTCGGGGACACATGGCAGAAATAGTATGTACATACTATTATAAGTGAAAATTATTTGATTTTGGTTTGTTTTAATTTCAATGCTAAAGGATAGATTGCCAGTATCCAATACACACATTTCCACAGCAGGACCAAGTGGGTTTTGTTGCAGCGGGGGCCAACATGATATCAATATATGCATGATATTTATTTCTTTGAAACTATACCCCTGCTCACAAATAATCTCTGTTGATAACAAAATCCAAAGCAACATAATGGGAGGAGGGAAACCACTTGTAATGCAGAAAGTAAGAAAATGTATTCAAGCTTAACATTGCAAAAAATCCAACCAAGTGTCGAGGGTGCATAAGCCAGTGATACGTTTTCCACAGCTTTCTAATGCAATTTTTTGCGATGTTAAGCTTGAATAAATGTTCTTACTTTCTGCATTACAAGTGGTTTCCCTCCTCCCATCATTTTGCATAGCGTTTTGTCCAATTTGGGAGCCCTTAATTGTTTTCCACCTTTTTACCTTTTACCTGGTGTCAGGAAAACTAAATCCAAAAGGAGTCACAAATAATGTTGCTTTGGAATTATGTTTGGCACGTAGATACTAAATAAGTCCCTGGCGAATCCTGTGTGGCTCTGTAGCAGAGCCCAGGGCCAGTAACTGATAAGAATGCTGTGTATGGTGTAGGTTTGCCTGGCGTTCAACCCCCAGAGTACACTGGTGGCCACAGGCAGCATGGACACCACCGCCAAGCTGTGGGACGTGGAGACTGGGGAGGAGGTGGCCACCCTGACTGTGAGTTAGCATTTCTTTACTTACCCTGCTGTCTTTGTTGCCGTCTGTTTCTTTGTCTGTTTATCTCTCTCTGCTTTGCTCTCTTGCTCTTTCATTTCTACCATCTGGGCAGAAATTAAATCCACCCATTAATGACTTATTGAGTCATTTATTCATTCACTTTTGACTGTAACTATTCATTTATGGGGAGCTGTTAGCCTTCGGATGCCCAGCTTCTTTTGCAGCTCACTCATCCCCCCATGATCTGATGGGGAATGTAGCTGTAATACTTTAATAAGGTAATCTTAACCCACTCCGAGGGGAGAAGCGAGCCGTCTTTGATGTAGGGGTTGCACGTGGGAGCATGGTGTGACTGGTTGGCTGGCTGGCTCTGTGTTCCAGAGAGGGGCAAACTCTCTGAAAATCGCAGCTCTCTTTTTTTTTTTTACTTCCACCATGAAAAATGAATCATGCTGACAACTGACAATTGAGCACAAAACCTTAAGCGTATGCTCCTTTTTTATTTATTTATTTTTTAAAGAAGAATCTACTTTTTAGACTGTAGTTTTATGAACTCTGCATACTAATTTAAAAAATATGTATTGCTTTTCTTTGATGTGCTCATTTTGATCTTCTATTATCCCTCACTCTGTCTCATTCTCTTTCTCTCCCTCTCTCCTTATCTCTCTCATTCTTGTTCTCTCACTCTCTGACTCTGTCCAGGGTCACACTGCAGAGGTCATCTCTCTGTCCTTCAACACAGTGGGCAACCAGCTCGTCACCGGCTCCTTTGACCACACCGTTTCTATATGGGATGTTGCTTCAGGCAGGTCAGATGTTGTCAACGTCACTGCACTGTGTGTGTGTTTGTGTGTGTGTGTCTCTGTCTGTCAGAAGAGAGAAAGTGTGTGGGCTCATGCATGTGTGTGACTGTGTGTGTATGTACATAACACATATGGACGCCCCGTACATGTACACACAGTGTGCACATGTGTATGTACATGTGTCTGACTCAGTGCTGCTGTCTATGTTTTTTCCCCAGTCGTGTTCACACTCTGATGGGACACCGTGGGGAAATCACCAATGTTCAGTTTAACTGGGACTGCTCCCTCATCATCACAGGCTCCATGGACAAAACCTGCAAGGTGAGCTCTCATCTGCTCTCCCAAAGTCTGACATCTAGAAGAGTTGCAGCAACAAGGGATGTTGCATCCTTCTTGAATATTACCCAAAAATCACTGTTTACAGGCTGGAATTGTAGCCTATTTGTTGCCAGGCAGCAATAACTTGAACATCCTCATTCAGTTATCATTATGGACTATTGGTGCCTTAGTGATTGAAGTGGCGTAACTATTTGAGATAGATGGCTCTTCTCCTTCCCATCTCTCACACTCCATCTCTCCCCACCCCTTGCCTCTAAGGTTTACATCATTTAGAAGAGGAAAATTAAATCCTCCAATCCTAATTCCTTAATTATGCCAAGATGAGTCATGCTCACAAGTCAGAATTATTCACATTGCTGTGTTCCTCTACGGGAGACGGGTAAAATAAAGCCACTTAAGACAGCTAACAGGTACATGCAAGGATGTTTTGCGAGGTTGTGTGTGTGTTTGTTCACATGTGTATGTGTGTATACTAGTTCATGTGCATGTGTGCTTTTGAATGTGTATGTCTTTGTGCATATAGATATGTGATGTGTGTTTTTTGTGTGTTTGCAGCTGTGGGAGGCGGTTGGTGGGAAGTGTGTGGCCACTCTTGTTGGACACACAGAAGAAGTGCTGGATGTGTGTTTTGATTTAACTGGTCAGCTCATTGCTACTGCCTCTGCTGATGGTGAGACTACCTGCAGAATTCATGACTACAGTTAAAATGTAGTCATCAATTCTCAGCATAACTAATATCCAGGGGTTTGGTTTATTTTTTTCTTCTTTTTCCTGGATTTCATTTCTGAGTACAACTTGTCATTTATTTTTGTTTGTCCTGCTTTTGTGAACTGAAGCAGTTTCCTCAGGTCACATAGCAATTAATTCTAAATTTTGGGAACTAAAAAAAATGCACAGTGCATGATATGTACCCTAAAGCCTTGTCTGGCCCTGTCTGTGTTAGGTACAGCCCGAGTGTACAGTGCAGCCACACACCAGTGTCTCGTGAAGCTGGAGGGCCACAAGGGAGAGATCTCCAAGGTGAGTCACTGAGCCCAAATGGCTTTTCTGCCACAGCCTGTAAATAGCTCTTTTATGTCACCAGGGCCCAGCGTACTTGGTAGTAAGTACAGTGATAATTGGCAGGACAGAGAGTCGATCTTGTGACTGGAAGGTTACCACTTTTATTCCCTGTGCCAGCTCAAGAAATTTGGGCAAGTGAGGTGAACAAGTGTGACCTACCCTCCCTCATATAGTACTGATGATCTGCCCCTGACCAAGGTACTTAACTGCCGCAGGGGCCAAGAGTACAAGATTGATGTACTGGGCAGCTATCAGGTGTGAATGAGCGTGTGTATATTTTTGTAACCCTCAATTCCCAGCTACTACTCTCCTGGCCATTTCTGTAAATAGGACAAGTCTCAACTTGCCTAGTTATTGTGGGGTAATAAAGCATGATGCTGAAGAGGAAGGACAGGAGTCCTGGCCTCAGGCTGCTTTCAGCCTCCTGTGTCACAGGATGTAGCTCAGCATGTCTGGATGGACGGATTGAGAGAAAAAATACTTTTTTTTAATTTTGTAGCATTGGCGTGATGTCCCTTGCACAATCTGACTTATTGCACTTCTAGGTTCCATTAATCTAGATTTGAACTACTGTTGTGCAAAGTGACTCACAATAAGTACAAGTCAGCATCAGTTAAATCCCTAAAACAGTAAAACAAAGAGACAAGAGCCTTCAGGAACTATTACAAAAAAAAAAAAGGTTTCTTGAAATACTCATGGTTAGTCTTTTGGTCTGCAGTGTGTGTCATAAATAATGTCACAGCTACTGTGTGTCCCATTCACTCTCTTTCTATTCATCGTTTTCTGCTATGTGCTATAGCACACTCACCAACACAGCTTTCAGGAAACATGATGACCTACAACTGATGTGAGTTTTGAAAAACAACCAACACATTCCATTCCAAAATACTATTTTGTTACCTAAATTATCACTCACTCAGTTTCAGAAATAGTCATGACCATCCTCAAATATGTTACGATTTTGAAAGCAGGGTTTCTAAGTATATGTCTTATCTTGTTTTGGTTTTTATTTCAGTGTTTTCTACCTACAGTAGATCATCATGAGATTTGACAAATACTATCTATGCAATCTCACCATCGAGTGACCGTGGTCCGACCTGCCATTAGCTGTGAGGGCTTGGCTGGAGATGTGTGTGTTTGTTTGACCCAGCTTTGACCTTGTACTTTAATGGGAGTGATTTTACCCATTTACCATTTGCCAGCTTTGTGTGTATGCATCGTGTGTGTGTGTGTGTGTGTGTGTGTGTGTGTCCTGCAGACTCTGGCTCAGAGGGCTGCTGTGTATGAGGGGCTGAGAAGCAGCCTCTGTTTACTGAAACACATCAGGCAGCCAGTAATAAATAGGCTGGATGGAGGATGATTCCAGAGGATTATGACACTAATCTCTCCCTAACAGGACACCTCTCCCCCTCCCCTCCATGCTTCTTAACCATGACCGTCAATCTTTCCTTTCATCAGTCTCTCCCTCTATTTCTGTTCCTGTCTCTCTCTCTCTATCTGCCCCTGTTTTCGCTTTCACTTTAATTTCCCTGTTAGCTCCCAGTCCCTCCTCTCCCTCCCCTAGTTATTTCCCCTCGTTGCCTTTTGCTTTTTATTTTAGGGGACTATGAACGGTGGACTTTCCTGAATGCTCAACAGTGATCAGGGCTAAAAAATACCTGTGGAATGAATATCAAACTCAACCCTGGCATGACTGATTCGGAAGACAACACCTGAATGCATTGTTTTTGCGGTTTCTACATAGTCTTTCATATCAGGAATTCACTAGCACTACCTCTTTCCTGGCTATTATTTGTCTCTCTCTCCATTTTAAACCCCCCTCCCCTCTCTCTGTTCTCTTTCCATTTCTATACCTGCCTGAGCTTCCACTGTCATCTTCTCCCTCCGGTGCTCCGTCTTTGTCAACTACTTCCAGAGTCCGTTTCCATTTCCTGTCTGGGGTCACTCCTTGCAGCTTAGTTTAGAGCTTTAATAAAAACACACTTTACTTTTATGGCCATCTAGCGCCAGCGTCATTTAATCATCGCTTCCTTTACCTCAGCGTGTGGATAAAAAGCCCTTCGGGGGAAGGATGCAGCCAGGCTCTAACCCAATCAGCTTCAGACGTGTTTTTCATAATAGTCCACGGGAAAAAAAGGCCTTCACTAAGTAGTACGGCTAGTGCCCTTATCCGCCTATGAACTATTTAAAGTTGCTTGACCTCTGTGGAATATATAATGCTGCTGACATAGTGAAAGTGCTCTAAACTCTCTCATTTTGTCCCTCCCTTCTACCAGTTCTGGCACAATCTCCTATTCAGCACTCTCTCTCTCTCTCTCTCTCCCTCTCTCACTCTCTCTATCCCTCATGTATCACACCCCCGCATACACACACCCCTCTCTTCTCCCCTCTGCTCTGCTCAAGACTGACTCTCCTGACTCTGTTTCTCTTGGTAGATCTGTTTCACCCCGCAGGGCAGCAGGGTGCTGACTGCCAGCTCAGACAAGGCAGCTCGTGTGTGGGACGCTCAGTCTGGAGTCTGCCTGCAAGTCCTGGAGGGGCACAGCGACGAGATCTTCTCCGCTGCCTTCAACTACGAGGGTGACACCATCATTACAGGTAGACGCTGTCCACACACACACACACACACACACACACTAACACACAGCATCTGACAACCGTGCGTTGTTAAAATGTAGCCTTGAGCAGCGAATAAAGTGCCCCTCTCCAGCCGTCACAAACGCTTAATTGCACATTTTAGATGAAAAGCATGCAGCTGCGTTAGTGAAGTGCAGCCACCTGTTCTTGTCTGTGCCCCTCTGCAGGCAGCAAGGATAACACATGTCGGATCTGGCGTTGACCCGTCCCTTGACCCGCAGGTGTGCAAAGAGGAACAGGCGGTCCGACTAGGTGGCTAGATACAGGAACAGAAGAATCACCGTGTTAACTGTGTGCGACCCGGAGTCTACCTTTCTGTCTTACAACTGAAAGATCTGCAAAGATCTGAGTCAAACTGGGGTAAAAATCTGATTTTGGAGAGTGCTGAAAACTGCGATTCAGAGGGACTGGACACCAGGCTAGTCTACCCCTGATTTATGTCGATGACTGGATCTAAATAAAGCTGTGTAGACTTTTCATGTATGGATTTTAAGTGTCAGAAATTTTAGCATGTGAACTAGACTCAGCTCTCTGCAATGTAAACATCCCAAACTAATTAAGGCTTTTCTTAACTTTGCAATTCAGCATTCATTCCTCTGCATCTCATGTCACATATGTGAAGTTAGGAGCAGGTCAAGTTCAGAAACTATAACTAGTGACATTGACATGGATTTCTACCTACATACATTTTAAGGTCAAATTTGATTACAAGACCCTCTATAAATGGCACGTGGATTAGATTTCATCCTAAATCTATTTTAAGACAAAGGTAATCTTTTGACTAATTTGGTCCCACTGCCTTGTGTGTTTATGTGTTGTGGACTAAGCAGTATTTTCTAAAAGCACAATATAATGATGAATGTCCATTCTCAAGTTTGTCAGCTGGAATTCAGCTGGGCTGCACTTCCCCAAAGCAGCTTTGTGCAAAGATTGTGTGTCCGTTGTATTACAGTCTCACTGCCTCTGTGACATGCTTTCAGGAAACCAGGCTCTTGGCTGTGCGGTTTGATAGTAATATTGATAAATGTGTTAATCATCAGCTGTGTATATGTTAAAAGGAGAATGACTAATGAAGACTACATGTATTTCACATCACATGAATTTATTGATGTCAAAAGATAAATACATTCAGTTCTACACTGACAGAGTTGACAGCTGAATTGTGTGCTTTTTTCCCAATGCTGATAAAACACTAGAGTACCACTACAGTATGTAGAGAAAGATACAGACCAAATTCACATACAAATTCAACATTACAAACCTTGCTCTACCTCTGTCTTCCTGACATAGTAAAAACTAATGAGAGCAGTCCACTACTCCAAGGTGCAGCAGTTCAGAATCTACAGTATATACAGCTATCCAAAATAAACAGTTCTCAAGTAACATGAACAACAAGATAACTTACTTACTCAGAACTGAATTTCAAGGTCACAACAGAAGTGAATGTGTTGGCCAACGAAAACGACGACAATATGGACATCTTGCTTACGTAAAACAAATGTGCGCTCCTAAGTGACTGCCAGGAGGAGTGAAGGGATGGCTTTTACTGGGCTTATACACTTCAACAGCCTCTTTTACATAGCAGTTTCTATACAAAAGGTTTGGGTATTTCATCGTGTTGCAGGGAAAATTGAACCTGATTTTCCTCTCTTCTATTGGTACCTTGTTTCTTTGTGTGTTCATTTGGAATAAATAAATAAAAACATAATTTGGTTGTGAGAATCAATATATAATATATTACATCTGAAGCAGTTAAAACCTGCTGACTAGAATCTCTTGAAGGCTAGCTCATTCCCACTAAGGATGTCCAACCTACACTTTGCTCTGTGTGTGTCTCACTAGACCTGTGCAGCTGAAAACAAAACGTGCTTATATTAAAGGGAGACTGGTCCATTCATGGCTGCAGACGCACAAATAACACAACTTTCATGGGCAATGTAAGGGCGGGACGGGGGTGAGGGGTGTGAAATTCTCAGTCTGCTGAGGAGGGATCGGGCTGTGCTTCCAGACTGCGTTAGGAGTTTGATGGCTTGGTGTGTCGAGATAGGATGGGGCACACAGGAACATGTTAGGAGTGTGAGTGAGCGAGCGTGTGTGTGTGTGTGTGTGTGCGGACCGAGGATGCTGGTCCACCCTAAAGGGTCTCCAGCAGCCAATCAAACAGGCTGGACAGAGACCTGCCCTCCTCTTCCTCTTTCTCGTGGAGCTTACAGAACTGAACCACAGCGCTGAACAGGTCAGCAATCCTCCACGCCTTCTGAGACACCAGGTGCACCACCCTTTGGAACTGAGGGGGAAGAACAAAACCATCAATCTACACCCAGTGCACAACAAGGTCACGAACGTCTGCATGTTGCATGTAAATCGAATGACATATTTCTGCACAAATTTGAGCTCAATTATGTATAATTATAACTTTCATTCAAAGAACATATCAAAATATGAGACATTTATTCATTCAGCTGTCATATAATAATGCTAGTCCAGTGGGAGTCAAAGATTTCTTTAAAGGGTGAGTTGTCTAAAAAGGCAACAGCACATTAAACTGCAGACAAATATGTTTTTTCTCAGACATCTTCCTTGGTAAGGGGGAAAGGTCTGTTGAACAGCATTTAGGCCAAGTGACAGTAATGGCTTTAAAATAAATACAAATGACATGATTTTAAGCAGAGAAGGCCAACACACCAATTTGATGGTCAGGGTACAAACAATACAAGATGCCATGTAATGCAACATTTTATCATATACTGTAGCAAAAACAATCTCAATAATAGGGTAAGAGAGAGAGACCAGCAACAGTGATACAATCAAATCAGATTGAACAAAACAGCTTGAGACTCTCTGCTTTATTTTATTTTATTGCCCACCTTTGAGACCCTCTTTTCTTTGGACTTCTTGAAACAAAGGGCAGGGAGGCCGAGTTCGGAGGCGGCGATCCACTGCAGAGCCACTCTCAGCTCCGAGTCCACACACTCCGGCTCCAGGTCACAGTTCACCACCAGCAGCTCCCTGAGGTTGCTGCTGCCCCCTGCTGTCCTCACCACACTGCTCTCTGGAACATCAAAGATCACAGGACATGTTAGGGGGCAACACACCTTTTTCCTCTCTGCACTTTCCTCACAACGCAGATTCAGGTCAGTCAGTTGGGCGAGACACTTGACCCCTCTATCTAACTTCATCATCGTTTACAGTACCTGAGAAAATCTTTTTCTACAAATCACGTCTGTTCTTTATTGAGCAGTATCTAATTAAAAGGAATTAAAAGTTGTATTATTGCTGTATTATTAACTTCTAGCTTCTAGCTTCTTCTAGCTATGAATATGAGCTCCCACAATCCTCTGCGTGCGTTAAGAATGATGTGCTGTCTTCATCAAGTAAGTGATTATGTATTTGTGTACATAAACATCTAAACAGATCTATCACATATTGCATCCAGGTTATCTTCATTCATTTATTTTCCAGGGTTCCCACACGCACTTGGACATCAAATGCCAAAGTGCCAGCGCAGTGCCCACCGACACCACAAACAGATGTAATGTCAGGTCAGCTTCATACAACACAAATGCCCTGGGCTCAGTTTTGCTTTTAGACAATCTTTGTTCCAGTGCAAGTCATTAAACAAAGATGATCTTTGTGCTGGGACACTTTTGGAACTAGGGGCCCTTTTCAATTATTGATGAACATCCTTAATTCAAAGAGGAGTGACGCACCTCGATTTGAAGGATTAATCACACAGACACGGCACATAGCTTGACTCACTCAAGAACTCTTTGTGTGTGAGGCAGAGAGATGTTAAAGTTGAACAAGGAGGTGGACAAGATGTTGATGACATTGAGATGACATGAGAATCCATCACTGCACTTACCAAAAACATTCTCCTTGGTCCCTGTCAGGTGGCCTTTCTCTTTCTCCTCGCTGTGAGGAGAAAAACATGATTTGAAAGGTGGATTTACTCTGGATTTATCTCTGAATTAAATATACAACTAGTGATGTGAAAACATGAATATAATAGTAACAATAGTAACATGAATATGTGCAGTGAAAAGTAAGTATACAGCTTATAATGTGCTGTATTCAGCCACACCATTTAAAAGAAAATAGCACAAAGCCCTGTTTGTGCAGAAAAGTGGTTTAAATAGTTAGAGGAAGTATAAGTATTTTAAAAAATAATCATTATTATAAACCTAGATAGAGTACAAACTTCTTTACAAACAGGTACAAACTTCTTTACAAACACAAAAAAATAAACATTAATAAAAACAGATAGATAGATAGATAGATAGATAGATAGATGCATACATACATAGATAATAGAGGGTATGAATAGAAGTAGGATTACATAAAATAATAAAGCTGACAGTGTCTATTTAAGAGAACATCATTATCAGCGTTGACAACATAATAATAAATGAGCTATAATCTGTCATGTGGGTGAGTGTTAGTGTTGCGGCCTGTCAGTCACCAGCCACCTGACTGCTGTGCTCTGGGTGAGAACATCAGAAAAAGCAGTGTAGTGTGTGCAGACCTTTTGTCTTTATTAGACACAATGTCATTATCGGCGTTACAGTCAGTGACATCGTAATGAGAAATATGTCAGCACCGTGGCTTGTCAGTGACAGTTACCTGATTACCGTGCTCTGGGTGGGCACATCAGAAAAAGCATCCAGGTCTGCCAGGCCCAGGCTGGATGCGCTGCTGGTCCCATTTCTGTAAACCAATAAAAACAACAGAGAGCATCATTCACATCTTGTCTCAAGACATCCGACATGATCACTGACTTGTGAAGAGAACAATAACGAGGCGCAGCGATGCAGGCCATGTTGTTCATTAGCTGGTGATTAACATATAAATAGCAGCTGCAGCTGAATCGGACGCTCACGGTGGGAGGCTGGTGGTTTGCGGCTGGCGGCAAGCCTGTCCGGAGATGAGGATGAGGAGCTTTGGCGGGAGTTAGACGGGTAGCGTGGACAGGCAGGGTGGGCGGCCAGGCCCTCGTGTCACAGCATGAAGGTAATCAGGGGATGAGGTGGAGTTAAAGTAAACAGGTGGATGGAGAGGTTACAGGGAGCAGCAGGTGTTATGGTGGCGGCGCAGATAGCTACTCTTGCAGTTTATTAAGCAACAAGCAGGCGACTCGTATCACTGCCAAGCTGAGAACACAGAGCCTTCCTGCTGCCCCCCTCCCCCTGTAATCTACAGACTACTGACCATTCTGCATTAGGCCCAACACGTTCAGAAATATATGCATTTAATGATGGAAAACATGTAGTTTACAGTGCTTTGGTGTTAGTAATATTAATTGCTCCATAGTCATGACATATAAGTTGTTTTCAAGGTGCAGTGAAAGCGAGGCTAAGCGAGGCTATCCTAGCGGCTGAGACAGTTGGTGTAGGGGACTAAAAGGAATGGGAATTTAGTGAAGCAGAGAATGGTGAAGCAAATGTTCTGAACCAGAGGCTTTGGATGTGAGAGGTCATAGCTCTGTACCACTGCAGCCAGGTTCTTGCAAGTGGGATGCAGGCAGGGTCTGGCCCTCTGTGCCAGCTATGGAGAAGGATTTGTGGAGCGGGCTCTCTGCCATGCACCGCCTCAGCAGGCTTTGATGCCGCAGCAGCAGGGAGTAAATTGGCATTGGCGCAGGACAGCACAAGTGTGAGTAGCAATGGGCCAATGAGAGTGGGGGTGAGGGTGGGAGTAGCAGCACTAGGAGCAGTATGATTGGACAAGGAGCAGCGGTTACTGACCCCTCGCTCAGCTGGATAAAACTACTGGTCTCCTCGTGGGGGTCATCTTCAGGGGTTATATGGGACCAGCTCCCCGTGCTTTCTTCACTGCTAGCACTCATAGAACGCTTGTCCCTCTTCACTACTGCAGCCACCGCCACAGCTGGCCTGTCCCTCTCACTGCTGGGGAGAGCAAACCGCAAGATGGTGGGAGTGACCATCAACTGGTTGGTTTGGCAAGTGTTGTCGTGCATAATGTCTGCTGCACTGTGTGGTTACTATGGCTATTGTTCCTTAAAAATGGTTTAAGGAAAGGAAAATGTTCCTTTTACATTTTGTCAACAACATAAAATGACTTCTCTTTTATCCACTGTTCATCCATGTAAACAGTTTTGTTAAACATGAAATGCACTTTAAATACATTTTAAAAGAAATAACTATGCATCACATAAAAGAAAGTTAATTCATTTCAAGAACTTTAATCCGCAAGCTGCATTCTTCACAGACAACATTGCATTGTCAGTGTTATTTTAGGAAACTGATTAAGTTAAGTCATAATCAGATGATTGAGGGCTGCCATCTTCAAGAATTCCAGAGGGAAATCAGGTTTTATTGACTAGGCAAGTCAGTGAGTTCCACTGTTACACAAGGGACAGACAGATGCACTCCACTTGTTCCCTGATTAAATTTATTGTCGAGTGAAAAGTAGCATGCCCTGTGATTCTCCTGAGGCCTGGGTGCCTTTCAGCTTTTTTTCTTTTCTGAATATGTCTTGTCTTGTCTTCAGGATCAGAATTTCATATTAGCTTTATTAACAGTCAGTACAAATACATGATGACAAATAGATCACAACTGATTCCCCACATCACATCATCTATTTTCACTTTTCCCTATATACCTCTCTTATCCATTAGCAGCTCTTTCCTCTTATACATCAGCAGCTTCATTTGATTCCAGACTCAATCTATGAAGTGCTCCAAGCTTCATTACCCCCAAAATGTCCTCTGGAAGTATCCATGCATTACTGCCTCCACTGAAAGGCTACTCACATGCGGTTGTTAGTGGCTGTGTAAAACTTGCTAACTTGCCGAGTCCCTGTCTTATTCTTACTACAATATCAGCCTAACCCATATGTCCAAATAGGCACATCCCAAAGTGACCATGTCTAACAATTCGGCAACTAAAAGGATTAATACACTTATTCCAAATTAACTGACTTCCTACAAGCACTTTATCCTATCTAGAGGCACCTAAATTCAATTGTGATTTTCTTAAGCCTTCAAACAGCCTTAATCCACAGCCTGATTCCTTGTCATTCACGCACAGTAGATAATACAGTTGCAGTCTGCATGCAAATGTGATCTAAATACCTATGGGTGTGATGTGGTTTCAGTGTGAGTGTCAAGTGTGAGTGCAGTCTTTACTGATCAAGGTGAGTTCGACCACTACAGAGTGGATAAAAGATGAAACCACTAAAAGCTTTCAGCACACAGTACATCACCCAGCCAATATGAGTCACAGCCTGGCCAAGGGTCTGTCAAACCCCACACACTGCTAAAATAGATTCGTTTTTCCCACTGAATGGATCCCCTATGTGTGCCTGCTGCTATGTGATCAAACACTATAAATAGCTTTGGTACGCATGGACAGTTTTCTATTTGTAGGGCCTGGACATCATTTGTTAAGTGTTCATTTTCAGAAAAGAAATCATTCCAAAGACACCTTAAAAATAACTCTACCATGATGTGATTCTTCCTTTCTCTCTTTTACTCTGTCAGATCAAAAAACAGCTGAAATTCTGTGTTCTTTGATGACCATGTAATCTTTGATGAGCATCCATCTAGGATGATTCTGCTACCTTTCTGCCTGAAGGAGGAGACTGACTCTCACACAGAAGAAGAACTGTGACCTGTGCAGGTGGTGCAGGTGGTGAGCTTACCTGCTGCTGCTGGCTGATGCTCTCTCTGTGCACTTAGGGGCTGATATTTCTGGGGGTGTGTCCTGGGGACCTCCCCCTGTCCTCTCAGGGTTCTGGAGGGTCTCTTCATCCTTTTGATCTCCCTCAATGTGGATCAGTGGCACATCTCTGGGTCCCCTCATGCGGGGCACACTGTTGTCAGTAGCCCCAGGCCCTGCCCCAGCGCCAGCTTGCTCCTGGCTGGCCTTGCTCCGACTACAACTTGGCCGGGACTGTTTGAACCCCCTCCTTCTTTCGCCAACAGGCATGTGTGGCTGTGGTTGCCACCCAAGAGTTCCCCCAGCTCCATCCTGCTGGCCCCCCAGTGCAGACTTGCCAATCTCTACAATGTCAGCTGCCAGGCGATTGGCAAACTGCTGGACGTGGGGCTGGGAGTCTCCTGCAGCCTCCAGCTCGATGCTGTCCTCTGGATCAGCGATGATCTTGTTCTTCCTCATCAAGGACTCGATGGAGCTGGACCAGGTCTCATGAATCAGCATATCAGTGATCTGGTCAGTCTTGCCCCTTTGGTAGAGACAGGAGTCTGACTTACACAGGCCCGTGGCTGACACTGAGTTGGTGGGGAAGATGTTCAGCGTGTCTCCGTGCACATTGCGGGCAAATCCATCAAAAGAGTTGGCTTTGATGGGTGAGTTGACGGTTAGTCGTGAATCTGAGGAGCGGCGGTCTGGGACTGAGGACTGGCGGATACAGAAGGGTGTTCTGGGAGAAGGGGGCAGTAGGCTGTTGCTCCACTCTTTAGTTTTGGCAATGCCATAATCTTTGTTCTCCTTATCCATATCCCGGAGCATGAACCTGTAGAACTCCTCTGTGATGCTCTCTGTGCTGGACTGTTTGGACAGGCAGGAGGTGGTCCTGACATTAAGGTGGCCGTTCTTCTTGGTGGCAGCCTGCTGCACCGCTGCAGCCAGGATGCTGCTGGCATTCTTCCCAGCATAGTAGTCCAGCAGAAGGTCAAACCCCCTGCCCTCTGTCTCCATCTGGTTTACCATGAACCGCGAGAACTCGTCTGTGATGCTCTCACAGCTCGACTGCTTAGAGATTGAGCTGCCCCGGCTCAAGTTCTGACCCAGCCGGCTGCCAGGACCCAGGGTGTTGGGTGTGCCCGAGGGGTCCGCGTCTTCTTCTGGAATACTCTCATAACTAGCTGCCTTCCCTCGGCTCCACCTCTCACACTGCAGCCTGCTACGTGGCTGGCCTGCTTTGGAGGTGTCAACCACGTTGAGTTCAGGGCAGTTCATGATCCTGGCGGTGACCTCGGAGGCAAAGAGGGCGAAGGGATCCTGGGGTTCATCAGGATTGACTGTCTCATCTACCACCCGGTTCACCAGTCGCTCCATCAGCTCCGGCTGCTCCTCCGTTTTCCTCTTGATCTCACTTAGGCGTGGTGCCCGATGCTTCTTAGAGGCAGCACTACCGCTCTGTCCCTCTTTCCTCCTGAGTACCGTGCGGCAAGCAGGGAGCAAATAGGCTTCAGGCCCCTCTCCAGATGTCCCTTTCAGGGCACAGAACCAGGGCTGCTTTCCCGTGGAGTTCTCCAGGCAGATGGCAGCTAGCTCTGTGGCCATAGACACCACTGTAGTGGCCAGGTCATCAGCGAAGCAAGTAACTGGTGTCCTGGACTCTGAGTCCATTCTCAGAGAGAGCAGTGAGCTGCAGGAATTTAGGGAGGACTGGGGGGTGAGGGAGGCCTGCCTGCTGTCACTGCCTGTTACTAGTCGGCCCCTCTTCTCTGTGCTGAGGACTGAGATCTCACTCAGAGGTTCTCTGATGGCACCACTGCCCTGCTGGATCTGCTGGTGGTCGGAGTAGTCCTTAACAGAGAAGGATGTGGATTTAGACTGACTCTGTTTGCATAGCTGCTGCTGCTGTTGCTCTTTGCTATATGCTGAGGAGGGAGATCCAGGGGGATCACTTTCCTTCTCCTCCAGCACATATTTCTCCTCTTTCAGCCCAGTAACCATGGTAAACTTATCTGTGCAGTGTAGCATACCGCTGAGGTTCTCACTATTATTGGACTGGCTATAGCCAAACAAACGCTGCAATTGATCCCTGCCCTCCTTGGTGGTAGAAGCCTCCCTGGCACAAACATCACCCTCTTGTGTGCCATATGACTCTTGATCACTGGAAATATCACTGATTTTCTTCTGTGTCAGGCAAAGGATGTCAAAGAGCAAATTGTTCACACTGTCCTGCAGAAAGCCCTGGAGGCTGGGGGCGTCTTTCCCCGGACCCTCCAGTTCTTTTTTCTTTTTTGCTTTCTCTAATGCATGCTTAAAGAGGCTGTCTGCCACCTCACTGATTAAGTCATCCACCTCTCTTTCATCCATGCAGGATTTCTTTGGACAGGTAATGCCATCTACTATCTTGTTATGGGTGGTCTCCAGCAGGTCGGCTACACTCTTGTAGCCCCGGGGCTGAGCCAGTACCTCGGCCGCTTCCCTGTGCAGGACCTCAGCAATGGTGGCACGGAAGGCCTCAATGCTGGTTCCCTCTGCCACACTGCAGTGCAGCGTGAAGGCAGCAGAGGCCGCGGCTGCAGACATCAGCCCCCGGGATGCCGTGTAGACCTCGGCAGAATCGGCATCGGAGTCACCACCCTCCCCTGACTCCTCTGTCAGGTCCACTACTGCCACAGCCCCAGCCACCTGAGCCATGCCACACATGGCCGATGAGAAGGAGTAGTCGACTCCCTCCTCGGGTTCCTGCAGCTCCTCTTCTGTGTCTTCCTCCGACACGGACTCCATGGTGAGATGTTCTGTTAACTGTGGGTTAGTAATGGTGCCAATGACACTGGCAGCACAGGCCAAGGCCACCTCTACATGTTTGGATGGGTGTCCTCCATTGTGGGGGGGAATGTGTGCCTGCGTCCCATGCTCTGGAATCTCTGTTGTTTCAGTAGAGACATCCTGGTCAGGCGTCTGAGAGACCTGGGTCCCTGGCCACTCTGCAGCCCCCTCAGAACTGTCTGGGCTTTGAACTATGACAATCTTGGGGAGTTCGAAGGAGCAGGTGCGCTGTCTGGAAGGCTCTTTTGTCTGTGAAGGACCAGTGGAGTTGGAAGGACGACTGGAGAGCGACACGCTGACGGCAGCCTCAGGGACGAAGGAGGTTTCATCTTGAGACAGGCGGATGAAGGCGTCTTGCAGCACTGACTCAGCCAGGTTGGTGGCGTAGTGGCCAGCTGACTCCTTGGTGTGAAGGCTGGATCTCCGGGGTCCTTCCTTTTTCACCTCAAAGTCCTCCCTGTCCTGATGATGGACCAGCTGTCCTCTCTGACATGCAAGTCTGACGCAGTGCTTCTGTGCAACCTCTACCAAGCTCTCTTCCACATCACCGCTCTCTGGCTCTGTGGAGAGACGGGGAGAAACACAGAGACAGAGAGACAGACAGAGAGTGAAAAACATCCACACTGGTTAGAGAGCAGCTCCATCAGTCTCCCAAAGCGTCACAAGCAGAACAGAACATTACCCTGTTTTACCCTTCAGCGACTATCAGAGCTGGCTTACTTCTTATTTATGCCATTCAATTTCCCCTTGAACAAAATTTCAGAGAATTATTTTCCATTTTGTTTCCATCCAACAGACGTTAGTTATCAACTGGGCAACATTTTATAAATGAATACTTCTGTCCTGTGTTACAGGACAGAGTTCTGTCCTGTGTTACAGGACAGAAGTACAGGTACAGGTGCAGTCATTATGGAAATCCTTAAATGCTTGCGACACTAATGCTTCTGTACTGTTGCTGCAACCCCAGGAGGGGAGTCCTGCTTTATATGCTGTATCCATTTTTGAAACAAAAATTGATGATGTTGGCTGCTCAATATAAAAAAATAAAAACATGACGAGAATAACTTAAGTACTATTAAATAGTGAGTCTTTCTTTCATGTCAGCAATTCTTTTGTACGAGTAGGTGTCATGTTTTTGAAATGGTGGCTATCATTTTAGAATTAAACTATTCAATTGTCCATAAAAAAGCTACGCCAACCCCCCCAGGGAAAGTAAAGACCATTCTTATCGGTGATGATCTAGTTTTTAATATTACATTGACTGAAAGGAGAGTGAAACCTTGGCTGTGTTGGATCTAATTTCACATGTAAGATTAATTATAGATTAACATAGGCTCCTCTGTGTTGTGGTGCTGCTGAGCTCAGGGCCATATCTATCTAAATGAAGACTAGCATTGATCTGTTTTAACCTAGCTGCTCTCAACTACACAAGCCATAACAGATCGTAAGGAACTGAACTGTGCACCCCGCCAAAGAGAAGTGGCTTTATAGATGAGGAATGACAGGCCACACGAAGGAAAGGAAAACTGCTGGTGAATAAAGCTCCCTGTGTGTGCACTGACTGCAGAATGGCTGTCCTTCCCATTAAAAAGAAGAGGAGGAGAAGCCTCAGTAGTTGGAGCAGTGTTTAGAGATTTAGAGAGAATATGTATTACACTGCAACAAATCAAGTATTTAGGCACCCCAAGCCTTTAGAACTATTGTAAAATCCCATCTGTGACACAGCAAAGTAAATTATTACTTATGGACGTATTTATAATCATGTTATTATGCTGTTTGTGCAGTGATACATGGGCCAAACATGCAAATATTTATATACAAGGCCATAATACTGTATTATACAAGGGCTTGTTTGGCTTATTTTTATCACTCTTATTTTCAAAATTTGGATTTGGATTTGGTCTGCATGTTCTAGAGCAGGGTTTCCCAAACCTCTCCTCGAGTACCCCTTGTCCTGCATGTTTTAGATCTCTCCCTGCTCCAACACAGCTGATTTAAATGATCAGCTTGTTAACAAGCAGCTTCAGGGGTTGATAAAGAGTTCATCATTTGAATCAGCTGTGTTGGAGCAGGGAGAGATCTAAAACATGCAGGACAAGGGGTACTCGAGGAGAGGTTTGGGAAACCCTGTTCTAGAGGCACACATCACATGGATGAGGAGAATAGCACAATAGATGGACTTGGATATAGAGTAGCCGGTTTCTAAGATGTTTAAGGATGATTTTAACAATAAACAACAGAATTTCATCAACAAAATTTAACTTTTGAGTGTTTTTCACATCTGAGTTGTTTTGGAACAACCAAGTAAATGCAAATGTACGACAGCAACATCTTGAGGCTGTTCAGGCTATACAGTTGCATGTGTACATATATTCAGTGCACATGGCCAAATCTCTGACCCTTACAGTGATAGTTCAATCATACTCCACCAATTAAGTTGTACACAGGACCACATAAAGGACAGAAAGTACACCAGGACTCAGGCAACAACCATGAATTGTTAAATTGACAGATTTAATCTTTACTGCTATAATAATAACATTCTTATGAAAGTTCAGCATTCATCAGTGCATAAAACTGCTAATTACAATGCATAAATGTAAAAAATTTTTCTTTGAACTATCGCTGTGCACATTATAAGTTGTATAAGTTGCACATGATCACTTTTAGTAAGAATTTAGGTTTGCAAATGCTTAACAACACTCAAAGACTTAAGCAAAAAAAAACTCATGTGAATGAGGCTCACCGTTTCTGAAGCCATCATCCTCACTGTCGTCTCCCAGGTGTTCTGAGGCGGTTAAGAAGTCTTCTTCTATGGAAGAGATGGAGCGGTTGGTGTCATCATCGAGCCGCTGTCCGGCCGCTCGGCCCTGCAGCAGCTGCCGCTCCTTTCCCCACTGTAGGCCAATCAGGAACTTGTTTATCTCAAAGATGATGCTGCCAGGTTGGGTGGAGCGTCTCTGCCCCGAACACTGAACCAGGCACACGCCTGCACCTCGCCGCTGCTGCTGGCCCTGATTGGAACATGTATAAATACATATTATGCATGCATACACACATACACGCACACGCACACACATCATGCATACACAAAGTTGTACATGTATACACACACGTACTGAACACACAGAAAGGCACACATAAACAAACACAAACCAAGCACCATACACACAATTACACACACACACACATGCATATACACATACACACACACACACACACACACACACACACACACATACACACACATTGAGACACACAAATGATGAGATATATTATAAGCATCCTAATCAAACCTTCAGACGTACTGTATTTATGTATCTCTCCTTGTGTTTTTCTTCCTTTTACATGTTGATATAAAATCATTGGTTCTATTCATGTAAGGCTAATTGTCTGTGCAGCTGCTCAGGCTGTGTATTGATTCTAGGACGGCGTTTTAATAGCAATGATGTGTTTGGGGAGTTTTAGCAGTTTCAAATTAAAAGGACCCAAACCAGCATGTGGCTCTGTTAATATGAAAAAGAAATCTTTGAAATGGTCAATGGCTGTAAGAAAACATTTTATTTTCAAAAACATCAGAAAGGTCTATACATGAGTAGCTACATGGGCATAGCCATAGTTACAGATAGGACTACTGTTATGTGTGTGTGTGTGTGTGTGTGTGTGTGTGTGTGTGTGTGTGTGTGGAGCTGGGGTGGGGTTAGAGAGTTTAGGCACACGACTGCCCATCCCTGGTTTAGAATCTGTAACAAGAGTCCAGTTTCATAATTTTCTGAAATATAAATAGGAATATGAAATCCAGTGTTCTATACCCATCATAACTTTGAGAGGGTGTTTCCTGTACATGGTAGCTAGAATGTTAGCTTTCCATAGTGCAGCTAGTGTAAGGTAGATGAGGGGGGGACTTTTTTATTGGAGTGAGATGGGGGGAGTTACTAGTTAAAATGAATTCTCTTCCTGTGTATTTGTTGATCTTGGCCTAGCACAAAATTATAATCACAAACTACTGTACAAATTGCTGTACAAAAGGACAGCTTGCACTCGCTAGCTTGCACTCCAGGCCGATTAAATCAAACACTGAAAGTACTTCCAAGGATTTGAATACATCAAGGCAAACTCACCTGTGACAGGGAGTGTGGGTGAGTTTGGCACGTGTCTGAGGCTTCCAGGCCACCAAGCAGTAGGATCTCATTCTCTTTGGGCTGGTGGACACTCAGTGATTCAACAAGTTTTGGCAGGTCTGGAGACACCGACGCCAGTTTCTGCAGGAGAGATGCCAACCACAGAGGTACATAATAATAAAAAAAACCTCCAGTCAAAAGCCTTAACAGAACATGATATTGACTCTGTGCTTCCAACACAGAGATATATAATTATAAAATCCTTTCTGTGAGAAGTCTCAAATCATGTGAAATGATTGCTGTTCGCCCACCACTGCCACCACCAGCAGCACAAATCTGCACATTATCTAAACAAATCAACCGTCTAATTCTGGCTAATGATCCTGAATCCATGGCAACTGAGCCAATGGTTGCAGCTTATATGTGAGACGCAAGGAACAGAGATCACAGGGGATGAAAGGTGGGAGGGAGAGGGAGAGGGAGCGGACGAGAGGAGGGACGGAGGGAGCGGGGACGAAGGCTCTGCTCACCTTGATGCTTTCGTCATCACAATGGTCCACTTTCTGATGGTCCAGATTCACAAAACAAATCTGAGAGAGAGAGACAGAGTCAGAGTCAGAGAGAGCATTAGAGTAACAGCATGACCGGAAGCTAAAACGAAGGCTGAGCTACGAGGAATTAGAGTAAAAAAGAGTTCCAGAAGTCAGAGTGCTGTAATGGTGAAGTTACTACATCGCCTTCCCCGCTGCCATTTCTCTGTCACAAACCCTACAAACCAGACAAAATGACAGTTTCCCCCCAAGTGACTCACCATTTAGAAACTATAGCTGTCTGCCATGCCATGCTACTACAGAGTGGCTCTCATTGGCAGAGCCCTTTCAAAGAGTGTCTCCTCTCTCAGGGGCTTCTAACAGCAGGTGTAAATCATCAATGATTTTCTTTCCATCTCTCCCTTTTCTCTCTGTCTCTTTTGTCTATCTCTCCACTCCCTCTTTCTCTCTCTTTCTTCATCTCTACTCTTTCACTCTCACACTCTCTGCCTCTCTCTCTCTCTCGGCCCCCTTCGGCTCTCGCTCCCGGTTTAATGGTGTGTGATGGTGTCCTCGTGTTAGCGCTGGGAGTCTGGGACTGTCCGAGCACTGCTGTTTGATTCCGCAGCACATCGCCTCCGACCTAAGCTGGCAAAGCCCAACTGTAGTTCAATGAGTGAAGCATGGCTCTAACACTGACAGGGTTGGGGGTTCAGCTCCCACTTGAGCCACCCACACTCACAATGTGTGTGTGCACGGTACTGTGAGGCGCATTGGATAAAAGTGTCAGCCAAATGACAGATATATATTTTTTGGGCATATATATTGCTATATACTGTATGTCTAAGGTTTAAACATTGCCATGCCTGTCATTATTAATCACACTAGGTGCTATTAATATATGTCACTGAGGCAGTCTCCCACAGCTTTATTATCTATCTCTTCATTGTGAAACACTGACAGGTAGGATCCTGCTGTCTTTCTTTTACTGATGCCTTCTCCATATCTGCTCTACCTACTGCTATCTCCCCCCATTAACGCCTTCCCATACCTGCGGAAAATAGACTTGCTTTCCAATAATCTGAACTATTTCATTTTACTTGAACTATTTGAGGTGTGCTTAATTCATCTTGCTGCACATTGAAAGTGCCTCAGCGCTTGTGAGATAACATACATTCTTTTCTTTCTCGTCTTTTGCATCTTTTTTCCTTTATCCATGTTGTATTCAACCAGGACTGTTTGCTCCAAGCTCTCTCTCTCTCTCTCAACTGACTTTAAAGGATGTCAAGGTATAGAAGCCGATGCATGTGTCTGTTGTATTGCCTGCAGTCTGTTGCTGTATATTCAGCATCAAGGCCTATGTTCTTCACTATTTTTTCTACAGCACTCATGCCATGTTATCCATCTGTCTTCTAGCTGAAGACACATTTGACAATGATAGTAAAATACAAAGCGCAGCTGCAATAAATAGGTCAATAAACTCAGAGTTTATTTTTCAAAATAATGTTGTTATTTTGCTATACGTTGCATATTTTTCCAGCCGTTATGAGATGGCCTGGTTTTGAATTATCACAGTAAAAGCTGAGATAAGGAGAGGAAAATACTCTACAATAACAAAAGCTGTAAGCAGGGCAGTTTACCGGATGAAGCAAAATGTCCCTCATTAAAGTAGTAATACAGCATATTCAGCACAAGTCTGTACCTCCAATCTGCTACGATCCAGTCAAAAATAATATTTTCCAGACTATTAAGTCTTATGTGATGATTGTAGCTTGAAAATGGAGTTAGCCAGTATAAAAAATGTGCGGTCAGTGACAGCTGACAGTGACAGAAAATTTGAAAACGTTTGAAAAGGTTTCTGTCTCTTCCTGATCAAAGTTTTTTTTCTTCTTCCTCTCATGGACCGCATTTGTCACCTATAACATTTATTTGAATACCAAATGGGCTTCTCCATTGTTAACTTTCCTTCAAAAAGCCAGCCATCAGTCATTGACAAACACAAACAGTTCGCTCATTTGCTTGTCTATTGTTCAGATCCGTGGTGTGAGAGTTACGAGGACCTTTCTGTCAGAACGGGTGTGAAATGTCAACATCAACACACACAACCTGGGATCATTCTAAACCAACAACTGAAACCACAGACAATGACCTCATTTTGCCTCTTGCTGACCCTATTTTGATTTTTTTTTTTTTAAATGGCCTTTAAATTCTTTGTTTAGCCTGAGGAAAACTACTTCCCTATTATACTTTCCACAGGCTATTCTTTCTGTTTCTCACAATTATGCATGGACCCCTTCCACAGAAATAGCACTTTAATTGTCATTTTTATTTTGCTCTGTGATATCTTGGATGGATGCAGATATCTATACATGTATATACCTACTAATGTACTGTATATATGAACAAAGAATCACCTCATTGTTTTTGCTACTCAATGATACCTCAATGACATTGTGCAAGCAATTAGCCTGTTACGTTCTACTTCAGCGTTTAGCTTGATTTCCATTTCACATCCTTCTCATCCATCCCCATCCATCCAAATGCACACTAATATACTGTATACAGAGGAGGTTTGGGGCTCTTGCTCAGGAGCACTTTGGCAGTCTTGGGTACTCTTGATACTGAAAATCAAACCAGAAAAGCAGTGACTACTTCTTATGCCCAGCTGCCAACAAGCTGCCTGCAGATGACGTAGAGTTAGAGGAAAAGGGAGGAGATGGGAGGTGATAGACGCTTTTGACCTTGAGAAGGGTGAAGCAATTTAACCCCATCAGGCGGCGGGAGCCGAGAGGCAGACACTCTAAATATGGGCTGCAGAGGAAACAGAGGGCCATCCGGTCATCTCTGTCACTGTGGCCTTCTGAGAGACAGAGACACCTTCACATTCTATCAATTTTCCACAGACGTACTGGCAGACACACGCTCACTAGCATAAACTTATATCTGACTTAAGGGCTGATGGAGTAAAAATAAACAGGGAGACAAAAAGAGGGAGAGAGACACAGAGATAAAACTCAAGGACTTAGATTAAACAGTGTTCCGGATGAGAGAGAAATAGCCAGTCACAGAGTGCTGGTGATTGATGACATGTCATTGATATAAATGTAGGAAACTAAGTGGGTGAAAAGTAAGCATCTGGGCCTAGCGTTCCTCATGTGTAAATCTCCTGCATTTCCCCCATCGTGTTGTCTCAGAACTCCTGCTGTAGCAGAGATCTGGGTGCCTTCCAGGGTTTCTCGCTTCACTAGATGCTCAACCCATGGACAAATCTACAGCTGTGCTCAACATCGGCCCAGCCAGCCAGTTTGAAACTCAGGGTGACTCCGATCACCTGTGCTGCCCGACCAATGAGATCAGCTGGACGGCAGAGAAACGACGTCGGGAGAAAAAATCTGGAGCAGACCCAGAGGCAGTCAGCAGCAGTGGGGCAGGGAGTCTATTAGTTTTACCATAAACAACGTCTAAACGATCCAATCGATGTTACTGCAAGGTAATATGAAGGGCGTCTTGGGGACTGTTTTTCAAAGGAGAGTGTGCAGTCCACTCCATTAGCATTTTTTGTCCCCCACACAATGAAATCAGAGGGATAGATGTCACAGTTTGGTCATATTTGGATGAAACTTGGAGATGATGGGATGGTGCATCTTGTTACTGACTGGCTCAAGGGGTGTCTGCATTATGAGCGGGGCATGACATGTTTCACTGGTTTTACTTTGAGATGGTAGGAATGCAGAGCAGCCACGATTGATGTGATATGGAAAATCTATGGCCAAAACTAAAATAAAAATGAAAAGGGATGACTGCTCTCTCTCCTTTATAAAAGCATGCAAGAGAGGTGGAGGAATGGGCTCAATCCTCATCCCCAGGTTCCAGATGATGAATTCTGCCTCTGCAGACCTTGAATGAACTTGTGTGTGGGAGACCTGGATCCCAATAATGGACACACACACGCACACACACACACACACACACACACACACACATACGCACACTCTAATACACACAAAGTTCAATTGTCTCTGCCTATTTCGGCACAAATTCCCATTTGGCCTTGGAGATATAAGATTGTCTGGCAGGCAAATGTCTCTCTCTCTTTTACTAAGTACACACTCACACACAAGCGTGCACACAGACACATGTACAAGTACACAGACCAGCACAGAAAGACACACAGCCGCATGCACACACAATTTACCCAGTGTGCAATTACACACATACAAATCAGGGTTATCCAAATACTTAGCCATAGTTTTAGTAGAAGACCAATATTTTCCGTCTCCGTTGTCCATCAAACCCCACTACCACTTGCTGAGGAGCAGCAACCCTCCTGCTCCGCTCACTACTCTGATCCTCCCACACACAGCTGCTCTTCTTGGTTCTTCTGTCTCCCTTTTTTCTTTAATTATGGCTCTTTTTTTACTTTGTTCTCATGATTCCAAATACAAAAGCACATTTGTTATACGATATTCCTTGCTTATATATAGATATAGATACATATATGTTTGCTCTGTGCTCTTTCTTTCCTGTAGCAACAATGAAAATATGGCCACTTAAAATAATTACTTAATTACTTTGGTACTGGCAGCAGCTGGACCAATTATGGACCAATTTCTAGGCTACAGCACCCATACAATGGTAGCCAATTTCCCTCTACCTACTTTTTTCTTGCACTGGTACTGACATTCAGCATTTTCCAAACATTTCCTCTCGGGGAGAGAGCAACAAACACAAGGCTACATCTACGCATGTCCACCTTTTTGATGGCCATTGTCTTCCCTGACTCCCCTAGAGGAGCGGGTCTGAGGTACGCTGCCCGTTCCCATGCCCATGTGGAGTTCTAGTGAAGCTCAATGGAAATAAAGTATGACATCAATGCTGCCGTGACTAGGTGTTCATCTCAAATTGGGGTCACCATACTCAAAATATATGAACTCACTGTACTGTAACTTGTTTGACTTCTCACAGAAGCCTGCAACTTTAATTATAGTTAATTTCAAGTAAGTTTATTTTAATTAAAATTAATGCAACATTCAGAATTCCTGACTAAACAAAACAATGAATCAGTTTATTTTAATGGGATTTAACGCATCTGTGACCCTGCCATAACAATTTGGGATGCAATCCACCAGCTAAAAAGAGTGCAGAGACCAGACAGACACACTCATCTGATGTACTGGTGGGAAACAACAGAGCCTTACTTTGTACTTATACATTTAGGTTAAACGCTGATAAAATACATACCATCCAATGTTCACTAAGCATAACATGAGATACATATATGTATGTAGATTACAAATGTTACAGGCACATTGAGGTTGTCCAATCCTTTTACCTTTAACTGGGTTCTTGTTGTTTGCTATTTAGTTGGCATTTCGCATGAAATGTTCTGAAAATGAATACCAGTAAAATGAAGAAATTGCGGAATGTACAGGACTTGAATACAGATGTGGAAGTTGCATGAATTATATAGAAAGTAATGTGCTGATAAATAGTTGTGTGTTTCTACTGCACATTGGAAATAGGAAATATGCAATATGGTGAGTACTGAGTATGGAACACACACACACACAGACAGACACACACACATAATTAGTGTTTGGCTGTGAGTTGCTCAGCTTGGAGCCCCGGGCTAAAGAGAACATCAAGATGCTGATGCTGCCCTGGTTCTCCCCACTCATGAGTTACTTAGAATAACTTGAATATGAGCTAGTTATTCAGAGGAAGGCTAAACTTTTAAAAGAGTGGACATCTCATTTTGGAGGAAAACTCGTCAGAGAAGTTTTTAGTAATGGCAGATGGACAGTCAGAGGTAAAAGGAGAAGGTTAAGGAGGAAGAAGAGGGCTTTTTCTTCCTGCTCTCATCCTGCTGTAAGTCAGCTCTCCTGCTGCAGATGGCATATTTATTCTGTTCTCTCTCACTGGGCCTTCTCTCTGGGCCTGGATGGGACATGTGAGGACACAACACACAACCAGTGTGTGAAGTGTTTGAATCCAATGATGGATGGATCACTCTCCACTGGGGACCACAAGTTCAAAACAGGAAGACAGACAAGGGGATGGACAGTGTTGAGTGGGACGAAATAGACAGATTGTACTGCAACTTTAATTACACTGTACTGAAGAGTTTTGTTCAGAAATTAGATGTTCTGCATCTGAAAAAATAGTACGTACTCTACATACTCTAAGTAAAATTCTGACTGGGATTACAGTAGCGATATCACATATATACTGACTTTTGCTTATTCTTATTTGCCTGGTTTTACTACTTTTCAACCTAGGTTTTGATTCATACGTGACTTTTTACTGTTCTTTTATTATTTTATTACTGTTTTATTTTCTATACAGCACTTTGCTACGTTGTTTTGAGGAGTTAATCCGTTGTATTATCATATCAGTATTAAGAGGTGCATACTGACATAAACTATAGGTACATATCAACAAAGAGAGCAGTTTAATGAAATGCAATATTTAAATGAGATGCACAGACATTAAGTGATTAAGTATGCAGGAACATAATTGTTTGCCTTGCGAGGAAGAATGCAAGGTGCCATCTCCCTCTTTAAAATGCTTACCCTGTCAAATCTCTCAGGGGTGTGATAAAATTCAGTGTGACTATCACAGCAACATGACACTTCTCTGTGACTTCATGCATTAAAACATGAGTGAGTGATCAAAGGTGACAACATGATGCAGCCAGAGGTGGGTGATAGAGCGAAAAGCAGAAAATCCTACGCTTTTATCTTTTATTTAGCTCACAGTTTTTGGCCTTTCAAGCTCACTATTTTGGACAATTCCTATTCCTGAATGCATGTATAATTTTCACACGAGTGTCACATTCTCGAACAAACAGTTCCTGAAGACTCAACTGGGTGACCTAATTTGGTGATCAAGGTTTCTTAAAAATAGACCTGAGTCCAAGCACGGTATGACCTATCAATAAAGTCAGAGTATATGTAACCTTTAACCTTTAAACATACCCCCAAGCTCTGTAATCAATCCCATAATTACATAATGGCCCATTAAGGTTAAATAAGGCCAAGATCACAACAATAATCAGTTGTCCTTGACATCAATGCGTAACATTTGCGAAAAGCTGAGCTTATTATGGTCATAAGTCTAATGTGTAATGCTATGCAGGGTATAAAAAAAACTAATACTCTTCATTTCCACATGCTGCTTTGTTCACCCCATGCTCCGGGCACTCTCCTTCTCCTCCTTTCCTTTCTTTTCCTTTCCTTTCCTTTCCTTCCCTTTCCTTTCCTTTCTTCATTACCCTGAGTCATCCACCAAGAGTCTTTTTCTATACGTCACTCTTATTTTTCTCTCTCTTCTCTCTCATTCTGCTCTATGCCTCTGCCTTTCTCCCTCCCTCCCTCTCTCTCTCTTTCTCTCCGTTCTCCAAAATACTCCTCTCCTGCCTCCTCCACTTTTCCCCTCTTTCCCTCCCTCTCCTCCCTGCTCCCCTGCATGGCTGAGGCCAGGACCAAAGACTTTATTTCTCACACAATGTCATCAATCACTAGCGCCACTTTGATTGATTGGCTGTGTAAAGCAGGAAAAGCTGAACAGAGAATTGAGAGGCAGAGGAGCAATTTGTCACGTCAAAGTCTGAGAGCGATGCTGCAGGAGGACAGGCCACATCTGCTCCCACTCACATAAATGTTCCCCGTGATTCATGGAATATAGATACAGAGTAAGGGAAACGAACGACCATTGTCTAATTTGCACAAAACCCGTGAAGATTAAACTGCTTTGTTTTTACAGTAAACACAAAAAAACACAATGAAGATAAAACTGTTTTGTCTAAATAATCCTGAGTTAGGTGTGAGCCTGAGAAGTGGTCCGTTCTGTGCAGACAAGGGCCGCACAAGTGATGCCTTTGTTTTCAAGATGGCAGTTGGCACAAATAGCATTACCAGTCAGGAATGATGAAGAGGAGAAAGCCATGGTGCCATGCATACATCTATGACTTTTACAGGCCTTTATGTGATGGTCAATAACTTTGCAAATGCTATAAGCAAACTTTGCACTCCAGATTCCAAATTCACAAAACTACAGTAATGAATGTGTCTTGTATTGCCAAATCTTGTATTAGCTACATTTTACATGGACACCTGACCTTAGAGGATGGCAAATGCATGCTCCATAACTCTCACTGGGATCTGTGGTGAATTTAGATAAATTCTGTAAAGATCCTGGATGCCGCTCGTACGCACAGTTGCATGAGTCATATGTACATCTTGTCCTAGATAATACAGCTGGTGCCTGGGGATTTCAGGAACATTCAATTCAGTATAGGGCTGCTCACACTTATGAAGTGTGAAGTTATTGTGTGAGAATGATGTTCTTTGGCAAATTACTGCTACTTCCTGTTACCTTGGTAATGATTATGAAAGACCTGAGGTGTTTTAGAAAGGAATGTGGGAAAAATGGGAAAATACTTCACATATATGGTACTGGTATTTAGACTGCAAACAACTGGGCACCTATAGTCCATGACACTGGAATTAAAATGAAGAAATACAAAGTTCCCATACTGGTTTGTCAGAATTGGTGATGTGTTTTTCAACTGAGGACACACTACAGGAAATTTTGAATGACATGGCTTGGATTTGGCTTGGATTTGGCTTGTTGTTGTTAATCACACTTTTGTTATTTACAATTCTTGATGCCGACTCTCCATTGAAGCAGCAGCTTGGCACTGTGAACAGTGACCAGCTGTATAAGTTACATTAAGCTGTCGCAAAGCACCTAGGGCTGGATTCACAGAAATGGATTACAGCTACTACTTGCAATGGTTCTAGGACTAGGTTTAATCCATGTCTGTGAAACTGACCCACTGGTAATGCAATTAATCCTGGATCATTGAGTTGAGGCTATGATCAGCGAAGTGCAGGTCAGACCTCAGGCTCAGAGATAGTGCTGCTCAGCGAGAGAAGTCCTGAGGCATAATGTCAGCAAAACCCAAAAAATGGCAATGGGACAGCAGAGGAGGTATTTCTGCTGCTAAAGGTGAGAAAATTGATTTTACATCTGAAGAGATGAAATTCAGAGAGACTAATTATTACTGCTAGAGTCTGGGTGAATGCCCCCCTCAGGATTAGAATCTTTTTTTTTTTTTTTAAATAGATTTCAGATGATGGGTCTTATAAGAGGGAATTGATTATGTATTTCAACCTCTGTCTAGATAAAACCTTGGTCATACTTTCAATCAGGGCCACCCGAAGGTCCCTTTGGGCCAAATGGGGCCTTCCATAACATTATGGAGAATGATAACACATTTTATTTAGTGTGTTCATGCAGTTAAATTTGATTTTTGTATAACAAGGCATGTTAACAAACAGCATGACGTAAGACCTGAGAAACTAACAATCACTTCTTGCATTTCTACCTAAATACAGTATACCCAAGTAACACTCCTGTACACCTGTTATTCTTACCAACAAACAAGTTCCTTTCTCCCATTTACAGATGTAAATCCTGAGTGCAGTTCATGGTCAACTTGCAATTGAAAATGAGTGAGTGATCAAAAGAGACAAATTGCAGTCAGAACTACGTGAGAAAGAAGCTTAAGATGTAAAACATTTATCTCCTCTATAGCTCACAGCTCTTCTTTTTTGCTCTCTTCATCTATTCCTTTTCCTAACTCCATGCATAGTTTTCATGGTGATGCCACCATAGAGATATAACACCAGTGTATACAACAGTGTTATATCTCTATGGATGCCACATCCTTAACCTTAACCTCTGTCCTAATCGGGGATTGAATGATGAATGAATGATACACCTCTAGTTTCACTGAGTGTGTAATTATTGTGTCTACCACTCTTGTGATTAACAAGAACCTTTTTTTCCACTTGCATACCTTAGACACAGTAATATCTTGCATGTCATTGATTGTTAACGTATTCATAGATTGAAGAAGATTACATCTACTACAGGAAGTCTCTCTCTCCATGACGTCCCTGCTAAAACTCATGATACAGGACAACATTCTGGGTAATGCAGATGGATAACTCTGCTGGCAATTATCACCGTTTTCTTCATTTTAAATTATTCTTTATATAATTCCTTGTTAAATTTGTGTTTTCTGTTCTTAAAATCGAACTATGTTATTGTGTCATTTGTCAGTGACTTGCTACATATTCTCGCTAAAGGCAATATTAACCATTTTTTCAAAAAGTTGCATATTTACCACCACCTTAACTGTTGCATGATACATGGCAACATTTGGCAGGAATGGAAATGGAAAATGTGTTGCAGTAGGCAGGGATGCAGTTTTGGCAAATGGTGTAAATCCATGCTAATAACATGCAGGGGTACAGGGTACAAAAACGCCATGAATAAATATGTTATGTGGTGGCATCGTGGTTAGATAAGTGAGCTTGTGGCCAAAAGTTCAGCAGCTGGAATATCAGATATAGAAAATCTGGATACAGAAATTGAAAGAGACTTCCTCTCCCTATAATCACTATCATCATTTTTCCACATCATTTTTCCACAAATGTTGTACCTGTACTTTCCAACTTGTGCATGTATATCTGCATTTGTGAATGTGTAAAAAAGATTAGCAAAAATAAACTCAAATGCAAGATCTGATAATCAAAAATCTATTGAAACTTGTGGTTGTGCATCAACTTTTTCCCACAAAGAAAAACTACAAATACACTGCAATTATGTGGTTTGCTGTTTAAAAGTAGCTACAACTCTGTTAGTACAACACTGTTGCCAACTCTCAAGAGAAAGTATCCCAATGTCATCAGCCTATATGATGTAGGGTTTTAAATCCTTTTTGACTAATGACTACACATTAAGAGAGCAATGTTTTCTGAGCAGAGTGCATGGTTGCCAGTTCTGATAATGAAATGGGGAATTTGGCTTGTGTTTTTCAATCTCGAAAATGAGTTGGAAAAGTGAAAACCACATTAATTTTCCCTTTAATGAATATTAAATCATTTCTCAAAAATAATTAGCTGAATGAAATATACCAGCATAGATTCTTTGAATAGATGTTAGACACTATACTTTTCATTTATAAGAGTGTTAAAAACTCAACTTAAACTGTCTTAACACAGAGGATTTCTACCAGGTTGCTGGTGAATCTGACCTGGGTTTGCTCTCTGTGTAAAGCTTTAGTTTCAGCAGGCTGCAAGGAATCACAATCAGTAAAGAGAGATTGTTTTGTATAGTAATGAATCAGACTCTCGCCATGACAATGCTTTTCTAGCTAGTTAGCTTGTGTTGAATTCTCTGTTTCTAACAAAAAAAAAATCATAAACAGACAGATGAACTTCATGTGCAGATTGTCATATTGTCTTGTGTACATTTGGTCAATTCAATGATATCATATTTTCCAATCTGGTTGTGTTGTTACGTCTAGCAAGTATAATAGTACTAGAAAGACTATGTAAACGTTCACATTTGAGCTAATGGTACAGAAGGTACCGGCAGCGCTTCCTCCCAACCGTAACAGCACAAACTCGCCCTGCTCACTAGCTAACAGAAAAACATTGCAGTGACTTCCAAACAGCTGTTTTTTTCTCCTATAATAAAACAAGTTACTTTAATTTGAGAAGTTGTAACATTTCATCCATCAGCAGATATGTCAAGTAATTCTAATAGTATTAGTAATACCATGTAAACAGCCTTAGCCTCTATTTATATAAAGTGTCTTCTTGCAAACAATAGAATTCCCATTAGAGCTAATATTATGTCTCTGGTGCAACAGGAGCTTTGCTGCCCTGCTGTGTGTCTGTCAGGCAGCTCGTCCTCCCAGGTTACTGTTGCCTCCAAAGAGCACAGCCGACTCTATGAGCCCACATTGAATCAAAACTTTTCAGATAGAAAACTAAGTGCGCTGATGGAAAAGAGGTTACATAATCTTCTCAAATCAAAGTAAATCTGTTCTGATATATGAGATTAAAACAGCTGTTTGGAAGTCACTGTGATGTCTGTTGGGAGGAAGCGCTACCTGACAGACACACTTCAGGGCAAAAACACTACCTTCTGTGCCATTAACTCGATCACTAGTACTATTATATTATTATAATTAGTAGAAGTAACTGCATTCAACACACCCAGATTGGAAAATGTGGTAGCAATGAATTAACTAAATGTACACAAGACAATATGACAATCTGCACATAAAGTTAATCTGTGTACAATAGTCTTGTTTAAATACTTGTGTAGCTCAGTGCGAGTGTGCCTGTGTGTGAGTGAAGCTGCTGAAATCCTTGGGAGATATGAGATACAGTATGAACCCTTTATGATGTTTTTAATAAGTCACAGAGTACAGTGAAATAAACATGATAGGGATGCATTTACCATACAAAACAATCTCTCTTGATTTAATTACTCACAGCCTGCTGAGACTAAACTGAGTTTTTAACAGTCTCTTAGTGGAATGGAATTGCATAGCTTAGTACATTTATTCAAATATGCTGTTCTGGTATATTTCATGCAGCTAATTGTTTAGGAGAAATTATTTTGTATTCATACATGGGAAAATTAATGTGTTTTTCACTTTTACAAATCATTTTCAAGACTGAAAAACACAAGCCAAATCCTCTTTTTCATTAGCAGACCTGGCAACCATGCTCAGACAACATGTCTCTCTGATTGGATTGTAAAAAAAAGGACATAAAATCCTGCACCCCCATTGGCTAATCACATCAGCGGTGTCAAATGTCTTTAAAAGACACATCTGTACTCATCAATGTACTTGTAAACAGCAAGCCACATGAAGAGTGGAGTTGCATGTGTGATGGTTTGTAATGTAACGTCTTTTCTACACATTCACAACCACAAATTTTAATATACAACCACAAGTTTCAAAATATTTGTGAAAATCAGTTTATGAATATGGGTTTATTTTTTCAAATCTTTTTTACTCAATCACAAATATTGATGTATAAAATACAAGTTGCAAAGTAAAGGCCTTGAGACAAATTAATACAGTGATTTTGGCAATATCTCCCCTCCATCAAAAACTACATCAAGGGGCTCCCATAAGTCAGGCACTTAACCACAAACTGCTCCATTAGAGCTGCATAGTGGCCAACAGTGAATCAAAATCTCAAAACAAGTGAAAACATCTGCCATTTCTTTTGTTTCCAGTGTAAATCACCTCGTTTCAAGAATTACATTCAATCTGGAAACATTATCTCACTACAATATTATCTTAACACGAAGAATTACATTGAAACAGAGTGAAATTATCACTCCATTGTCCTATTTTTTTGCCTTTTTAAGGAAAAGGTTGAGGAAAACAGTGTCTTTAAGCTGCACTACTCAATATTTTAGGTAAAAATACACCCATCTTATCAGCCTAAATCACAAAGTGGGGCTGCGGCAGAGAAGAGTGTCTGATCCCCACAATTGAAACACTGTAGATCTGCCTTAATTGCCCCAATTAAATTCTGCAGTCAGGAATGGGTCACTGGTGAGAAATCGTCTCCACGCATACGAAATGATAAATCAAAACTTAAGAGCAAAATACAAAACTGTCTCCTAAACAGCAGCGAGTGATCGCTCCATCCAGAGGAAGCTGGACTCAACCTGCTGAGAAAACATTTTCTCCCCCGGCTCCACCCCCACCACCCACTAACAGGAAGAAATTGAGGGCCAAAGAGTGTGCGGTTTACTGACATAATAATATATGATTTCTGGGTTCTGAAGCCTCAAAATTCAAGCAGTTACCTCTCGCTGCCATTTGGGGCCACAAAGACGCTCTACTAGAGACACATTGGCCCATCATCATTGCCAAAAGGATGTCCATGTTTCACCGTCCTCAGTATGCTACTCACTGTGGTGCAGCTGCCCTCTGTGTCGTCGTCCAGCAGGCCCAGTCTGCACAGCGCTTTCTCATTCCTCAGCCAGTACTCCGAAGAGTCCAGCACACTGTTACTGCACAGCACCTGCAACACAGAAAACACACTGAGGTACAGCAGCACTGAAGGCATATACCTTACATGTATACACACACAGACACACATGGAACATATGACCCATAAAACCCCCCCCAACCCCGCCCCCGTGACACACACACCTTCCAACTCACCCTTTCACTTTCATCTGCCAATCTCTGTGTTTTCCCCTCTTGTTGATGGGATCAATTGACCTTTCCTTTGGCCCTTTATTTCCAGGTTAAGTGGCCACAGGAAAGAATCAATACTCCGTCAGCTAACCGGACACTCCACACTAGATACAGTTATTGCCTTCTCCCAGAGGGGGAATCTTAATGAAGCCTTTAGGGTGAAAAGTCAAGCCATAGATTTGCCTTTATTAATGACAGACACGTGTCTTTGTCCCACTGGCACACTGATATATTGAGTGTCATAGATTATTGACTTGCCTGCATATTGCAAAAGGCTTTTGAAGTTTTATGACCACTTAGTTATGATCCCAATTTCTGTACAAAGATGCAATGAAACAAGTTTCCTGTGATGCTTATTACAGTACCAGAGCTTGCCCATCTAACGAAGAGGGATTTCTTAAAATAATAATGATAATAATTTCTGCAATATTAAATAGGGCAAAAAACTACTTTTGTACTAACATATGGCAACTGAAATATTTTAGATCACATGCTGTTAGCAAAGCTCTTCTTCTGAAGTTAGTATGCACATTTTGCTTGACAAATCATGCTTAAAGCCCATTCACATCTAGAACTATAAAGATAACTATAAAAAGATGTAAGTCGTTATAAGTAAATAGAATGTCTGTGTTCCCTCTACAACGATAACTATAAAAACTCCAAAACGATAACTATAATTCTAGCTTTGGTTTGATCTCAGAGTGATTTTTTGGATGAGAGAAAACAATCAAAAAATTTCAACCAGCTAAGAAAGAAGGTAGTAGAATTCGGCACCTTACTGCAGTGACGGTTTCATTTGCAGAGGAACTTATCCCAGATATCGTTGTATCATGACAATGTATCATTATAGTTTATAGTTATCTTCATAGTTATCAGTGTAGATGTGAACAGCCATAAGAGTTTCAAAAAATCATTATAAAATATAGTAGATATTGCAAGTAATCCATGTCAATGTGTATTTATAGTGCTAATCCATGCCCCCTTATGGAAGCCCCCTCTGGGACGGCCATCTGTGTGGGCCCTCGGCCAGGTGAAGGTGACGTCGACTCAGCTGATCTCACTAAGGGCGATTATATCAAAGCCTGGCACAGGTCAGCGGAACCTGAGGCCCAATTATAAGAAAGACATCACCTCATGTCCCTCCGCACTCTACAGGAGACTTGAGTGGAAGTCAGTTAAGATCATGGGCGGCAGGCTAATTAGGAACACGCACACCAGCGAGTGCACTTGCACACTCGCATACACACACAGACATAGCCAGCCGGCACGTACAATAACACAGTAACACACAGACATACACGCACCTTGAAAGGAAATTCAATCTAGCCTTCACCTCAGCCCACTGATCTGTACTATTTCCCCTCCTGTCTCTCTGGCAGTGGGAGATGATATATCAACTGGCCTGACCCGAGGGCCTCGCCGTCCCTCTTATTACACAACCCCTGGGTGTCAGCGGCACCCTGGAGGAGGAAATGAAAACCTCCAGCGCTGCTGGAAACACACAGACAGATAGACGGGCAGGCAGAGAGACGGGGAGACAGATATGACAGGCAGGTGCACAGGCAGACAGACAGACAGACAGACAGACAGACAGACAGACAGACGAGTGGCAGACAGACAGAGGGACAGACAGGGGGACGCACACACACTTCCCTCACCCTCACACTCCCCAGCAGGGTGTGTTTACCTTCTTGCAGGCGGTGATGGAGGAGGCCATGGTGCTCTCTGTGCTGCCTCCCTCCACCTCGGTGGACTCGGAGCCGTCAAACATGGCAGACGACTGGAAGTTACTGCAAGGCAAAAAGGCACGAGTTGGCTTTGTCAGAACAGGTCCTTGTCAAGCGCCCTGCTCTTACACCAGACTCTTTAAAAAGTCTGGAATCGGCGAGGAGGGGTCAGCACTGCTCCGGCTGGAGCAGCCCACTGTGTGTCGTGGCTGTTCACACTGTGTGGCTACGTCACACACCCGATGTGTTAACTAGACAGCTTTTGTAGGCTAATTGCCAGGAAGCCAGTACATGACTGTTTCGTTTTAACAATGGAGATGCTAGGGAGGCTTTCCCTCACATTTCCCTTAGAATGTAAAATTAAAAAGGAGACTGAATTAAATATTCAGTGTCAGGGAAGCTTCCGAGGTCCCAGCTTGTGCCTCAGAAAGCCTATTAGTTTATGGCCAACCTGGGTGAACGCCATATACTGCTGTCAATGCAATGAGTTTTAAGTCTAGGTCTTCTTCGGATATCAAGTCTTTCTTTAATCATATTATCCTGTATAAGTAACTGGACTCTAGCACCTGCTAAAAGGTTTCTATGGGGATGTTTGTATGTCTTCTCTTGTTGCATGAACTGCATAAACAGCTTCATGACAGGCTCTCTCTGGCATGGAGCCAAACCCGACTGCTGCACCCATTAGTGAATTACTGCCTTTTAAATTAGACTATCGTGTCTTCCAGAAACCCCACAGCCTATCTTCAATTTAACCAGTTGTGTATTATTACATTAATTGACACTGCACACAGTTTACAAATTACAACGCATTGTAAAGGGTCAAAACGATGCATGGTCATCAATAGGAGAATCAAATTCCTGAGATTTGACTTAATGGATTTTCAGTATTTTAGAAAGACACTGATGTTTTGAGGGGGAAAAAACACACAATTTTGATATTCAGTTGGACAAAAAGAGATAAACGCTCAAACAAAATGGCAAAAGTCGTGGTGATGGGAATGTCTGTCAGACTACGGTGAACCTGAAACAACACAGAAAGCTCAAATATCCCAGGAAGGCTTCATTATCATCTGTGCATGCTTTCACTGAGATAAGCCACATCAACGCTTATCTGGAAAGGCATTAATGAGGATCAATTTGGAAAATAAAGAGACTGGGGATGCATATTTAAATAGAAGCAGCTGTTTTTTTTCTGTAATCCACATATTTCAAAGCAAATTAAAGGCATTCCATTTTGAAAGCCCTGAAGGGATCAAATAACTGTATCTATTTGCAGTTAATGAACGTGTTTGAAGCAAATAATTGTCTCAAAGAGAAAGTGAGTTTGCTGTGGATGGTCGGATGCACTGTCAGTCCCTAAAGCTGCAAAACAAGTCAAATGATGATGTAGACAACTGGGTAGGATGTGCTTTAAATATCTCTCCAAGGCACATCCACCACCCCCCCCCCCCACACACACACACACACATACACACACACGCACGCACGCACAAACACACACACACACACACACACACACACATACACACAGTGATAAACAGTCTTTAGAGGCAATGCTTCTGCGGTGGATATGGTACAGCATGCAGAAAATTGGAAAAGCACCGAAAAACACAGTAAAAACAACGGCGATACCGGCTTGTCTGCGGTGTTTGTCTCCCCGATGAGAAACGCATGCAAATGTGGGGTGATTTTCCCTGAAAATTGGATAAGACTATAGCACGATGGATTTGGTCACGCACGACCTCGTTTCTAATCTTTGCGCGTAACGACCTTTCCATCACGAGACAGTGCTGATTGACAGGTTGGTGCGCTCTCGTGTCCCCGGGGCCCCAGGTATCCACCAGGCACCAACCTGCTGCGAGGATACAATTAACCCCTGAAATGTCTGGCTTACAAAAACCTGGATCAAGTCTGTATTGTAAATGCTCATATGGTCGGGCATTTTGCCAAGCTGAGTGTTCAAAGGCCAACAGTTTGTTGGTTTATACAGATAGGCAAGTTTAGGTATCACCGCCTCAGTAGCCCACACTTCATCATGAAGCTGTGGAAAGGGTCATTTAGGCCAAAACATTCAATATGACGAGTTGAAGATGTTCAGGCGGGTTCATGGAGGTAGCTTTTACCATTATCACTAGATCCAACCCAGATGAAATAAACAGACAACAGACTGAGGCATTTGAACATATGTATGTATATATTGTGTGGATATTAAGATATAGGCTAAGATATTATGAGAAATTTAACGCTTCGATTTGCAACGCTACAGTTGTCCACTTTTCTTCAGTGCCACATATTTCATATCACCATCGGTCAGGCAATGCAAGCTGAGACATTGTGTTTACTGCACACTGTGACAGTCTACTATGAAAACGGTTTTACTGCAACACGCTGCATGGATTTTTTTTAACAGTAATGCGCTCTGTCAGAGCACAAATGTACACTCTTTGTACATACACTTTGTTTGCGCTTTCATTAAATGCAATATAAAAGTCAGTGCACTAGCGTTCATACACTCACTTCATCCCTGCCTTAAATAAAACACTATAGTAATCTAATACATTTTAGAAGGATACTATATAGGCTACATATCTAACAGCAAAAAATATGTCCCTAGAGCCTATATTGTGGGAATATTATAGTGATACTATAGGTGATTAAAAACTACCATAATGTCACTAAACACTCACTACTGAGTACTGCAGACACTATATTTACATAGGAAAACTATAGTGATTCTTCCTTTGGGTAGACGCTGTATGCTCATCGACATTTTTTAAACGGTCCTTATTGCGGGATAATAAGCAGTCGCTTACCTCGGCGTTTTCAGAAGGCACTTTGCGCCAGCCATCCTGTCAAAATAACCAAAAAGTCCTCAGCCGGTGTGATTATTTCCTCAGTGGGAAGTGGGGGGGAGAGGGACAGTAGGTACAGTAGAGCGCCTTGACGCGTAATTGTCCCCGGGACACTCTCCGGTCCAGATGCGCATCCCCGACCGAGGACTGAAGGAATCCCAGCGCTGACTGCTTCACCGCTACTCGATGAGGACTGTGATGAAGTGAGCTCAGCAGTCTCAGCAGCAGCAAATGACTGCTATCCGTCTGTCCGTCAAAGTGCCGAGTGCAAGCACACTATAGCCCAGCATGGATCAAACACAACGAGCGGCACGACGCAGGCAAGGGCATGGACATGGAAAGCGCGCACGCATGTTTACGCTCACACACGCACGCACGCACGCGTACACAGAGATGCACGCGCACACACAGCTGCTATGTTGCAAATACACTAGGCTATATCTAATGTAACAATTTTTTGTGTATTTGTTTTCATTAATGTATTGTAATTGGAAATATTTTATTAATTGTTAACAGCTGACATCGCATAAGTTAGAAACAACCAAGTCATTAACATCCGAAAAATGCGTGGGGTTCAAGAGCAGTAGGCTAATAGTGGAAAGTACTAGTAGTAACAGCAGTAGTGGTAGCAGTAGTAGCAGTATCGTCGTCGTCGTAGTAATAACAGTAGTAGTGGCAGTGGTAGTAGTAGAGGTAGCAAATAGTAGCAGCAGTAGGAAGTGGTGGCAGTAGTGGTAATGGCAGTGTAGTAGTTAAAGTACTACTGGTTATGTGGTTATAGTAGTAGTGGTAGCGATCTTGGTAGTTGTAGGCCTAGTAGTAGTGGCATTAATGGCGTAGTAGTAGTGAATACTGGTAGTAACATCTTGTAATAGTAGTAGCAGTAACAGTAGTGGTAGTGGTGAATAGTAGTAGTAGAAGTTAGTTGTTGTATTTTATTAATCCCACAGTCAGAAATTCCTACATTACTGAAACACCAAAGGTAATACATTATGCAAAGCCCTATCAGGACACTGTCAGAAGAGAATACATGAGTCACATAAGGCTACCTGTATAACTGGGAAGCTTGGATGTAAATGAATGTGTCAGTAGTTCTGGTGTGTTCATTCCAAAGCCTCATCACAGTAGAAACAAATGATCACTTCATTAACCGTTTTTTCTCCCAATATCTGACAAGATGACTTTTTGGTAATATAGGCTTTTACAGGATACTGGCACTCGACTTCTATGAGCCCACAGTGGTGAAAATTGCAGTACTAACTCTGCTTTACTTGCAAAACCGAGCCCTTTCTAAATTTCAATTGCATGTGAATTTCATTTTTGTGGTTTCTTCCACTACAGTTATAGGCAGCTGTGCTGTTCAGTCAGCTGGTCCACTGCTTGTTACAACACAAGGTCAATGAGTCCTGCAATAGACTTTGTGGTTGATCTACCTTATGCTCCTTGACCCTGGCCCTGAACACACACACACACACATACAAACACGTATGCACCCAGGCATGGATGGACGCTCGCATGCACAAACACTTATTTCAAGCAAAGCAAGAGCCTTGCCTGCTCTCATGCATGACCAAGCTAGAGGATTTAGTTAGACACTATCTCTCAGTCATCTCCATAGAAATATTAAAGTCTCCAGCACATCTTATTTTGTACCACTACATTTAGTGGAGGTAGTTACCTACCTCCACCTAGTTACCTAGGTAGTTAGTAAGGTAGTTACTCATATTATATATTATATTATATGTGGTAACTGTCCTTGCAACATTACACAACATTAATTTTCTGCAAATCCTCCTGACAAATTTAGTTCTTAAAAGATGTAATATCACAAATAGAGATGGATATTTTAACCAGGATTTTCAGAATGGGTAAGTGCAAAATTGTACAGCCAGAATTTGAATGGGGACTAACAGAGATGGCAGCCAAGTGGCCCTTAGTGCAGGTTCCACTCCTGTTTATAGGTGTAATATCAGCACAGAGAATAAATAAATATACCTAACAATCCACTCCAAAAAACCTTCCCTTTTAGCCCCAATAATCAACTTATCTAAACGTATCTAAAAACGAATCTCGCTATGACAGCCACTCTTGAGAGCATCTATCAATACATGGAAATGACAGCTATTATATTCTTGTTTTGATGTCTTAAAAGAAACAATCCTCATTTCATTCAACCCAGCACTTGCATTCCTCCAAGCTGTGGTGATCAGTGTAAAATATAAACAATATAAAGAAAAACACCTCATCCCAGAATCCCAATTGGCACTCGAGACGGCCCTGCATCTCCATCACCTTAGCAGCGGTAAGTGAGCTGAGAGAGTAATATCTAAGGTTTCTCTGTCTGATGGTTAAGGTACAATTTCCCTCCTGGGTCCATTAGGGAGACCACTGGAAGATCTGAGGGGGGTAAAAGGAGCCGTGACCTCCTGTTCTCTATTATCCCATTGAGGCTGCATGGGGGGGTGGGCAGGGAACAGAGAAAATGTAGGATATCCAAGAGAATGGAGTACTGAGAAAGTAGGGGTCCTGATGAGATGTTTGTGTGTGTGTATGTGTGTGTGTATGTGTGTGTGTGTGTGTGTGTGTGTGTGTGTTTGTGTGTGTGTAGGGCTTGCATGTTCCCACATGCATTTGCTTGTTTGTGACAGAGAGGGAGAGAGACAGAGAGAGAGAGAGAGAGAGAGAGGGAGAGACAGAAAGAAAGAGAGAATGCCTGTTTAGAAGAATACAGTGGGCAGAAAATGTACATCAAAGTGAATGTTAAACCCATTTTCCGGCATGCCCTTTCTTCCTTTAAAGAATCCTGTGGATTTTTGCATACAGTTATCAGAGAAATAGTTATGTGACTCATTTCCCTTCCTCTAGACACCATTCACTTTCATTAACTCTACTTAACTCTACTCCACTCAACTCTTCTTATCTGCTGCGAGACCTGTTTAAAATTTTTGTACTTTAGTATTACATAGTATTTTAGTAAAATATAAGTGTAGGACATCTATCAAATCCCTCTAGTACGTCTAGCTACAGGTTACTAAAAAAAAATAAAAATACAGGAATTTCAGTATAATTTCATGTATCTCCTGCATTGACTGAATGCAGTTGTATGAGTGTTAATACTAGAAACATCTTAAAAGCAGCAGCACTAATGGTATGTGACTTAGTTTTGAATTAGTGTGTGTGTGTGTGTGTGTGTGTACGTGTGTGTGTGTGTGTGTATGTGTACGTGCGTGCATGCCCTGCATATGAGATATACATGTGTAATGTTCTACAGATTTGCACTAATAACTGTGCATGTTTTTTATTTATGCACTCTACAATTTTGTATTTATGAGTTTCTACTGTGCAATAGACAGACTCAAGGGTCAGAGGCAACATCTAATCTAATTTAATCTAATCTAATCTAATCTAATCTAATGCACGAGTGGATCGACAATAATTATGCGTATATCTTTGCAGATGAGAAGTCACAAGTATCATATGTCACAGTTTTAATGTGTATCTAGAACTGCAATGACCACTAAGATAGACTGCTTAGATACTTAGATAATTTCCATTGGTTACATTGTGTCAGTTAAACAGTGATACATTGCAAATAAAGACACATTGTAAATAGGATTAAGATACATCGTAATCAATCTATAACACAGAATGCATAAATATTTATACCCAGTCAAGCTGTACAAGAGCGTGAATTAATTTATTATAATCCTTGAGTTAATTGAGTGATTTAATATATCACTGAGAAGACCCCTACTTCATAAGTGCAACACATACACGTTTGTGTAGTGTGTATGATGGAGAGACTGAAACAGACAGACACACACACACACCACACACACACACACACAGAGTTGCTAGATGTGAGATGTCACATTTGTTGTCCTCTTCAAAGCGGTCAGATGCACATGGACTACAGATGCCCTTAAAATTTGAATCACTATGTCACCACTGACAGGTGTGAATGACAGGTATCAGAGCGACTGACTGATAGACAGACACGCAGACAGACAGATAGACCGGTGAGCACACAGCTTCATTTTGTCTTTGATAATAATGGAAAGTACGGGCCCCTGACAGCCCTGAGTGGTAATCATGCGCTTATAGCACTCCGACTCAGCATGCAGGCTGCTGATGGTTTTGAAGATTTCAATATTGAAACATTTCAGCAAAACAGCGCAGCACTTCAAAACCGGTTTTTAACAGTCGCATAGCAACAGCGAGAGTCACTATTCGTGATTCGTATAGCTAAAAAACAGACAGTAGCTTGGTAACTATAGGAAAAGAAATACACCATGAACTATTGCACAGTGTACACCCGCACGGAGCCGTGCAGCTAAGCTTGTTAGCATTCTCAGCGCTACCGGGAGTCAAACTCCACTGATATTCAGAGTCGAGTCTGACAGATACACTCACACTGTATAGGATGTTCTCTTATCCTCCTTCTACTCCCTCCTCTACCTCTTCCCCCCTTCTGTCTTCCTGTCCTGCCTTTTACGCCCCCCCCTTCTCTACACCCCTTCCTCTTACTCACTTTCTTCTTGTTCTCCCTCTTCTCCTCCTCATTCTTCTTTTACTTGTTTTTCTTCTCCTCCTCCTCTTTCTTCTTCTTCCTCTGTTTCTTCATGCTCTCCGTCACCCTCCATACATCTTAATCCCAAAGCTTTTCTTTTTAAGGGGGAACTAATCCATTGCACACTTTCTTAAAATAAAAGATGGAAGAAGAAGAAATGTGGAGATGAAAGCACAGACCTCATCAGCAGAGAGGAGACATCTGAGGGAGCGGGGAGTAAAACCAGGAATCAGCTGGAGGATGGGCTCTCACTGTCAAAGCCCTGTCACTGTGGGGCTATTTTTAATTTACTAAACAGTAACACATGAAGTGAGAACAGGCAGAGGGGAGAGGGAGAGATAGAGGATGGAGGAGATGATGATGATGATGATGCTGAGTCTGAGCAGTTGTGACGTGTGCAAAAATATTTATGGAACATCAAGAGCACAAAGGGTTCAGGGTAGGGCTGGGCGATATGGACCAAAAATCATATCTCGGTATTTTTAGGCAGAATGGCGATACACAATATATACCTTGGTATTTTCTACGAAGTGGGCTAAATGTTCAGTTGTAAGTCAAAGCCACATGTGAGATGTCACAAGCACTTTTATTAAAACAAGACTGTGATCAAAATAAAATGCAAAGACAGGGTTTTAGAGTGGTAAGTTCAGAAAATTACATCACTTTACTGTAATGCAGCCTTTAAAACCAGGAAAAGACAACACTTATGCCATACAATATCCAAAATCTAAGACAATATCTAGTCTCATATCACAATATCGATATAATATCGGTATATTGCCCAGCCCTAGTTCAGGGCAAAGGTTGGAAATGTGAATAACTCAGTAGGCTTGAAACCAGCACTCAATTCACATGCAATTCACATGTTACCTTCCTGTACTTCTGCTAGTCCCAGAAAGAAAATAGAGCCAGCATTGGTTCCACAGTTGCAGAACGTTTGCAGTGTTGTTAGGCAAAGATAGACAGCGTTTGAATAAAGTGATGTAGAACTTTGGTAGTACCTTTTGTTGTGTAGCTTCTTGGCCATGATATAACCCAAAATCGGCGATTCTCTGATATCTGTTGCTCCAGTAGAGGCGATTGATGAACGATTCATGTGCTATATATCCCTATCCTTTGGTGGCGCTGTTGAGCACGTGACTTCTTAACCGCTCAGACTCTCTTTCATCATTGGAGAGATCATGAAAAAAAAAATCCTCTTTTATCCTGTTACACAGGTCAGTAATGTGTAAAATTTCACATTTATCCTCAAAATATTGAGTTAACATGGCGAACTAACTGCCAGAAAACTTTGGGTGGTATTGGTGGATGTTAAATAGTGTTTTAGGCTAAACCAAGTGAAAAGTCAAGTGCTAGTTTTCTCTGTACCGTGCGTACCGTACTTCAGTTTTCCTTTTGCTAACTAACCTCCACTATTAGTACTGCTGTTACTGCTTAGAATTTAATAAATTGGTAGTATTTTAGTTGCAAACTAAATGTTTTGTTGCTAGTTGTGATAGGAAAGAAAGCTGAAACAGGTACAGGCACGTTACTGTAATGGTAAATCTATGCACTTGTGTAAATCAGCAATGCAGGTTTAGTTTCATCACTAAAAGCAAATGGGTTTATTTGCCATTCCTTTCCTTGCATATTGGTAATTGTGCTAGTTGTTTTGAATTTTAAAGCCTTAAAGCTACAGTAAGACAAACAAATGCAATACATGCTGAGTGAATGCACTAAAGCGAATGTGAATTTGTAGCTTTATGGAAATGTGACTTTGGAGTTGTGGAAAGAATATGAATGGAAAACAATGCATTATGATGTTTACATGGACTAAAGACCTTTATTTTTGACCATTTTTGATATTTGAAAAAAAAGGACAAGAGAAAGAAACAGAAAATGGGACTCTTTCAATAAATAATTAATGGTTAGTTAATGGGCTCACAGCCTGAGACCTGTTAACATGTGCATGAGTTGTTCAAATTTAAGAAAATGTGTGAAAACTGTAGATATAGACCTAATGCTTCAACCATCTTATTCCAACTGTAAATGGTGAGAAAGTTTCAGAATTTGGGTTTCTTGAGGGCCAAATAGTTTTTGTATTTTATTGCTTGTTAGACGCTCTGGTGTCACCAGTTGTAAAAGGCATCCAATTGGTAATTCACTGAACTCAACTGAATTGGACAGTGCAAGTAGCTGTGAACAGTAAACAGTAGCTGACAGTCAGTTCATCGGTGTGGATGCAATTAGAGCTAATGGCCTCGTTAATCAGTCTAATCACAGACCCCTCTCGCCACAGTTATTCTTTCAGATTTATTTTTATTTAACCTTTCCATCTATTTTCCTTTTCCACCTGGACTCTCATCATAACGTAAAGTTATGATTACAGAACCTGATTATTATAATCATATGAAAAGGTTAATGATGAACAGACTCATTGTGGAGCAGCTCTTGGTTTTGTTTGGCGTCACTGATTAGAGTCTTGCCTCTCTTTTCTAGCTTTGGGGGAGATTTTTCTATCTTCTGAACTGTTAATGTGAGAAATCTATTTTAAAGTGTATTTTCCCTTTATTCACACCATGTGTTCACACTGTGTGCAACACTATTCACCGGAAGTCCATTAATTTCCTTTGAGCGAACTCGGTCAATAAGCTTGTCAGCCGAGAGAAGTCAACCACAGCTTAACTTTTCACAGTCAGTTAAAGAATATTTTGCTTCTATAACTACTGTAGATTCATAAAATATACAAAACAGTCATCAAAACAACTATAAATATTTTATTTATTCACTTTCATACCAGCTGCATCATGTACAGCAAGCACAAAATTGGTAAGAAAAAAAAATAACTTTTACAAATCACTGTAAATTGCCAACTATTTAGTTATTAATCAGAATGAAATGGGAAAACAGGAAAATGCACGACGACATTGTGTTGCATTTCTTATGAAATATTTGCTAATTTGAATTTGTTAAAAAAATAGAGGCCACAATACAAAGTGTTTGTATTTGTGTCCTTATTCAACATATAAAATTTCATTCTGATTGGATGAAAGATGTTTTTCTCTATTCATCTGTGGCGCCTCGTCTTAGACTGGGTTTTCAGAGTCTCGCTCATCTAAATGTTTATCACTGTCATCATGAAATGTTTAATGAAATGTTACAGTGGTATTTTTGGATAAACTCTATCAAATGTCTGTCAAACCTGCCATCATTCGAGCTATAGAGACAGCTTTTTCAAACCTGCTCTCTCTGTGCTGAGAGAGAAACTTTTTCAGAGCCTCAATCAGCATAATAATCATCTCTAGAGATATTTCTGCTGACTGTATTGCTGTGTTCATGTGTTAATGTATTAATCCTGATCCAGCATGCCCGTTTCGCTTCTACAGGATTTTGGAGTTGACTGTAAGAGGGTTTTTCCCAAACACTATCTAGACTCCAATTCTCCTCAGGTAAGGTAAGCCTGTATGACCGTTCCTGGCTTTGTGGCTATAGTACATTTAAAAGGGACTGCTAATTTATATATCCCCTAGATAAGCGACTGTTACATGCTTGCACACTTTCAAATAGTTTCCCTGCACAGCAATACACCTAGTTTTTTTATTTTATTTTAGTACTTTAACCAATCATGTTCAACTCATTCCCTCTTAGATAATTAATGGGAATAGCATAAGTCTTAGAAAATTGCCTGTTGGGTTTCTCTGTTCTGGGCTGTGGGCCCTCAGTGCATTTCACAGGCCCAACCTCAAACATCGTCTGATGAAATGAGTCAGTTATATCAGTGGTTGAAGGCCAGTCCGATGGCTCAGAGGGATCAGCTATGTCTCTGTTCTCCTGCACTGCACTGACCTCAGTGGGTAAAGCATCCTCAGCTTGCTCCTGCTTCTCACTATAGCCTCTGTAAATCAGATAGGCATACTTGTAGCTATGACTGACGATAGATAGTTTTAAATACTGCGATAAAAAGTCAAAATATTCTTTGTTTGGTCTGTGCTTTTGGCAACCCTGTGATTTTTTGCACCCCTGTACTACCCTCAGTTTGTCTATTTGCTCTTGATTTCCTGTAAACGTTGGTGGAAGACATGGCCTTAGGAAGAGTTTCTGGTGAGTGAGATAATTATCTCACTCACCAGAAACTATTATCTTTCACCAGTTGTTGGAATGGAGAAATTGAGGAATGGAGACACATTTTGGCCTTCCTTTGCGTTAGCCAGCTGTGGTGTACTCCAATTCCCTGATAAATCACACTTATTGCTTATGCGATTAGGATTTTTTGATGCTTTCACTTTAAATACACTAAGCATTTATCAATGCAGTTACATACTACAGTACTGCTGTGTGTACTGTTGTACTTCTTGGATCCTTCCTGTGTTAAAATGTGGCACAGATGCCTATCTAGACACAATCTAGTGTCATATTCAATCTGCTTTGGGATTTTAATATTAGATATGAATGGGTAAAACACATTTGGTGTGGGGTAGCGGTGGTGCAGCACTGAGCTGAGGCACAGTAAGATAGGGAGAGTTGTAGGTTGAAAACTGTAAATACCTCACGTCACCATCTCCCCACTGAATGATATCCCCTTTCTACTCACTCTACTTACTCTCTAAAAGATCCCTTCTACCGCTCCCCTTAGCTCTTGTTCTATTTATTTTCCTAGCACTTCACTTCACTTACATGATCATTTTGTGGTAACAAGAATATTGTAAGAGCACTACCTTTGCACTCCTGGTTTTATAGGCTTATAATTTTTGGTTACATATGAATTGAAACTTATGCTACTGTTGTAATCATTGTAAGTTGCTCTGGATAAGAGTGTTAGCTGAATGTCTAAAAAGTAAATGCAAAATTAATGTAGGAATGAATAGTGGAGGTGGTGCACTATACAGTATTATGAATAGGAGAAAGGAAAATTTATGAGTATATAGGGGTGGATGGGGAAAGGATGGTGGAAGTAGAGCAGCACTGAGCTGTACCATAATACACTAGACAAAGAGTTGGGGAGATGGGATGATTAGGATGGAGAAGGTAGGATGGCGGAGGATAATGGAGGTGATGCAGTAAATGTTGAAGAAGGGATTGATGAAGGATGGTGTGAGGGAGATTGGGGAGTGGTGGTGATAGCAGCACAGAGTTGTACTGTACTACAGTAGGTGTTACTGGTGGTGACAGATTGTGGTTCCGGTCTGATGCTGTGATGAAGCCTGCAGGTTGGGGCCAGACACAGCCAGCGGTCTTGCTTCAGCCAAGTCAGTGAAAGACCTGCTGGGTAGTAATATACTAAATTGTATTTAATGTAAATGAATATATGAGTATATGCATATATAAGTATATAAAAATGACACACGCATTTGATCTCTTTCAGGTGACACTTTGATGCGTTATACAGAATAAAGCTGGACACAAGAATTGCAAGATGAGATAAAGGGCTCCCCGTTTTTTAAATTAAAAAAAAAAATGTATATATTATATATATATATATATATATATATATATATATATATGTATATATATATATATATATTGTGTATTTGACTACTACAGTGCCATAGTCTGAGTCAAGACTTCACTGTCAGATCGCTAAGCTGCAAAGCTCATTTAAAACTTGGGCAGCTGGTTGAATTGATTTTCCTGTAGAGCCAGTATAATCTTTCCTTTCTCTCTCTATCTGTATATCTCTCTCTCTCTTTCCCCTTACGTGTCCCTTCTCTCGCTCTGTCCCTCTTCTTCTTTCTGTACTAGAAACTGTACCTGTCTTTCATTCTCACTCTCTATCCATCATTTAGTGTACCCTTGGCACTCTGATTAGTGCCTGTCCACCCTAATCTTCCCCAGATGGCAGAGAAATGGAGTTATGAGCTTTTTGGGCCCATTAATCTTACACACACAGAGGAGTGCATCGCTGCACAATGCAGAAGACAGAAAAACAAACACAGACAGTTGTACACCCGTTCATAAATACTAGGGTTAGACCAATATATCAGTTTGCTGAAATATCGGGCCAATATTGGCCTTGGATAGCAGCCGGTCATGTGGTCCCATGCCAACATGAGGAGGTTCTGAGGAAACAATACTGAGGAGGTTCCTCCCTGACTACAGCTACATAAAAACAGTCTATAAAACCTGCAAAGAAATTGTATTTTCTTTGCACATTTTATTTATTCATTTAATTGTGTAATAATGTTTTTGTAAATGTAATAGTAATTCTTCATTTGAATAATATACCAGAGTTTCCCTGCCATTGAACATTTGGGGTGGGTCACCCTGCCTTAAACAGCTGCTGCTTTTAAAATAATTTTATTAGTCTGGGTTTCAATGGAGAGTTTTAGTGTTCCAGGATGGTCTAAATGCTGTTTCAGAGGCTTGACAAGAAGAAACTTCTGGGGGAAATACTGAATAGTTGTAATTTTTGCGTGAAAATGTAAAAATGTAAAAATGTAAAGAGATTTAATAAATATAGCTTCATTACAAAAATATTGATATCAGTATCGGCCTTCAAATCCTATCTCAGTCAGACCCTAATAAACCTATGCATGCATGCACGCACACACACAAACACATATGTATGCGCACATATGTACAGAGCAGTAAAACTAAAAAAAGTAATAAAAGTAAAAAAACTGTGAGTAAAAAACCTCACAGGTTCATATATTTCCTCGTTTTCACCAACCAGCATGAGATGGCATCCACTGAGGGTGTGAACATGTACTGTCATTATGGATCTGACTTCACTGTAAGGCACCAGCGATGTCAGTCAATCAGTGTCTGGATACATACGGAGGAGGAAACGCTGCTGCTGTCTAGAGAGAACTTAATTAACATTCACAATTAACATGGAGAACAAATGGACTACCAGGTGCTTTGACTCCCCAATTCAATTATTGCTTCTTACTGGCAACAGACTCAACGAAGGTCAAGGCTGTGCTGTAATTATGGAGCGCTATGTACTGTAACAGTGCTAAGGATTATTGAGAGACTAGGGCTCTCTTCAAAAGGTTAACTATGCGGACTGAGGTAGTGTCTCATAGACGTAGCAAAGGAGGCAGCATTTGTCTAATTAACCAGCTGCGAAACGTCAGCCCGCTAAACATGAGGGAAATGTGGCGCTGATGGAGATAATTACTGTGGCGTACTAGATGCTAACAATGTGGGGGAAAAAAGTCCTTGTGATTCCATCTGCAGGATACTGCGTCTAACAGATGCTCTCAGATGTCAAGATGGGCCTTTTTTTTTTAGCATTCTTATAAGAACTAGAATTAAAATGACATTTCTGTGTTCATTAGCACATTGTTTTGCAGCTTGTGAAGAACCATTGTCAGATATTTCCTGCATGTGTGTGTAGTATGAGTCTCTCTGTGTTTATGAGTCAGACAGTCTGTGTGTGTGCATATGTGTGCATTTGTGTAATGGGATGTGCAACACATTATTTTGTATTTAATATATAGATATATATTGATTCATAGTTAACTGATCAATAGGATTTATCTGAAAATATTTATAAGTTGTTTTGCCTTTGCTTGAAACATTACTGTAATGATATTTTATGATCAGATACACACCTTATCAGGAGGTATGTCTCTCTGTACTTCTCTCTCAGTGCAAAGTCATGCAAATGTTGTTGTCAAATCTTATCTCTTGAAGATAAAAATGAGCCTTTGGTTGATGCTGGTGTCCCGGACAGTAATGCTAAATTGCAGTTTCAGTCCTCTAAACTAGAAGACACTCGGTAGGGCACAGACCTCCACCGACCAATTCTCCAACTTGTAAAGCTGCAACCTCCATAATGGTTTGTTTGTCTTATTAATACATGGAACTCCCGGAACATGAACAGAACATGAACACAGTGTAATGATTATGACAAAAAAAATCGTCTACTGGCAAAACTCCCACACTTCTAAGGGTTATCTGTCCACCAAATTACAGCCAAATCCATTCGTAACCTTTTGAGGTACCTTGCTAACAGACTGACAGATGGTTTAAAACGTAACCTTCCAACTTTGTTGACAGAGGTAATTAAGTGAAAGGGAATAAACCAGAAGTGAGAAAAGTCATCAAATCAATATAAAATTGTCACTTCATGGACAAATTTGGAGCCCAAAACAAATAGAAGGTAAAGTTAAGGGTGAGGGACTTGAATTAATGATCAGGTTGTAGAGTCACAGAACAAAGCATTTGTAGGTAATGCAAGAAATGGGGTTTGATTCACAAGCTGATTATTAGACGTGAACTAATCCATTCATGTCTAAAGACTTCATGGTCCAGTCTCACAGGACAATGGTCAGAGATTAAACTGTGATCTCTGTTGTATTTCAGGCTCATGAACACACACACACAAACACACGTGCACACATGCATACACACGCGTACACATAGATGTAGACACAGAAGTAGATATACAAAGCACATATATGTGCACACACACACACGTCTTAAATTTGATCAAGCGTTCTTAGGCTAGGAAATGACTCTACCTGAGGCAGATCAATATCACGGACCCATACCTTATTTCTAAAGCAGAGTCAATTACCTGAGGACAAGGACTAAGTAGTCCACCTTCAGACTCCCAAGACTTCAGTGGAAACAATGATCCATAATTTATTGCCACCTATCAAATCTGTGATCAATTAAGACCACAGTGAATGGGGCGGCGGTAATGATTAGAACAACAGGCTGTCTTGCTCGCACAGTCCCCCCGGACACAGGTCGTTGTTGCCTTGAGTACAAAACAATGGCCAGGCAGCCGACTATGAGTGAGTTATTATAGGCCTGGTAGAGACGTTAGTGGTAAAGATTTCCGCAGTTTAAAAATTCATGAAGAAATGGAAAAGCCATGAATGGCGCGGGCGGCCGTAAACAGTGTGATCAATGCTTGCTATGCGGCGGGCTAAATTTATCCCTGCCTGGCCCTGCCTTGCATTCCGTCCGCCAAGCCTGGTTTATCAGTATCATTTATTAAAATCTGTGACAGAGCGGACATCACGGCTGTGGGAAAAAGGGTCCTTTCTGGCTGCTCAGGAGGCATGAAATCACCTGGTGAGGGTGGGGATAACACAGATGAATAAACTCTGAGTGGGAATATTAATCTTAGGGAAACATCTGTCCGAAGAGAGGGAGAGCTGTTGCTGCTGCCTCCTTCCCTCCCTCTGTCCCCTTGCTTACTGCTTCATTACCCATCCACCCTTTCCTCAGCTGCCTTTGTTTACGGTGCACCCCTTTGGTTGTATTTTTTGTTGCCATCTGATACGGCCGGGTAATATGCTTTCATGTTTCAGTAAACACTTATTGGGTATACAATATTCTTCATCCCTGGCAGAGGAAAGGGACTGGGATAACCCTTGGAGACCTGTTTTTTCTTTTTTCTTTTTTTATATATTCTAATAACATTCTTCCTATGGTAGATTCTACAGTTGTAGCTGGGGAGAGACACAGAGAGAAAGGCAATAACATACCCTTCAGTGAAAATTGTACCCATAACAATAATCACTTGGCATTCACAATGTAGTAAACACCAGTGATAAACTGTGTTTTATGTTAGTTCAACACTTTCACACCAGCTACAAAGGCTGGGGAAAAGTTATCCATGATGTGCCAGGTTTTGTGTTTGTTCCTAAAGTCTCTTAAATTATTTGTATTAGAATATAATCATTACAACCATTTATTTCCAAAGAGAATAGTTCATATGCATTCTGCTGTAGGAAGAACTTTGGTATCTTGAGTTTTGTGAGAAAACGGTTGTTACTGTACTTCCTGGCAAACCTGCAACGCCAGGAATTATTTTACTTTTCAACACAAATCGTAATACTTACCACAATACATACCCCGATACCACATGTCTAACCATAATAAAAGGTTTAATTGCTACAGAAAACATATTAGTCAGACCATAGGCGGATTATGAGACAAAGGGCCCCTGGGCCCAGGTAGCTATAAGGCCCCCCCCCCCCCCCCCGAGGCGTGCTGAGTGGACAGTGAACACCGATGCGCTTGGACGGTGCGCTATGGGTGCGCCTGGCATTGCCAAGCAACCAAACCAAAGACAGCAACTTCACACAAAGTTTGTTACTAGAAAATAATGAAATAATGGATTACCATCGCAGTAAAACTGTCGTAGTAGCTTTACTTCTTGATCTACATATGGAGCAGAAAAAGGTCTCACCATGAATACATCCATCTCTCCAAGCCCGCAAAAATACGAGAGTACGGAAATATCGCCGGTAGATCCTGGACCTACGTTTGAATGGTGAGCAATTCAAGGCTTATTTCAGGCTTTCAGGCTGTGTGACATGCGGTGCGCTTTCAGCGTTCCAAAAAGTTGAGATATTTGTATCTCAGTGCGCCATGGTCGAGGTCAGTGCGCATCTGCCGCACGCCCCCATTAAAGTGAATGGATTTGAGTGTGCAAAAGACGGCATGTGAACCGGCCCCTTATGGGAGAGAAACTAAATTCTAACAATTACTTAATATTATTAATATTATTAAGGAATTACAAGGTGCAAACATATTATTCTTGGCCTAAAAAACCTGATTGCCCACTGACTTGGTATGAGTCAGTGGGTCCTATTCTGACAGATCAGGAGTGGAAAACAACATTTTGGGGTCTTCGTAAACCATGACTTTACATTACGAGGCCTTTGGACAATAATGCAGAGCTTTACTGCTAAAGCGCTATAGATAAACTGAGGGGAACACTCACTGTGACAGTGCCATGTTGACACCTTCAAAACTAATGTTTAGGTTATTATAGGGGGAATTTGGGGTTTTTTGGGCTTTGGTAAATAAATAAATGACAAAGCCCTAGTGACAGCATCATCATGTATCAGGCTCTGGCTCAAGGGCCCCCTGAGCTCTTGGGCCCCTGGGCCTGTGCCCGGTTGGCCCGTTCAGTAATCCACCCATGAGTCAGACAGTTAAAAGGCTTGTTGATAGAGTAGCAGCAGCCAGTCTCGTTTCTTGGTATTTTTCCCAACTACAATCAACAGAGTTTGGTTCAGCCCAGTCAAAAGAATGCAAGCTCTGCATGAAAATACTCTGCACTATTGTTTCTCTTCTCCTCTCCTCTCCTCTCCTCTCCTCTCCTCTCCTCTCCCCTCCCCTCATCTGCTCTCCCTGCTTCCCGTTTTGTCCTTGCTGGAGGGTACAGAGTGCTCCTAATAAGTAATCATTTGAAAGGTCATGAATGGGAAGTGTATGGGTGACAGGCAATTGGCTGTAAGCTAACAGTGTATGTCTTAGTCAACTGGTGTACTTAACTGGCAGTACCTTGCAGTTCACCTAAATTGGTCCGAGTCTCTCTTCAAACTGTAGTCTTTCTCTTGACTCTGTCACTTCTTGTCTCCCTGCATGGTCAGTGCCCTCTCAGAAATCAAAACCGTAACGGTTTGTGAAATGAGCATGAACTCTGAAACACAGATTATGTGTTGTGGAAATAAAGTGAAGATTGCATTCCTCCACCACAAATTGGATTATGTGACAATAGCATGAACTGGACACACTATTCTCACCTGTTCATCACATGAAAATGTTAGTGGTTGTGTTTAGGCAAGTAAAACAACTTTGGTTAAGGTTAGAGTTAGCTTTAGGCAATTAAAACTTCAGTCAGCAGGCCCAAACTTTTTGATATCAAGGACCCAAATAGATACACATCAGACCATGAACCCCCATCTGGAAAATTCAGTATGAGGGATGCCTAGCTCAGAATTTTTTGTTGTTTGCTGCACTTTGGTACAGAACTAGACAATGTCCAGACTGTAAAACAACAGGAATGACCATTTAGCACCAAAGATGTTGCAAAAATAAAAAACAAAACAAAACAAGGATTTCTGTAGATGGCCAGCTGTAACGCTCTAAGGACCCTTAGGGTGACTGGACCCCATTTTGGGAAACACGCCAATCATGGGTATCATGGGCTTTCAGACATGACCAGCCTGTGTGCAGTGGGTCTGAAATAGATGAGACATTTCCCCAGGTGCTTAAGAGCTGCAGAGAAGCTGCTGTATGTTTTATCAGTCTAAAACTTTAACTAAAACAATTGCTCAAGCCAGCCCAAGTAGCCTGTGCATGCCCATGGAAGAAGTTTTTTTTTTTGGGCGGTTGAGTGTGGACAGGGAACTTTTCGAAAACGCTAGTGACAACGCTAGTGTGGATGTAATACTTCTCACATGAAAATGGCATTTTCACATTTATCTGCATTTGTGTGGACAAAGCCTAAGACAGAGCCAATCTATGTGCAGAGATGCTGGGACAGATGGCTGAAGCCAGTGCTACCCAGGCGTCCCACTGGCTACAATAACAACACTGTCTCCTTCAATACAGATACAGTCTCCATCTGATCCCTACAACCACACAGCATCTGCTAAGGGATTTTGGTGTGTTTGTGTGTGTGCCTGTTTATATGCGTGCGTGTGTTCCTATATGTGCCTTGTGTGCTTGTGCATGAGCGCAGTGTGTATGTGTGTAGTTTTCCCGCGTTTGTGCATATGAATGCATATGGACCTCCCAGCCATATGTACCTCTCCTGTGGTGAAAAAAAGACGAACTTGAGCAGCAGTGCTACCTGCATACAAACCTATTTTATTCCCATCAGAGCCTAGCACCCAAATAAACATTACCACAGAGACATAAAAACTCCAATCAATGACAGTCTAGACAGCCTTAAAAACAACGCCTTTCAGTTTCTTGGTGATGATGAGAATATAGAAAAAGAAAGGAAGAGAGAGAGATGTAAGGAAAGAGGGAAAAGGGATAAGGGGAAGGAATTTGAGCAGCGAGAAGGGGACAAACCGATAGCGGAGTGGAAGTGGTGATGAGAGAGAAAGAGAGAGCAGAGAAACAATTCAAATTGTAAAAATCCTGTATTACCACATTTCAAAACAACACTACAACCACTCAATAAAATCATTATACTACAAAAAAGAATAAACCTACCACATTTAAAAGGAATGGCTCAGTTCTCCCTGTTCATCACTAGAGCACAGCACCCTGTTCACCTTGCACACAACCATACACAAGGACATTTTGTATATCAGTTTGTAATAGATAAACCCCCCCTGGAGTGTAGCAGCCACTAGTCTGGAAAGGATCCTCTCAGCTTCCACTGATCCTGAGCCCAGCCTCTACTCTTCCATGTGGCAAGCTTGGCCTGCCCTAGGATATAGTTGAGCAGGAAAACCTTCCTCTTCCCTGCCTCTGTGTACCTCGGTCCTCCTATATAAAGCTCCCTGGAGAAACCTCCCAGCCTACAACACAGATGCTCCACTATTTCACCCTCCCCAGAGAGAATACAGTCCTCCCCTACAGTTGGATCAAGTTATGCCATATGTCTGTTGGTTGCGATGGCCCTGTGAATAACCCTCCACTGTAGATCAGCAGTATGCTTCCCTACGGGAGGTTTATACAGGGAGTGCCAGCATCCTCTCAGAGAAGAGTTAGGCCCCTGGTTCCCCAGCCACCTCAAGTCTTATTATTGATGTCTGTGAACTCCCCCAACTGTGGTGTCTTAAAGGGCGGTATGGATTTGTCCAACTGCAGATGGACAGCAGCACCTACAAGCAGAGGTGGAAACTTCCCCTCCTCCACCACTTCTGGCCGGCCTTGCTGCATCAGTCTCTGCAGTCCAAGCAGAACAGATCCTGGAAGGGCAGCATGGACCCCCTCCACAAGATGCTGTGCCAGCCGGTGAGACCGTGTGCCCATCCTCCTCACCAGACCAGATGCTGTCCTCCTACCTCCTACCTCCACAAGGTCACCCAGCTTGGTGAGCCCTGCTGTAATGAGATAAGCTGGAAGATTCTTACAGTCTAATAGGTAAGAGAGGATTTTGGAACAAGGGCTCATCCAACAGCCATCCCACTGGGCTGGTGAGATCTCTGGTGATGATAAATGCCCACTGCCATTCTTGCGTGACAGCCAGAAAGAAGGGCGTGACGGCTGTCAGGTCAGCCTCCCCAGCCCTCCTCTGAAGAATGCAGGTAAAGTCTCTCCAGTTGAGCTCTAAATGGAATAACAGTCATTGAGCAGCCAGCAGCTGAAATGAGGTGACCCTGCTCCATAGCTCCAGCAGTCTCTGGCCCCCCTCCAGCACTGCAGCTCTGGTCCAATCCTGACCTGACTAGAACAAAGTCCACAAATCTTCCTAGCAACTCCTCCATCTCCTCTAGGGGGCTCCAGCATGCACAGCTTGTGCCAGAGTGTTGAATGATCCAGGTCATTGGCAATCAAGACTCTCAATAATACAATATTAGTGGCAACAACCACCGCCATTTAGTCACTTTTGCCACCTTGTCCTCCCAGTTCCTAGCCACTGCCTCCAGTGACCCTAGGAAGACCCCCAGTACCTTCATACCATGATCCTCCAATGCATCCCTCCTGGGAGCCGAGGCAGCCCTGCCTCTGCCCACCTACCAATCAGAAAATGCCACTGAGATCATCCGCATAAGATGATGCAATTAAAGGCGGGCTCTTTGGTAGCCCACGTGGAGAGCCTCTGTCTTAGCCTATATAAGAAAGTTTTGATTTCTAAACAGTAAAGCTTACCTGAGATAACATCCTAACCATCCATGCAGCTATTAGATCTAGCTGTGAATGACCGTAGATGTGGTTCCTCACTTGTCTAAGGTAAAGAAAGCAAGTGAGACAGGAATAGAGATGGACGAGGGGACAGGAGGAAGGAAAGAATACAGCAGAAGGAAGAGAGAGGTTAAGAGTAGAGAAGCCAGATAATGCAGGACCCCCGTGAGAGGAGCATGGTTGAAAGGCACAGGCCCATTAGTATTGTTCTGCTCTACGATGAGCTCACTGATGCCAAGGGGAGAGAGATTGAAAAAGATAGACACACAGCGATGGAAAGAAAATCATGGCTGATTTACACCTGCTGTTAGAAGCCCCATCTTCCCTCTGATTAGTCTACTTCAGATATAGCCCCCAGAGCGCTGATTACATGCTTATAGTGCCAAACACCTGCACACCAAGCCACAACTACAGCCGTCTAGTTCCCTGCTTACCAGACTTCATGAAGAACACTTGAATCGAGACCATTTCATGTTTCTGACGAGGCAAACCAAGCACATGACCTTTAATATTTGCAGCCATTTTCAAAAACACTTTCGTCAGCTCCTAGCCTACCAAACTAAGCCAACCTCCCACCCCTACTTCCCCAGTGTTCAAATTCATTTGCCATATGTTAAAAAAACAGTTAGTTACGACAAGTTAGTAGAGTGGAAGGCGTTTTTGTGGCCCAGGGGGCAAAGATTTCATTCATGCACTTGAAACATTGTTGACAAGCTTTGCTGCATGTCATCCTCTCTCTTTATTCTCATTTTCCATCGTGTAATGATAAAAGTTAGTGCACACCTTCATAGCCCAAAAATAAAGGCTAAAGTAGAGAGGACAACCTGTTTCCCAGGTTGACGTGTTTGCAAAAGCAGAACTGTGCAGAGACCTTACAGCAGACCAACACTGGTGCATTTGTGCACACCCACACATAAACTTTCTTCTCCCAAAGTACATTTTGACCTACAATTATCTTCTGCCCTACTTCTGTTTGCCCCCAATGATTCAGCCAGAATAATTCCAGCTCTTGTGAAGCAGGTGTTTCTGATGCCCTTCACCATTCATCACCCCTGTCCTTCAGAGCCCTCCTCTGAAGCTTGATGTGTTACTTTAGTATCGTACTGCTGTTTGGCTGTGGAGTGGCCAATGGGTTCATATTAGCCAAGGGAAACTGTGGAGAGGTCAAGTGTTGTTTTTCTTCAGTACTACCTCAATTCTTAACATAAATTTAAATTAACTGGGGTAATGCATCTTATAATTTGTGTCAATACAGGGGATTCCACATCCTCTCATATACGATCAAATCAGTCCCTTCCACTGATCCAAACCCTGTAGCTCCTGCTATAGTTACACTCTGTTTAAAGCTGAAATGTGTTAGTTTATCGCTTACAGTACAGATTGTGCCTTGGATTATTTCAACATAATTTTGTGTTTGGCAAACGATCCACTGCAGCACAACCCACAGTACATTATTGCAACCTCTGCTGTTGCCAATGTTCAGTTACCAACAACAAATCAAGACATCAGTCCCTGGTCCTCCACCTCCCTATCACCACACACAAACCCACTATTCCTCCTCCTTGCTCACTGTCTGTCCCATCTATTTTTCTGTCTCAGTCCAGGGCTCTAACACCTGTTATATGGGCCATGCTGCTGAGACATTGGTGCTGGTGGTGATGATGAGGTGTCTCTCAGAGGCCTGTGCTCACTCAGCAGCCTGGCAGCCATTAGTGCTTTATGACCCTCTCTCTGCCTCAGCAGTCCCAATGCATGCAGAAGTGCTGGCCTTTTCATTTTCCTCTCTCTCCCTCCCTAACCTGAGTCCATGGGGGACCCCGGCTTGGGTCCTGATGATGAATTGCAGCAATTTAATGTTGTAATCACCAACGAACTGAAGACAGATGTTAATGGGGTGGAGAAACAAAGTGTGCCCCCATGTGGGGCGGAGGGAAAATGCTTAAATGCAGCTAGGGTTGGCTATTGGATCAAGATAAGCAAGGGAAATCAAGATTAAATCTAAATGATCCCCATGGAGAAATTGGGTCATTAAAGCAGCAAATAGTAATGGGAATAAGGAAAAAGAATAAAGAGAGAAAAATAGAATAAAAATAAGATATAGCAAAGATATAGGATATAGGGGTTATGTAACTGACACATTCAACATGTTGAGTAGAATTCGTGAATGAAAAGTATGGAGGAAAAGTATGGATTACAACATTATCAGGATGTGGAAAATAATGGCAGTGTTCCCACTCATGCATCAAATTCAAGGACTTTTCAATGACTTTGGTTGGTAAAACATTAAAGACTCAAAATTGGCATGTTTGACTCAAAATAGTTAAACTTTGTGTAAAGTTAAAATGCACAAGTGCCATAAAATTAGCTCAAACTCTGAAAGGCAGATTACATGTTGTGGACACAGTTAAGGTTCCTCCACCATGAAAGGATCATGTGACAATATCACAAATTGGATTATGTGACAATATATTCACTATGAATCAGAGTGGCCTAGTGGCAATTTATAATTGAAATGGTAGCACCTTATTTGAACCACAGTGCAATACTATATAGGACATGGCAAAAAGTTTGTAGAACCACAATTTTAGCTAAATCTTAACTAATAGAAAATGTTTTTCTTACAGCTCAGTGAAGGTCCGTAGCACAGCGAACAGTGATGACAGCATCTTCAGTCTGATTCTCCGTCCAGGTCCTTAATCAGTCAGTCCAGATTATCTTTATACCTGCAATGTACAAATATAATTTAATGGTTAAAAGAACACACAGATGCTAAACACACACACACATATGCACACAGGCATGCTCAGACACATTCACATATACAACCATTCATGCGTACAGAGACAACCTGGCACGCACAAACTTGAACACACGCACACAGTGTGTCGGTGTCAGAAGGCAGGAACAGATGGCCTTTCTATGAGACTCTCTCTGTCCAGCGGTTTCCCCTGCGTCATGTGGCAGGTGTTTTGCTGTGGCATTGTGGGCGTAAGCAATTTAAAGCACAGCAGTGTGTCTCTCCCCCTCTCTCTCACACACACACGCAGGACATGCACACACACAAGTGAGTATTTACATGCACACACACATACATAGTACATGCACATAAAGTGACTGTTCAGAGAGTGGCGCGCATATAAAGCTTACTGTGCTACTTTACTGAATTTCAACCCATCTCTCACAAACACCTGACTAGTACATTTGTCCCAGTGAAGCCTTATAATTTCCAAAAGGTTCCTGTGTTCATGTTGCTAAGCCATATGGCCACCCATCATCCCACCCTCTGACTCATACACCTCTACAAATGACCAGAGGAGTTGTCATTACTGTGAGGCTTTTGCACCATGGTATGATGCCTGTAATAGAGTAAGGTAACACCCCTGTAGAAAAATCAGGTTTTCATAAACTTCATAAACCGAATTCTCTCATCTACTGACCCAGGCTCATTTAAACATATCATACTTTGGACATTTGGAGAACACAAGAAAGAGGGCCACAATTCATTTTGGAATGTGACCTGTAAGAAACTTAGTCATAAAATAAATTGAAAGAATGTGAATAACATATATGGAAATTATTTAGAGCTTATTTAGAAAGTCTGTGCATGTTACTTTGCAGCCCCAAAAAAATATTTAGGCTCTTGAGCCAGGGTTGAAACATGCAGGTAGGGTTATTTTTCTACACTTTGAATGAAGAAGAAGAAAGCTTAGGGCCCGATTCAGGCTGCAAAGTTACATGGGTCCTGCGCAGATTGAGATAAGCACATTTGAGCTCTTCCTAATCAGACTTGGACTATGGGGACTTAGGGTTTGAGTTGTGCCTTAGCTTGTGCATGGGTTTATTCAATGTATTTCTTGTAAGTAGCGTGGAAAACTTTGCCATGGACTTTCCCATAATGTTTTTTTTCCTGTGGTATTGACTTTAAATACCTTTAAAATACCCTGCGGCATTTGGAATTGAATGGGAGTGAATGAGCCTGAGAGTTATGTCAAAACTGATTAAAAACATATGACACATGCTTGTAGAAACTGTCACAACATAAAAGGGATGGAAGATGTAAAAAATGAACAAAACCTCAAATCACACTGGAATAGAATGTGGTCCTTCCCTGTCGCTGAATTTGTTCTTGTGTACTCTACATTCTGATGGTCATATGCGTACTGTTGATGGCACTGATATTTGGAAAGCAACATGATGGAATCTGGCTTTGGTCGAGCATCTTTGTGCCTCAGTGTCTGGCCAATATAAATTGTTTGGTGTTTCTGTTCATTGCAATTATCAGCTGCACCAGGCAGTTGGAGACAGTGGCCTGCCATATCCCTACAACATCCCCAGCCACCCTGTCCGGCTGATACAGCACCTGGGCGTATGTTACCTGGAGTAACGCAGGCAGGATCTGCAGTAGGCTGTGTGATCAGGCTCTGCAAATCAGTGGCATAGCTCAATGATCAATGGACCCTGTCCATGCACAAACGCTGGGTGTCTGTTCAATTCAGCACATTTAAATGAGTTCTTGGCACCCTTCATGCACTCTGGTAGTACCATTTCCATTGATGATCCCTTAATAAAACTAAGAGTCTAACAGCCCCGCGACGTTGAATTTTGTGGAAGTGTCTCTGCCGCGAATCGAAATCAGGCCCTTTGACTTTACAGGAACAGATGAATAATGGATAAACATCTAAGGCAGTAATCAGACTGGAAGCATTTAATGCACAAGGCACACCTGAGCTAGCCAGCAAGCAGAATACCTTGCAATGGCTGCAATGCTATCAATGCAAACCCAGTTAAAGTATCGCTCACTGTACCACTGTACGTTAAACGTGGACTGAGTTCAAAGTTCAAATTCTCATGCTGCATACTAGAACGGCTTGTATGGTGTTGTTTATGTTATGAAATTTTAGAGAATTGTAAGGAAATACTTGCGCTGATGCTTCAGTTTGTCAGTGTGACCACTGCATAAGCATTGCAAATTATGTAGTCATATTGCATGCTTATCACAGTGCTATGATGAGGTCATGGCAGATTGTAATGAGGTTGCCGCACACAATAATGAAGTTATTGGGCATTTTAATGAGGTCAGAGCACACAATGAAGTCATTAGACATTGTGTTGATGCTTAAGTTAATCTCACATACACACACACTAATAGCTTCCTCTAACACAGTGATGAGGCCACATCCTGTTGATGAGTATTGAAGAAGATGGATGCAAAATTGATTAACTGTCATTAATGCATTTTATCCGATAGATATGTGTAACAGCATGACACAAGCCAAGATGTCAACTGATTCAGTCAGAATTAAGTTCAGCTGAGCACTGTAGCATTTTAGGATTTAGGTTTTTCTACAAAGTGACTTCCAGTGAGTACAACAGAAGAATTAGCTTAAGATTCTATCTGTGCATGGATTGGTATCCTGTTTTTATTTTTACATGTTGGGACATGTCCGTAGGAGGTAACATACACTGTGTAAAAGGTGACTGGACTTGGGGAACCTAGCTGACCCCAATCAGACTGAAAGATTCAATTTGATTTTATTCAGTTCAATTCAGCTTCATTATCACTCCACCTTACAGACGTGGAAAGTGAAACAAAAAACTTTTTTTTTGGGTCACGCCGCATTCCAAAAAAGAATTAAAAAAAAAAACAATCAGAGCACCATGGACATCAAAGTCAATTTAACTTGAAGAGATTCCAGTTTAGGTTTCATATGAAGTCGTTTAATTTGGAATAAGAATAAAGTACTATGAGTAAAATAGTCTAATTAACGGATTACTCAGCTGCATGTAAGTATGGTGTGGTCCTGTGTAGTTCAGCGGGTAGAGCATGGCAATAACACTACCAGGGTTAGGGGCTTGATTCCCACTGTAATCACCCATACTTAAAATCTATGGATTGAAAGTGTCCACTAAATGACAGACATTATGTTGCATAGTCAGTATCTCTTCTTCCAACTGTCTATATTGGTATTAAGCAGAGGACATGGTAGTTCACACTGTTCAACACCACAATCAGAACTGCAGCTGAGAGTATATGCAGGTAAAAAGAGAACATCCATCTCTTTTTCTGAACAGTACGTCTAATTGCCACTGAACTAAACCGGATGATGGTGTCACAATATACCCACCTCCCCTCAGCAGGATGCTCAACTAACTGCACCAGCAAGCCTGAATCAAACATCTCTCTTCACTGCAGCGTAGAGAGCCTGATCAGAGGAGACAATCAACACAGAGACGGACAGTACCTGATTGGCCTCTTCAGCCTCCTCAAGCTGATCTACTACACAGACAAAAAGATTTTAACCCTTTACAAACAATTTTGATGTCTTGTTGATTTCAAACATTAAATTGATTATTTATTTCAAGCATTAAATTTATCACTCGGCTCAGTCAGCAGCATCCAAGCCCATCCTAAACAAAATAAAACTAAGAGCTCTCCCTCTTAGCCTGACCCTTTGACTCCTGCCTTTCTTCCTCTATTGACAGAAATGGAGGGACAAGCTTCAAACGAGACCCGAAATGAGTCAGAGCTATAACACACACACACACACACACACACACGCTTCTAGACACCACCATTAGGGCAAGCAGATCAGACCGTGTTCAGGCATGTTTTAACACTTTTTTTTTTCATAAGAGGTCCACAAGGTGCCTAAGCAAATGATTATGAGTAATTAGAAATGCTCAGCATGAATGTGGAGATAAACATCAACAGAAGCATCACAGAGAAGAGGTCTCACTTTGATGGCTACTCTTTGATCTTAACCAGTGTCCAGGACCACTTAAAAGGTTTTGGGAGAAAGATAGAGGGACATAAAAAAAAGGAATGAGGATCATCGCATTACCCTCATGCTCTCTCCTGCCCCGTCAGTCTATTCAGGCATTCCAGACTGGGGCTGGCAGGTCATGTCTTGTCAACAAAGGTTGGATAAACAAGCAAGCAAACAAATATGGAGTGTGACAGAGGAGTGAGTCAAATGGGACACACTCCAGTAGCATGCACTCTGGAGGAGCCAACGATTTCTACTGTCAGGCCACGTTCACTCCAGGCCCTCCATTAAGCGCAGACAAACAGGTGTTTGTGTATGTGTGTGAGTTTGTGTGTGTGTGTTTCACTGAGGCTCTCGTTTGAAGCCCTTCATCTCCATTTCTCTGAAGGGATCATTAGAGGTAGAAAGGCTGAGGTCAGTGGGGCCTAAGTAACACACTAACAGCAAGTGAATATCCGCACACCTGCCACTAAACATGACAGACAGCTTGACTTGTATGAATAATTTATGAAAAATAAAAAGATCATAGGTCATATTGTGGTAGAAGCTGTATTTTAGAAACACGTTATTCCAGACGACAAACCTCCCCACTAGGAAGAAACAGTGAAAAGTGGTAATATATTCAGCAGATGAGGGCAGCCTAAACACAACAGTCTCGACCACAAACTGAAATGCAGATTACGTGTTGTACACATGAATTATGTGAATATTACATTCCTCCACCACAAATTGGGTTATGTGACAGTAATTTGTGGCATTGCACATGCCATTTTCACCTCTTCCGTCACATTAAAAATTTATAAATTTAGACAATAAAACAGCTTTGGCTACATTTAGGGATAGGCAACTAAAACTGTGGGTAGTTAGGCAACTAAGGGGGCGTGTCCACCAAACATCTGTGAAAAAAACGCTGATGGTGTTTTTTCATTATTTCCTATGGAAAAGTTGGTTTCAGCGCTTACGACCCAAAGCAGGGACCTGACCTCATTTTTATGTACACTGAACCTGTTCACAAGTTGAAACAATTACAACTTTGTCTGAAGCGCACCGCACACAGAGTTTCACCAACCAATAAGGACGAAGCAGGGGCCGGACCAGTGAGGACTATCAAGAGCCGGCATCCTGCGGGCAAACTAACAATCACAGATGGAGCAACTTATACTGCTTGTCACTGAATACCCCTGTTCAAGGTTACTGAGTGTTACAGCCACTTACTGTATGTTTTGACTGAAGCGTTGACTTCCACAATATCGAAGTGTGTTCTTATTCACATCATGCACTTTCACACATCACAGCTGTGACAACCTCACGGTGCGTCTCAGGTGTCATGTTGCAGTGGCACAACAGGACATCTCGACCATGCCGGGCTCTAATGGGAATTGTAAATATCTCTTAGCATTTGTTTTAGCATGCTTGGAGTACCGTATGGGTGGGATTTGCCATATAGGACAATACAAAGAATCTACAATGAGAAAGTCTAGACTATTTGAAAGTCAATCTAGTAGACTTTGCTGTGATTGACAACTTATTTGTTTGACAACACCCTACAAACCTCCAACTCCAGTTGTCTAGCTTCCCTTAAGGCCTGCCTAGCTGATATACACTGTTGGATGTGCCAGAACTTCCTTCAACTAAACACAGATAAATCAGAGATTCTCCTGTTCGGCCCTCTCTGTTCCAGATCCCATATTCAAGATAGTCTCGGCTCTCTGTCAGCTAATGTGAAACCAGTTGCAAAAAACCTGGGTGTTTTATTTGACACTTTGTTTTGATGCTCAAGTAAAGAGGGTTGTTCAATCTTGCTTCCTGCACCTGAGAAACATTTCTAAAATAAGATCCTTTTTTTTTTTTTATCTAGTCAAGATCTCAATAGGCCATATCAGCGTGACGTCACAACAACAAAGAACTTAGGCTACTTGCGGGTGGATGCTGCATTGGCGCTACAGTATTGGCGCTACAGTATTTTTCGTGTTATTTAACCAAAGTAAGACCCCTTTTTAAGCTCTTGTGATTAGAAATGCACAGACATTATGTAGTTCTGGCTGTCCACCGAAAACAAGACGTTCCTGATGTCGTTGCTGTTGATATTTGTTAGTGTATAACCTAACATAACCTAAATATATAGCCTATTTAAGCATGTGTCCACAAACTACTATATTTTACCAAAATGTTTAGAAATGATTAAAAGTTCTGTTGTGGCCACTGTCTTATACAAATTAACCATAACTTTCTGTTTTTATTTTATATTATGTTACATAGCCAAACAGTGACAGCCAGTGACACAAAGTAGGCTATGTTAATGTGATTCAACGAGCAGAAGTTCAAATTCAAGTGCTGATCTAACAAAGCAACCTCAAACCAGTCATTCTTTAGTGTTTTGCTTTATAGTAGAAACTGTGGACTGTTCGTTATTTACTTTCAGACTCGATTGTAAAGCATCTTGACTGTAAAGCAGGGTATGATAGCAAAGCCAGATCACAAATCACTGCGAGTGTTGTGCTACTTGTGCTGTGCTAGAACCGTGGTCCATTAAAAACCGTGCGGATAAAACATTTGTGGCACTTTGAAAATATGTTTTACTTGTGTAACAGAAAAGGGCTCAAGGATTTCAGAAAGCTTATCATGTTGGCAAAATTTCGGTCAGGAAAAAGATTTTACCCGAACGGTTTTTAATGGAACGCCTTGGGACTGGCAGTGCAGAGCCAGTCACAACGGAGCTAAAGGTACGAGTTATCCACCCGGAAGTATAGCCAATCTGTTTGTTTACAAACATTCTGATTTGGACTATAGAGTTGTTAATGCCCTCGTCTCTTCTCGTTTAGAGTACTAGTAAGTAAGTAAAGTAAATAAATCTTTATTTATGTAGCACCTTTCAAAACCGTAGTTACAAAATGCTGTACAAGAGGGAAGCATAGAATAAAAGCTAAATAAGTATACATGCACATTTACAAAAGTATATACATATATACTGTATACACATACATCCTACATACATGCACACAGATATACATACATACATGCATATATAACATATATGTATAAAGATATGTACACACACACATACATACACATACTGTACACACCCATATATACACACACATAAAAAGCATATATGCACATACATGCCCACATACACACGCACAGTGTACAAACACATATGCACAAAAAAATACACAAAAAGCAAATCTGTATATACATGCAAACACGCAGATTCATAGGCGCAAACCAATGAATGCTGTTGTATAGCAGTAACAACAGTACAATCACACAATAGTCCATATTATTCGATGAAGGCCGCAGCAAAAAGATGAGTTTTAAGACATCGTTTGAAACTTTCAACTGAGGTAGCATTTCTTACTGAAGTGGGGAGCTTGTTCCAGAGTTTAGGGGCCACGACAGAAAAAGCAGTCAACTCTGGATTTCAATTTAGTCCTTGGGACAGCAAGGAGCCCTAGGTTGGAGGATCTAAGAGGTCTACTTGGTGTTAGTGAGATCAGCAGGTCACTGATATAGCTAGGAGCCAGACCATGCAGAACCTTGTAGGTAATTAAAAGTATCTTAAAATCAATTCGATATTTAACGGGTAACCAATGCAGAGAGGCCAAAACAGGAGTCATGTGAGAGCGACATGGTGTCTTCATGAGAACCCTCACAGCTGCATTTTGCACTGTCTGTAAACGAGTCAAGGAAGTTTGGGTAAGACATGTAAATAAGCAATTGCAGTAGTCGAGGCGAGTAGAGATAAATGCGTGGATAAGTCTTTCCATGTCTTGGGAGGAAAGAACTGGGCAAATTTTGTTGATGTTCCTCAGTTGAAAGTAAAACGCCCGGACCAGGGAGTTGAGATGTTTGTCAAATTTCAATTGTGAATCAAAAACTACTCCCAGGTTTCTGGAATATGACATGACATTACTGGCTAAAGGACCAAGGTGCTGACTGATTGAGCTGGATTTATGGTTAGGAGCTATGATGAGTACCTCTGTTTTTATCTGAGTTCAGCTGGAGGAAGTTGTGAGCCATCCAGGCTTTTATAGCAGTAGACAATCTTGCAATGAAATAAGTTTATTGCGGTAATTAGGCTTAACAGATATGTACAACTGTGTGTCGTCGGCATAACAATGGTAGGAAATATGGTCAAAGCTGCGAATGACGTGGCCCAGGGGAAGCATATATAACAAGAATAAAATAGGTCCCAGAATTGAACCCTGGGGCACTCCACAAGTCATTGGGGCACTGGAGGACACATGCTCTCCAATAGAGACATTGAATTTTCTGTCCAACAGGTATGACCTAAACCATTCAAGAGCTGAGCCAGAGATACCCACCCAGTCCTTGAGCCTAGCAATCATGATGGCATGTCGTATCGAATCAATCAATCGTATCAAATGCTGCGCTTAAATCCAACAACACTAATACTGAGCATTCACCATCATCTGCATGCATTAAAATATAATTTAATACTTTAAAGGAATAGTTCACCCAAAAATGAAAATTCTGTCATCATCTACTCACCCTCAAGGAAGTTGAAACACAGGTGAAGTTTGTCCATATAACACACAGGGAGGTTGCCAGCACAACTCCATAGCAGCCTTCTCCAAAACAACTGAAGTCAGTGGGGACCAGTTCTTCAGAGTTGTGTAAGTCAGGGCAACCTCCCTGTGTGTTATATGGACTAACAAATTTCACCTGTGTTTCATTTGGCATGAGGGTGAGTAGATGATGACAGAATTTTAATTTTTGGGTGAACTACTCCTTTAAGAAGAGCTGTTTCGGTGCTGTGCTGCTGGCGGAAACCTGATTGGAATTTATCGAATATGTTATTGCCTTCTACTAGCTCCAAAAGCAGCTTCATTACAACTCTCTCCAAGGCTTTGGACAGGAATGATAGTTTAGAAATTGGTCTAAAGTTCTGTCTCTCTAATTTCGTTTGCGTACAAAAACTACGCAGTGGTCAACCAAAAGCAAATTGCAGTATGCAAAACGTGCAGGTCGAAAATTACAGACGGAGATGCAACAACTTCCAACTTCGTTCGACATTTGAAGCTGCACAAAGAACGGTAAGTCGAGCCTAATATTAACATAGTCAGCGAGCCAATGCTTAGCTAACGTTACAGCTATCCACCGCAGAGCCCCCCTAGTTTTTCCGTAACACAGGCTCCGTGTCGGCCATTGTAGCCTACAGCAATGACCTGCTGCTGTCAACACAAGATGGAACTCGACACTGAGGCAAGTGAAGGCAGTTCTCCAATGTGATCATCTAAAGCTCTGTCATGTTCTAGAAAAGGCTGGGCACAAGGAGTTGTCGTTCACAGCACAGGAGTGGAATCTGTTGAAGGAGTTGGTGGACATCCTGAAGCCGTTTGGAGAAGCAACAGATTTGACACAGGGGGAGAAGATAGTCACAATCAGTTCTGTTGTTCCCTCTGTCCTGTCCCTGAATCATCACCTTCAGAAGCTGAAGCCTCAAGTCCGTTTCCTGAGCGGCCTGGTCAGAAGTCTCCAGGCATCCCTGAACAAAAGATTTCTTGGAATCTTCATCAATGTGAAAATGGCCAGGACACAAGATGGAATCACTGCCCCCTTTTCAGATCCAGTCTACCTCAAAGCAGATGATCCTGCAAGATGCTGCAGAGACTGAGCAACCTGTGCCTCTTGTTGATGAGGAAGAGCGAGAGGACCTTGGACAAGGGGAAGGGCTGTTTGCCGCATACCATAAGAGGCAGAAAAAGGATGTTGGGACCACTCCAGCACTACAGCTAAGTCACTACCTTGACATATCCGAAGGACAGAACGCCTTCTTGTTCTGGGCAATGAACATGAAGGCTCTTCCTTCACTGTTCCGAGTGGCCATCAGGGTCTTGGCAGTGCTTGCCTCCAGTGCTCCGGTGGAGCGAGTTTTCAGCCATGGTGGCATCATACTGCGGCCCCATCGTGCACAAATGACTGACAGACTTTTGGCCAATTTGGTCTTTTGCAAATGCAATGCATCATAGGGCCCTGAGATAACAGAAAATGCACAACCCTGTGGGTGAATGAATGCATTTGTTATGTTTATGCAACTGTTATGCTATGTTTATGCAACTGTTATGTTCTCTCTCTCACACACACGCACACACAGATTATTCCTCCATAAAGTAGGTGAGTAACTCTAGAACTATATTCTAGAACATATCTGTGGCAGACTGCCACACTATCCATTGTTTGTTTTATTTACATTTATCTTAATAGTTAATAGTTAATGGTTAGTGCGGGCACTGCGTGATAGTATTTCACCAAAAGCAGAGGGGAATCGAGGTGTAAAAGAGCCTCATGCTAACAAAATATTCTAATCTCTTTGTGATTATAAAATTGAATATTTGATTCTGAGTAGTTTTCTTTTTTTGTTATGATCTGGACAGTGTGTTTCATTGGTTTCCTGAGAGTTGACTGTTATTATATTTCACCGTCTTTGGAACCAACACCACAATCAGTCACAAAGATGAACATATATGTATACATATATTTGTTTTTGTCTGTTGATGTCACCATTGACGTGGTGTCCCACCCCCACCCCCGGGAGTTGCCTCTCTTGACTTGGGACTTGACTTGGGACTTGAGTGCAAAGACTTGAGACTTACTTGTGACTTGCAAAACAATGACTTGGTAACACCTCTGAACAAACCTCATTAAAATGTTTAACTTGGTCATCGACATGTAAAAATTGGGTAAAATCTTGACACTGTTGAAAATTTGTGAGAATTCTGCCGCCGATTGCTCATTGGGGGGGGGGCGGGGGGGGGGGGGGGGAACCGTTTCCAGGTTCGGGTACTTGACCAGGATGGAGGGGAGTCTTCGCTGTAGGTCCCAAATTTGGGCACCCGGAAAGCATAGGGTTTTTGAAGTGGCAGACAACCCAGGCAGGGAAACATTGCTAACCACGGAGTCACCAACAATCAGGGAGCGGAGGCTGTCGGAGGAATGGTGGAGGGACCAGGAGGTGGGGACTGGGGCGGACGTGCCACAGGCTGGGCAGGTTTCCCTGCGGTGGCAGGCTGAGGGTGGCAACTGGATGATGACGTCACATGAGATCTCCCATGATTGTTTTGGCCTAGGCATTGAGGTTGCAGCAGAGGGTCACCATTGAGGTTGCAGCAGAGGGTCACGGGCAACTTCCTGGTCACAAACCGAAGCCTCCGGTGGCTGATAACGGTTATTGGTCAGAAATGAGGGAGGGGGCAGGGGGATGTTGGACGGGCAGCTGGCTGCACTCCTCTTTCCTTTAACCACTACTTCAGTCCATGGGACATGCAGGCGAGGAGTGGAACAACTACCGGGGATCGCGCCATTCCGTGGTATAGTCGTGTCGTTTGGGTTTGCCACTCCTGTATCAGCTTTGGCTAGCTGCCTCTTCAGATTTACCAGCTCCAGGGACAGGGAGGCAACCCTAGCAGTTAGGTAGCGGCAACCAGAGCAGCGCGGTGGAGATGACTTGGGAAGTGGGGCGGTAGAGTTCATGCTTTGAAGCACCATTTAGCTACTGGCTTCAACGAGCGAGCAAATAAGAGAAAAAATAAATAAATAAATAAAATCAGGTAAAAGCGGAAAATCCAAGATTGTAAAGTTAGTGCTAAGACCAGGTAAAAGCAGGTAAAAGTAGAAAATCCAAAGGTAATCCTGTTCCAGCTAAAGAAAAACAACTCTGTCCCGGGTGTTCTGTGCAGCCGATGTAGATAGCTGACGATGACCAATCATAGCGCCAAGCGGCAAAAACAATACCAAAAATATGGAAATGCAGTACATTGAGGAGAAATAGCTGCCACTGCAAGACTACTGCAACGCCCTTTACTTCTGTCTCAGCCAAAGCTCACTACATCGCTTGCAGTTGGTGCAGAATGCGGCTGCTAGACTTATTACTGGTACGAGGAGATTTGAACACATCACTCCAGTTTTAGCTGCACTTCACTGGCTGCCAGTCAAATTTAGAATTGATTTTAAGATTTTATTGTTAACTTTATGGTCACCTAGCACCTAGCTACCTCACTGAGCTCCTAATCCCATATGTGCCAGGTCGTAACCTGAGGTCCTCTGATACGGCCCTACTGGATGTACCTAAGTCTAGGTTGGTGACCAAGGGTGACCGGGCCTTTGCTATCAAAGCCCCCAGACTCTGGAACAGTCTGCCTGAGGACCTCAGGTTAGCTAGCTCAGTAACCACTTTTAAATCTCTTTTAAAAATCCATTTTTATAAAAAGGCTTTTTTAATCTCTTAAGGCAACAGCTTGGTCCACTTGTATTTACAGTCTATGTACAATTCCACTTCTTCTATGCTTGTTGCTTGTTTATAATTGTTTTCTCTTATTGTTTTGGTAACACCGGTTATTGGTGTTGTGTATTTGCATTATGTTGTTTTAATGTTTTTTTAACTTCATTTTATCTGTATTTTATTTTTACTTGTACAAGCACCTTTTAACCTTGTTAAGGAAGGTGCTATATAAATAAAGATTATTATTATAATTATTATTATTATTATTATTATTACTCAATTCATCTGAATTATCCTGATGTGAACCCTGCCCATCTGGTAGGTAGCTCTAAGACAAACCAAAAACAAAGAATTATGTGCAAGTACTCAGGTCGAAGAGGACAAAGTAGGCGGCTTCAGGGAAGTGGGGCCAGGGGAGCACAGCGACTTGCGGAGAGCATCAGTTGTTCTGCTCCTTCATTAGGCACTCGGAAATCAGGATGGCAGCTTGGCATAATCAAATTAGCCAGGCAGGCCTGCTGGCAGTTTGAGTGTGCTGGTTGGTCTACAGTGCAGCGCCAAGCCGCACTACAGTACCTGCCAGAGTGAGACATCATCTACTTCTCTTCTTTTCTCTCCTCTTCTCTTCTCTTCTCTTCTCTTCATCAGTCTTTTTGAGGCAAAACAAAATTGTGTAAAAAGAGATTCCTATATATTTAATTCCTTTCCAATATTGCCTGGATTAAAGTGATTCTGATTCTGACTTGTTTTCACTCCTTTGACCTGTTGGAGTCAGTCGAGTAAGAGGAAAACAGAAGCCAAAAAGAAAACGAGAATGATAAAGGAAAGGGACAACAGTACATCAACGGCCGTGATGAAGCTCTCTCTGCGTAACCTCCGCCGACTCAACCACTCCATCTTCATTAAATGTGATAACCTCCCTCCCTCCCTCCATCTTCCTGTCTTTCTCTCCCTTGTTCACATTTCCATATGCGCATCCGTCTGCGAGCTGTCAGACTCATTTCTCACTCTGTTTATGTGCTGCACAAATGCTTTTCTCAATGACATACTTTAACCCATATACACCACACACATACACCACCCCCCTACACACACACACACACACACACACACACACACACACACACACACACACACACACACTGAGCTGCTATTTGGATATCTTCAATGAGACATCATCATCAAAGTCTCCTCAAACCTTTCCCCACTGTCACATTCTCTAGTACCCTCCTTGATTGATTGATTGAAGTTACCTGATGCCTCTTCAGGTAGTGCATGTACAGTAGACTCTGAGAAAATACATTCCTTCAGAGGTCCTAGCTATTATTTGTAGTATTTACAAACTGTGCTGTAGTCTTTAGTGCTATTTGAGGAATCACCAGTGTTTACATATCCTAACAATAATGATTTTTAATTTAATTTAGTGAATGAGCTCTTTTTCATTCTGTCACCTTGTATTCTATGATTTTTTTTTCTAACAGAACTTGGGTCAGAATTTGATTGATAGCTTATTTCATTTTGTATCTCTAGTACAAAAGCAAGGGACATTTTACAGATATATTGATTCAATTTTAACCATGTTTTTCATCCAGGAAACGATTTTGCTGAACGTGCATGCTCTTTTTCAGCACCGTCCAGCTACGTTCACACTTGTACACCCATTCACATGTGGGAGCTGCCCAGTACAACCACAGTCTTCTCCCACTGAGAGAGGAGAGAGTTACTCATTCGCCGGTGCAAGGATTTGTATCAATGAGCTTCTGGTCACAAAACTCTTCTAGGAATGTCTACTACATGGAGAGGTGGTGATCTTAGAAGCTTTCTTTTTATTTTTATTTTAGAAACCTGTTCAGTAAAGGATGATCTGCAGCTCAGATGCTAACCAGCTTCATATCTGCTCAGTTTGTTAGTGAGTGACAAAGTGGCTCTAGGATGGAGGGATGGAGCGTAGAGGGGTGGAGAGACTGGGAGGGGCCAATGAGTCATCCAGAGGAAGATCCCACTCAGGGAGTCTGGCAGCCTGTCACGGGTTGGAATTGTATGCCTGTGTGTGTGTGTGTGTGTGTGTGTTGTTTTCACATTTGGGTGTGTGCATGTGTGAGTGAGAGAGAGACACAGAAAGAGAGTGAGAGATGAAGAGTATCTCTGTTTGACCTTGTTTATACTGTAAAGAGCAGCTCCTCAGACTTGGAGCCGTGGGCAAGTCGCTCACTGACCTTGTGTTGAAAGCTCATTAGAGGCTCTAAATTGTAGAGTGAATCCGGAAGTCTTAGCAGAGAGAGACACTGGCTGAAGTGACTGTGAGTGACTGGGACTCTCCCACTTATTCTTTTCATTGCTACAGTATGTGAACCCAATGCAAAGGGAAAGACTGACCACCAATTTACACACCACACACCTCACCACTGTCACCACCAGAAAAGTGTTGTGGGACGGGTTTGAAACAAAAAAGATTGTGTACATTGACAGGCATTCTACATCCACACTGACGCTTGTAACGCTAACTAATAAAGGTGTTAGGTGAATAAAACATACAAAACAGACATGTATGAGAAAAGAAAATACAATAAAAATATATATTATGATTGGAAGTCAAAAGCGAGGGAAGCCAAAATGGAAGAAACATGTAAATAAGCTGAGCAGAGAGGTCAGGGAACGGTCTGTTCTGAGCCGGAGCACACATGGTCTGTGATTCGATCTCGGTGTGGGTGAGTAGCTCCAGCAGCCAGTGAGCCCCACGGTAAAGGGAAAAGAGATGCACTGACATTTCCCACCCATTACCATGGTCCACAGAGTGTGTACTTGGCCTGCCCAAGGACTCTGCTGCTCCTGATTTGTGTGTGCAGTCGTGTGTCTCTCTCTGGACTGTAGCCCGGCTGTAAATGGACACGTATTTATACAGCAACTTAAGGTGACAAGACATGGGCAACTTAAGAAGATATGGCGATGGGTAATATTGCCTGAAGCAGAGATTAGAACTGGTAACTGACATCAAATCACTATCGATGACATTGCGTGCTTCAAGGAATAAACGTTCCAGGGCAAAATACTGTTGATCATAGTTGCTGGCAGATTTATCTATCTACATGAATTGTCTTCTGCCAGGAGTGGGAAGAGTACGAAATTGTCCCACTCAAGAAGAAGTGCGGTTACTTTGCTGAAATTCTACTTAAGTAGAGGTAAAATTGCTGGAGTAAAAATAAAGTTCAGAAACAAAGTAAAACAATTTAGGGATGTGTGAGTTGTAGTTTCTGCATAGACCATCCTTTTGTTTCTTGACATTCATTGACTTTCTCTCACCTATTCATTGTTTCTCTAACTTAATTTTACACTTTTTTATTTACCTATTCACTTTCTTTCTCTCAACCCCTTAAATGTTTCCCTCAATCACCCAAAAAACTGTGTTTGAAGTGAGCAATTCGCTGCACAGTGCATGTGCACTATTCTTTTGGCAATATATGTTTCTGTCCAGTTATGCAAATAAAGCAGATTTGAACTTGAACAACGACAGTGAAAACAAGCCCAAAAACACACAACCTCCCATTATTTTCAAGTAACGGACATGGCAACTATGCTGTGAAAACCGCTCACTCATCAACATGTATGTAATCATGAAGTATGGAGCCATCTGTACGCTGGCAGTTCTTTAAACCAGTGAAATTAGATATTTGATGTACATTTTAGCCAATAATGCACAAGAATACAATATGTAGGATGTATGCATTTCAATTGGATGTTTTGACTGTCAATATCAGAAATGCCAGACAAATAAACATCTGGCAGGAGGTTGTGCTGGATGGAGGACAGGGAGTTCAAAAACCAGACTGGACAACTGGCCACCCTATATCTGAGACATACATTCTAATAAGAAAATGTAATTGTGGCACATTTCAAATAGTGGTATAATGTACATAATATATACAATAATATCATAACAATCAAAAACTACTTTTGATTCCCTCAACCCCTCTTTCAGTATTCAAACCAAACCCCTCAAATTCTTCTAAATGCTTCTAAAGTTTCTAACTCTGCTGTTGGGGCTGTTTCTTCACAGAAGACTCTAAAACAGTTTGGCTTATGCCCACCAGAGTATTCTTGGTGACAGGTTCGTAGGAGAACAAAGACAAAACATGAAAAGAACGACTGTGTGAGAAGATGTGCGTTGTTTTGGCAGTAGATAAGAGTAAAATGTAGAAGAGAGGGAGGGTGGCACAGCAGCATCCCCCAACAACACGAGTCGGAACAAGGCACGGTTATAAACACACAGCATATCGCTAGCAACCACGTCACCCACTCAGTGCGCATTGGCAAATATGAGCTAACTGTGGGATTGTGATTGGAAAGTCATCGAATCCCCAAAATGGCTGGGAAAGTCTGGGTGGGGAAAGTAAATCAGTAACACTTTACTTACTTAGCCCCAGCTGCTCCTGTTTATGATTCATGATTAATTTATTCAATAGGGACAGTGCATATTAATGAACATTTAAAACCAAATGTCAGTATGCCAGATTGAGCCACGTTGTTGAGCTGCTCAGTGGCCAACAATATAAGAACATGGTAGTACTCAGCTGTAGTACCTACTCCCATGTATTGGTAGCATCAAAATATGCTGAAAACATATATTGTGGCCAACTTCTCTGTGCCGGCAAGTTGATAATGATTATTCCATCAACTTTCTTCTATGTTTGATGGTCTGACTGTAGTTGAATTTCCTCCTAAAGCTCAACCTCAGTTTCTCCTTATCCCTGCATCTCTCCCTTTTTTCTGTCGATCTCTCTCTCTCTTTCCGCCCTCTTCAGTGCCATGGCATCTCTCTCCCTTTCTTGTCCTCCCCTGCTGTATACACACTGCATATTTGATAACCCAGTGTGTTTTTGATTCCACATGCTCAGCCCTCCCCTCTGTCGCAGTGAATGTACTGTATTGATGAAAGAGATTTCTAAATTGGGCTATTGATTTTGTGTCTGTCTCGAAGAACTCTGTGTATGCTTTTGGTTTTTCTGAGGAATGAAATCTGCCCTGAATGTTTGTTTTTCTCTGAATTATAAACCCATGATGTGTGTTATTTTACTTCCAACATTGAAACATCACTTGTAGATGTTTGCATATGCATGTGACTATGTACATTTGCAATATTTGTACATTGAGTTAGGAGAGAATGTGAAGAAAGATTAAAGAAGAAGGGGAGGAATGGGCCAGTATAGAGATGCAAGCTGAATGTGACTGGAATATACTTGTGTATATTTTTAATCATTATCAACTCAGTCAGTCAGTCAGTCAGTTAGTCAGTCATTTGAGGCTAGATTCCCCCAAAACATGTTAACACTATATTGTAGTATCATAAGTATGATCAATGGACATTTCTACTGTTCTATCTACTGTTTTAAGAACTACTTACAGCAGCCCCTGTAGGTTTATTGCAGAATCGATGCAGTATAGATGAAGGATGCTGGACTTCTAGCTGGAACTGTATGTCAGAATGTTCTGCTGCAGACCAACAATGTAGCCATGTAGTCATCGGTATTGGGAACAAACGTTAATTCGATATAATAGCTACTCATTCTTTCACCACTCTGACTCACATAAGCCCTGTGTTTTGTTCTTAGTCTATTTTTTCTGTCTTCCTCCGCTTCTTTATCTCTTCTCCCACTTCTCTCTGTTTCTCACTCTCCCATCCCACTCTCTCAGTGGGGAAGAGGGACAGACACAGCCTTAGCTAGTGCTCCTGCTGGTTCAGTGCTAGTTTTAGTGTAAATTTTAACTTTTAACTGCGAGTCAACTAACACATGGGCATTGTGAAAAATATAATCTTGCCACATCTCTGGCTCACACCAGCAAGATCTGGAGAACTTGAGAAGTTCTAACTAAACAGTTGGTTAGAAAAGAGCAGTGAGCAGCTCTAGGCTTTGTCATCATTCAGACCAATCAAATTTCACTTGGGAGGAGCTTTGCATTAGGGATTACTTGTTTACTGTTGTTGGAACATTTGCTATTGACATACGCTTTAGTAATTTGAGAATTAGGTGTAATATAGCAGGCTAGGTAACTAGGGCTGTAACAACTGAGAACTTGTCAGAAAAACAAATCAGAAGTGCCTCTGTGTGTAAGAAGCCTTCTTCAAACTCGTGTCCAATCAAATTGTGACCTTCCTCTCTGTAAGATCCCCTTATTCCACTTTCTCTAACATGATTTTCTCCAGATTTGTTGGCATGAGCCAAAGGTGTGGCTGAACAAGATTATGAGAGACCTATCATTCATATTATGACTTGGCTGGAGTGCTGAAAAAGGGGCTTACATATAACAGGTTGACAACTAACTGCCAGTCAGGTTGGCAAGGTTCAAGCATGACTATCTTCTCAAGATTTCAGAGGTTATAGTTTCTGTTTTCTTTTTATGAAAAATAACTACTGCAAGAATCAAAATTTCGCCCCCTGGATATAGTGAGAGTTCTTGCTATCAACACATCACTGTTTACTGTAAACTGACAGAAGAACTAAACTAATCAAGTGCAGTTGTTGGCAGTTGTATTATTCCATTAAGGCTTCCACATGAACTCTAATCTAAAAGATTCAGATTTTCTGTCTGGTGTTTTTTGTGCTGATATTGCTGTTATTTGTTTTTAGCAGTGTTCACCTAAGCAGGTAGAGACAACATAATCAATGCAAGTTAAAAATGAGATTATGACACATGCAAAATGAGCAGGAATTAACTCATGCAGTCTCTTGTCCCAGACTATTGTATATGTCGTATATGCCCCCATCGCTGATTGCCAACGAAGACTCTTCCTCTGACTTCCTGTTAGGCTAAGGTAAGGAGGGTATAGTCTACAGAAGTGGTCCTGTGCAGCTCAATGGGTGGAGCATGGCTCTAACTGCCAGGGTTAGGGGTTCATGTCACACTGGGGGCACCCATGCTAAAAATGAACGCACTCGTAGAACTGTAAGATGCTTTGGATAAAAGCATCCACCAAATGGATTAGAAGATGGGAAGTGTTACTTCAGATATCATACCCCATGCAATGTTACGGTAAAAGTCTTTCTCTGTTGGCTGTCTTCACATGTCTGTGTGATGTAACACTGCCCCTGCACTCCTGACCATGTCTGACATTTTGCCATGTGTGAAAAGCGTTCAGAAGGTGATGGAGGTAACGGCTATTGTAACTGGTGAATATATACACACAAATATGTCTTGCACATGCACACACACATCTCATGGGGCAGTCATTTTAGTTATGCAACACTGTTATGTGTTATGTGTGCCCTTGTGTGTGTGCGAATGTGTGTATACTATACAGTGCATCTGTGTGTGTGATTAAGTGTGTCTTTGTGTAGTATACATTTACTATTTGTGTTTATGTGCATCCATTGTGTGTATGTGTGTGTAGTGTGTATTTACCGTGTGTATACATTTATATGTATACACATCTACTGTGTGTATGTGACTGTCAATCACCTTCCTTCTACTTATGAAATCCCTTGTCACCACTTGAATGCGGCACCCTTCACACCAGTGTGTCCTTTCATAGCACACAAATGCATTTCCCTTCTCTGTGGGATTCTGACCTTTACAGTGCTATTTAGCCTTCTAAAAGACCTTTAAGGACATTACTAGTCAAATTTCCACCACACAGCCAAGGAGGGCTAAACAGGGCTTAGGCTGTGTGCCAACCCTTGGACCCGTCTTTATAGCATCGGCTTCCATTTTATTATTTTCAATAAAAAAGACATGTTGCACTCTCCTGATAGTGCTGAGAGCTTAGCATGTTTTTATCATCAAATGGTAGAGGTTAAAATATTCCAACTTGTAGCAAAAGTGTGCCACACTTCTAATGGGTTTTCAAGTCACTTGACAACAGCAGAAGCTACTGTACGAACATCACCTCACCCCAAGCACCTGCTTAGTGCTACTACCATTAAAAGAGGAAGTTGTGGCTTATTCATTGTCATCATTATCTCATCATCGTCATTATACATCTCACAAATATTTACTTTATGCTGGTATTCCACTTGCATCTTTCCAAAGAGCAAGGCAATCGTTTAAAATAAAGAAATTGTTATTTTCATTCTGTATTTTAAATATTTAGAGTGAGTCCTGGCTCCAGTAACTCACTTGGCCCTGTCAGAGAAAATCTGTTTCTATGTCCATCTGTTTGAGTCACCTCAGTTCACCTGACACATACATGCATGCACATGCACTCTTAATATCTCTTTCTGTCTCTCTCTCTCTCTCTATCTCTCTCTCTCTCTCTCACACACACACACACTCTCTCCCTCACTCTCTCTCTCTCACACACACACACACACACACATGTTTGTCTGTACTCCTGGTCTAACGTATGTGTGTGTGTGGGTGTGTGTGTGTGTGCATGTGTGTGTGTGAGTGTGTTGGTGGGTGGGTGGGTGTCTCTCTGTCTGATGTGGCCCGTCAGGTGTGACCATGCAGTGCCCAGTGGGAAAGGACTGAGGTGACTCAGATAGATGGACACATTACCCTTGATTCCCCTGGGAGGGGGGTGGGGGTCAGATGGAGTGTGTGTGTGTGTGTAGATGGATTTTGTGTATGTGTGTGTGTGTGTGTGTGTGTGTGTGTGTGTGTGTGTGTGTGTGTGTGTGTGAGGAACCTGAGGACCTGCAACAACACGCCCACTCCAGCAGAGAATTCCCCCAGCCATTGACCTCTACTGTCCACACTAATACAAATGTACATGGCACTCAGTGGGGCTGTTTGCTGTGTGTGGCCGCTGGGTGGGGAGGAGGAAAGGTAACTCTCAGTTTGGCATTTGTATCTTTCCTGTACCTTGGAGGTGTGACTGTAAATATATTCACATGTGTTTTGTTCTCCTGGGGTTTATGCGGTATGTTTGTGTGCAAAGTGTGAGCTTGCTTTTCACAGTGTATGAGTGCATCTAAGGTGCCATGCCATTGTTCCGACGGCCCATTTTTCCGAAACCCCAATAGTCCGAAAACTCCATGCCTGGCTCCATCCACAACCGTGGCTTCTGACAGCCTTGATCGTAAGCTTGCTCTAACCCTAACCTCAGTGACCCCATGCCTCAACCCAACCACCTCCGGGATAACGGGCTGTCGGACAAATGGGCTTTCGGTCCAATGGGTGGACATTTTTCAGACTATTGGGGTTTCGGAATAATTAGCCGTCGGAACAATGGGCAGTCCCCGCATCTAAGTGTGTCTGGGTGTGCGGGACCGTGCATGCATATGTGTTTGTGTGACTGTGTATATGTGTGGCGCAAGGCAGCGGTGTGTCTATTTTTAGCACAGGCTGATGATGTATCCATCTGCTGGTGATGGTGATGAGGCTCAGCACATGGCTGTAGGAGTTGGGGGGGGGGGTTGCGCGATCCGCCAGGCACTTAGGAACAAACAACGCCTCAGCACCATGCTCCAATCAGGGGAAAATCGAAAGCAAAATAAATGTTGGAGGGGCTTTTTTCACTGCCAATTCCACCTCATACAGAAAGCGTGCCGGATCAATGCAAGGAAATTGCAGTGTAAATTGTACTCAGAGCAAAGTGACCTTCAGCTAGTTACTTACAGAGAACAAGATGCAATGTGGAGTACATTATTCAGCCCAGTGTAGTCCAGCTCAGGTTAGTCCATTTTAGCTCAGCTTAGCCTTACCCAATCCATTCAGGTCCAGTCCAGTCAAGCTCATTCCAGTCTTTTGGCAAACGTTTGACATAAGAAGGATGTAATGTTCAATCTATCTAGAAAAAATAAGTAAGACTGAACGCTCTAGAATGAGCAAACGCATGGCATTTCCCATTCAGTCTGTAAACTAAAGTACAACACACAGCTATGGGGAATTGTGTCTTGTATCACCTGTAATGAAGAACCTGTCAATCACACCTGAAAAGGCCAATTAGACCTCAAGAAGGTGGAGAGGCCCCGCCCACCTGCTGGGGCTCATTTCCTGAGCATAGAACTTTCATACAACTCAGCAATTCAAATTTGACAAACCTGTTCGAGTAACCAAGGTGTTCTGTAGTAGGTGAGCATGCGCTCTTTTGTATTTGCAATTTTTGTTAGCTATTCTAACTAACTACCTAGCTAACTAACACCACGAGATTGCTTTTGAAACTTCTAAGAAAAAGAAACACTGCAAGTTTAGCAAGCCAAACCCCAACCATATCTTCAATGCATGACATTGCTCCAAGACATTGCTCTGTGTGCACACCGAGCAATGTCGAAGGCTGCCCTTGGAAACCCTGATGCTCATATACGTAGTTCAACTTTGGAGAGTCATGTGGCTTTTCTGTCAAAAGTATTCTGCTGAGACCCATAACCCCCTCCTCTCTGACACCATGGCTTCAGTGGCCACCAAGCTTGAGGATATGCAGTTGGACCAGATGGACCTGCTTGTTCTAACTAGTGGGGTGTGCGTTGGTAACGATGACGACAAGGCTGGCCTCTCTGTCACTACTGACAGCGATGAGTATGATGATGACGACATGTCCATGAGGGCCTTTGGTGTGCTTCTTTGTCCGTAGAAACGTTTGGGTCTATGGAGTTAGCAACAGAGCCTGATGGCAGCACACCTGCTTTTTATGCCTCTGCGCCGGCGACAGCCGTGGCCGGAGGCATTATGTTTTCGGGTTGTCCGTCTGTCCCATTCTCATGAACGCGATATCTCAGGAACTCCTTGAGGAAATTTCAATACATCTGGCACAAACGTCCACTTGGACTCAAGGATGAACTGATTAGAATTTGGTGGTCAAAGGTCAAGGTCACTGTGACCTCACAAAATACGTTTTTGGCCATAACTCAAGAATTCATATGCTAATTATGACAAAATTTCACACAATTGTCTAATAGGATAAAATGATGAAGTGATGACATTTTATATCCAAAAGTTCAAAGGTCAACTTCACTGTGACATCATAATGTTTTGCTTACCACTGTAGCTGAGAAAACGATCTTAGGTCATTCTACAAAAACGGTGGAAGTGCTGTCACTTACTTTTGCAGACACCAAAATCCTTTAAGTTGACCTAATAATCACATTGATTATATATGTTCAATAAATAAAGACTGTCCTTGCAATGATAAAACAAAGTTTATTGGCGGAGGCATACAACCGCGAGGTGGTTATTTCTAGTTTTAACTTGTGCCGCCAAGCAATTGACTAGTTGAACGTAAATTGGCCCACTACTCCCCTGGGACAACAGCAAACCAGACTGAAAAGGTGTACTGTGCTGAGGGACTAGCGGCTCATGCACTTACAATGTTGCGATCCATTCAGGCAGAGATGTTTCAGCAACTGAATGGGAGAATAGCCGAAAAGGAGTCTCATTGTGAGCCATTGGTTCAGAGGACGGCAGATTTCATTCTCTCTCACACACTGCTGCTCCTGCCCTCGGTAAGGGCACGGCTGAATCCGTTGTGGCCCAGCGTCACCTCTGGCTAACCCCCTCAAACCTCCCTGAGGACCAACGTTCAGATTATCTCCACCAGGCTATCGAGCCAAATGGCTTATTGGGTCAGGCATTGGAGAGAATACAAGTACATTTTGATGCAAAGGAAAGGTGAGGTGCTACATCTCTGTCTCAGAACAGAAAACATAACCTTACATTTTTATGGTCTATTTCGAAAGCAATCATAATAATGTTTTGGTCCCTATAGGGAAATGGTCCTCCCCCTCCACAGAGATGTCAGAGTACAGGATCAGCTACTAAACTGCAGCCCTGGTGCTGGTACACTGCAAAAAATCTCCGTCTTAATAAGTCATTTAGTTGTATTATTGAGTCCTAAAATCTTTTTTTTTTTTTAAAGAAGTGAAAAAAATCTGCCAGGAGGGTTAGATAATTTCACTTGTTTCCAATGCAAATCAACTTGTTTCTAGAATTTTTCTTGATAGCAGTACAGTGATCTGCCTTATTCTCACTTGTTGCAGTGAAGTTAAGTGAAACTGCATTGGAAACAAGTGGAATTATCTCACCTCATTGGCAGAATGTTTCTCTTGGCTGAAGAAATATAAGATTTTAAGGCTGAATATGAGACTAAATAACTTGTTAAAATTTACCTTTTTGCAGTGTAGGGATTAAGTGTCTTGCTCAACAACGCTCTTGAACGTAGGTCCTCCAGTTGAAGGGCGACGCACTGCGTCACCTGAACGTAAAATGAATTGAGTCTAGCCATAACAAATCATTAGTGGCCATCTCCCCACAGTTCAGCTGAAGATCAAGAGTTCAGTCACACCTGTAGAGCTTTTCATTATCATCATCATCTCTTATGCACATACACACACATGCACATGTACATACAAACCGACAAACACACATAATTTTCATTCATTCGTCCACAACTCTCACCACGATCCTTCCATCCATCCTGACTCTCTCCCTCCCTTCCTAACTCCCCCCTGCTATGTGTTTGTTTTAGCCCTCTTTAATGGCCCTCTGCATTATTTAGATCTCAGGGCTATTTTCAGACACCTTCAATTATGTACATACAGGGTCCAAATGAGGCCTGCAAGCAGCCAGGAAGTGTTTGATAGCTTTACTCACAGTGTGTGTGTGTGTGTGTGTGTGTGTGTGTGTGTGTGTGTGTGTGTGTGTGTCTGTGTGTGTGTTCAATACTAGAATAAAGAACATAATTTAAGAGTGGAATATGTTTCCCTTTTGTCCTTTGTCTGGACAGATGTGCAGGTTTATGGATCTATGAGTGAGGAGTGTGTGTAGAGTAAGCAAGTGTGTACATGAGCCATGAATGTATGCATTTTTATGTATGTAGGTATCTATGCATCTGTGTGTGTGTGTGTGTGTGTGTCTGGCACCCTTATGCCATGCCTTCCTGTAATATTGTAGAGATCAATTCCCACTCTGTCCATTAGTAAGGCGGTCTGCCCCTCTGGGATAAGCATGGAACCGGACGCCAGCACTAGCTCTGTGCCCCGTCTCCATCATAGCATGCGCTCTCATCCATTTAATCCCTCTGTCTACCCCCCCCCCCTTCTCGTTCTCTCTCACACTATGCTCCCTTAAAATGCTCTCTCCCATTGTACAATTTAGGCTTTTAACTGACAGTCTAATCCAGCGCAATTTACAATGAGAGAGCAGGTAGACATTCAGTGTCTTGCTCAAGCACATCTTAACAGGACACAAAACATTTTAATCAGATTATTGGCATGTGAGTGCCAGTAATCTGGCACAAATTGTGTCCTCTAAAATGGATTCTATAACCAAAAGCCTCAAGATTGACACTTTGATTATTGCTTAAATATTATTTATTGCTTAAGTATGGTGAATAAGATGGCCACTTCGCCACATAAACCATGATCCATTAAATTGACTGAGTGATAAAAAGGAGAAGTGGCCCGTGAGAATGCATTTTGACGATGAGTGATAGGTGAGAGAGACAAGGAGAGAAAGACATTTGGCATTCACCACTTGCATGAAGAAAAACAGACAGTGCAGAGCTATTAACTGCACAGAGGTATGCAACGCTTATTGCGTGGTAACAAATCAGGCTAATCTCTTATTTCACTTAGAAAGCTGTTGAGAAGGAGAAGGGGACGAGAGACTTGTGGAGTCAAGGAGGGAGTGACAGAGAAATGATGGGTGAGTGGAGTGGAGTGAGTCACATCCAGCCGTCACAACACGGCTCATCTTGAATGAAAAGTGTTTTCGTCATAGTCTGGGAGGAAAAGGACAACTTGTAAGCATCAATTAAGCCAAGGTACTTTTCTCCCTCCCCTGCCTGTGAAGGGAGACATAGCGGCAGACACAGTGGTTAGTATTGGGACATTAGGAATCTCTGTCTGAAAGTAGTCTAAGTTGAAGATCAAGCTGTAGATGTCAACAAAATTAAGCCACTGCTAATGCTAAAGGAATGGGGTCAAAACAAAATGCTGCTGTTGATTTGCTGTATTATGATTTGACAAAGTAGCCTAATATCAAACATGTTATGGTTATCATTGTGATGCTCTATCACTGAGGGTGAGGGGGCCCTAAATTTTGTTGAATTTTCTATGGCTGCCAGAGGCAAAAACAAACATCAAGATGAGAGTCCATCTGAACATCGCATGAAAAAACAATCTGTCAAGTCCTTGCTCTCATTTCTCATTTCCAACTCTTTCTAAAGCTGCTTACCCCCCTTTTCTCTATCCTCTTCAAAGAGATTAATTGATTACATACTGTAGATTTGGCTCATTAACAGGCTGTTCGCCCACACGTGAAGTTTAACGAGCAGTGCAGCAGGGGGGCTCAGCCCAGAGCTCATTAAGGTTTGTTAAGGCCCGTCTGAATTGCTCCATCACGCTGTTTGTCCGGTTTCCGTGGTGATGCACTGCTGTACTGACTCAACCTCATACCTCATTGGATTCTCTTTCTATGCTCTGTCAGTTCTATCAGGCCACATGCACCTAAACACACACACACACACACACACACACACACCTGCCTATATGTATGCTCTCACGCATACAAACACAAATACAGTTACACACATGGTCATGCTCGCACACACACCTACACACACACAAGCAAACACATGCATACACATGTACACATACAACCCTCAAGTCCATACAGCATTAAGAGAAAATATAAACACACATATACACACACATACAGACACACACACTGCATAATGGCATGCACTCTTATCTTCTTATCTGCTTCTACATTTTTACCTGTCAGTCCAAGCCTACCTCATACCTGTTCACCTGATAACTTCCCACTCTCGCTCACACACTTCATACTACTCTCCAGAGCCATTTATTTAGAGAGGTATACAAACTGAAAAATAGAAAGAATAAGAAAGAATAATTGCCCAAACTTCTCAACAGATTTTTAAATGAGCTCATGTTGCCTGACCAAAAAATAACATACCATTCCAGATACTAGCAGATTTTTTTTTCCAGTGGGAACCATCTGGATCACTGGAGGTTTCAAAAAAGTTTCGCACCATCTTAGCGTCAAAATCCAGTAGACTGGATCCAGTAAAAAGCTCTGTCGCTTTCGGTCTAGCAGCTTGATTGTGAGCGGGGAATGGGGGCTGCTGATGGCCTGCCGGTCTCTGTTGGAACAGTATTGACGTTACTTTCTGTCCCATTGTGTAATGTGTTATGTGTGAAGAAGAACAAACAACAAAGCCAGGGTTTAACATACATCTCCCAGGAAATTACTAAAATGGACTGCAAATTGGGGGAACATTAAATAATAAAAGAGTAAACATTCTCAAAGTGTGTGTGTGTGCGTGTGTGTGTGTGTGTGTGTGTGTGTGTGTGTGTGAGAGAGAGAGAGAGAGAGAGTGAGTGAAGCCCAGCGAAAGCACTGGGGCGCAGGAGTGTTGAATAAAGACTTCAGAAGTGTCACATCCCTCATTAAACACACAGCAGGAAGACAGCAGGGGCCTAAGCAGACCTCATACACACACACACACACGCACACACACACACGCTATATACTTGAATCATTTACTAATGTCCACTTAAATTAATAAATCATAGTAACAAACACTATGACAAACTATCCATAGATCAGATCTATTAACAAATGCAATTAAATTATATGTACATAAAATACAAAAACACACGGTCGCCTGCACACAGAATTCCAGTCACACACACAGAGAAGCTATGCTTAAACCCTGAGGCTTATGATGATCTACTAAGGTGTTGTTGTGTGTAATGTCAGATCAATATCTATCAAACCAGCCAGGCAGACCAACATACCCTCGACAGCTACACTAAGAGCAGAGTCTGTGACTATGTGAGTATAAAAATTTGAAGTGAGCTCTGTTTGTGGTAAGAGCGTGGTGACAACACTCAACTCAACTGATGATAGCCTATTCAAAAGTAGTATAATGTCAAATTTAACTGAATACTTTTCACCCATCCATAGTATTTGTATGATGTCATATCAGTCAGTGCTGCCATATTTTTGTCATTAAGGAAAGCCAGGTGACAGCTTGGCAGCTAGAGACATTATCATTAAAAAGCCAAAATTTGTATCGCCTAAAAAATGTGTTTCCCCAGCGGTGTGTCCTCGTTTTGTTCTCAGTGTGTGTTACTGATTTGCTGCTGCGCAAGGAAATTATAATGGGTGAAATGAGCTAATGCATAGCCTGACAACTTCCTTGTAGAATCAATGGACGCTTGTGGTTTGAGATTATAAAACCACAAACAAGCATGATCTCTGTTCATTTTGAGGCGTCTAGGTAGGTTACTTCTGGTAGGCTAGTTTCATTCTTTAGTAATTGCTGAAATCTTTTTAAAATGTGTTTTTAGCATTAGAATCTGTGCCAAAATGTGTTTCCCCTTAACAATGTGCTTCCCCAGGCGGTGTCTTCGCCTCAATTTCATGCCAGGAAAGAAAATTACATCATTTCATCACATAATTTTTGTGGATTGGTTTCCTTTTGCTGGCTTTTCAAATGGTGAAACAACATTTTAAAAAGCTAGTTGCCTAATAATGAATGGAGATCACACTTGTTGGCGTTTTTATGATCTTAAACCACAAGCATCCATTGATTCTACAAGTTGTTATACATTAGTCTACTTGTCATTTATTAAGCACATTGCTCCCACAATAGTTTTGTTGTGCAGTGGCAAAACACCTCACACCGATGAGAAAACACAATGTTTAGAGAATATAAATTCGGGCACAACAAAGGTAATGTTGACCTGTCTAGACTAACAATCATGTAGGGATCCAGACATCCAATTAAACCAATCTTTTCTTCATATCTCCTCTTCAATTAATTCACTAAATTAGGCATAACTGCAGCTGCAGTGCTACCAAAGTGATCTCATGCATGTCAACAGTAAGGTGGTGCTTCTGGGTTTTGAAAATACTGTGGATAGTACTTGTGACTGTTGGAGTTTAGTTGTGGTCATGTGGGTCACACTGGCTCTGTTTGCACCAGGCTGGAGAAGAGAGTCACTTGCATTCTCTGCACTGACATCTAGGTTCAACGTTTGATGTTTTGTAGCCTATAAGAAATAATCATTTGATACTTTGTTGATCCCCATAGAGAAATCCTCTCCTCGCTCTGCCCTCTCCACAAGGAGGTTGGAGTGCAGAACAGCACACTGGAAGCTGGTGTGATTCAGTGTCTTGCCCAAGGACACTTCAGCAGAGCAGATGCTTACCTACAGGAGGCTTGAACCCAGATCCTCCGGTGGAAGGCCAGTCTCCCTACTCTCTACGCTACCCTGCTGCTCCTAATTGTATTTTGGACATGATTCCAGTAATGTGCTTTTGGTACTGTGTGCCAGTGTGCCTTGGTTTTGGTTCTAGGTCTCAAATAGAGCTCTAATTTGATATAGCAAACTCACTTTCACCCAAAATTGTCACTTACGGCCTTCTGGCTCTAAGCTTTTGATCTGCCACTTGATCAATTTTCTGCCCTGTCAAAACCCATTAGCCAGTCACTGCCTCTTACATGGGTGTCAGGAAACAGAGAGGGACGGTTACCGTTGAACACAGATCATACACTAGTGTAAACACATGGACAGGACAGACATGGCGTGACCAACACACAGTCACAACAAACAACAGACACTGAGGAGATGGAGCACAGCAGAGAGAGTAGCTAAATCTTGTTTGTGTGTGTTGGGTGGTGCAGTTTTCCTCCTAAGGCTAGAGGTTTTATTTGCTTTTCTTAAGAAGAGTTGGCAGAAGTTTTAAAGCACTGGGCTGAAATATTACTTTACTTCTTTGACCTTGTTTTTAACATGTCTGGCATTTTTATTGCTTATCTTATTGGCATTCATTGATGATTGCTTTATTGTCTGTATATCACTGTAACTCTGGTCTGAAAAGTGCAATACAGATAAAGAAAGAGAGACAGGACGATGACTAGGTAACTCAGTAAGTTAGATTTAATTTTGTTTTGCTCGGACTGAAAGTTTCTATGGGCTTCTATGTGCTGTAAGTTTCATGGCCATGAAAACCATTCAAATCCTATTGGATAATTTTTAAAAATGCATGTCAGACCAGTTTTTGTCAATTGCTGAACCTTTTTCTTTTAAGTCTATGTTACAAGAGTTACAAGAGTTACCAGTTAAAAGTTTTTCATCCACCAGCTGCAATATGTTCAAGAGATATGGGGTGTTTCCAATTACATTCCCATGGACTCACCTGTGCTGATATGCATGTCTAGTGTTATAGGGCACTTGGAATGAAAGTGACAGCTAAATGGTACATTTTACATCAGTTATGTGAAATCAGTACCAGTGGATGATACTGTGTGAAGTAGATAGTTTTCACGATGGGCTGTTACATCACACCAGCTGAAATCCTTTTCAGTGGAGAGACAGTGTAATGACAGTGTACCAAACGAGGTACCTTTTCCAGGGTAATGAGCAGTGATTGCTTTCGCTCTAATCAGATGGCAGTCTAATTGTCCAGTCAACCTGAAGAGACTGATGATGGAGCAACTTAATGTCTCTGATGAAGACGTGTTGAAGCGTTTGTCTTATCACCAAAAACAAGGCAAAGAATGTGTTTGCCCTTAGGTTGGCAAGAGAAGTCTCTAACTTCTCTGTGTTTTTATACTTGAAAGTTGTCTAATTTAGTTTCATCCTGTGCTTCATTACACATGCATGAACCAATCGTGGTACATTAACACTGCAATGAATCAAATCTGATTGATTACTTCCACAGCATATGTATGGTTAAGTAAATAAATGATAATGGGGTGTAACAGGGAGTGATGTAGACAGTCTAATACTCTCATCGTCACACACAGATGTGTAATGATTTCCTGGCCTTTTATACTCAGAGATAACTTCACAGTTTTTCAGTTAGGCAGTTAGTAGCTTAACTTCTAATCTACTAACTGGTAAAGGCTTGGTTCATGCTCTCTGTTTGGCGACACACCTGGGAGCTGTGTACCTTGGCATTCATTCTTTTCACACTTCTCATTACGACCGCATGCCTGAAAACCCCAGTGATTAACCTCTTCCACCCTGCCGGTCATTACAAATGCATGTTGCGTAACCAAGCTTTGTTCAAACCCACAGAACTTTTTTAGAAATTCTAGTCAAGATCCCAAGGTTTCCGAAGATATCAAATATTTCATGCTGAATTACAGGGAAATGTGTATAAAATGATACACAAGGCATCTTAGATTTTTTCCATTAGATGTAATAGTGCAGCCATAAAAAATGGCACCTTTGGTTTGAATATTTCACTCAATACAAGCGTACAATAGCTTCAATGAAGTGTTGGAACAAGCAGATACAGAGTGATATAGATGGAAAGTCAGGGTGCAAGGGATTAAGTGGCACCAGAATCCACCAGTAATTCTGGGTCCTCGTTCAGGGGGACTGAATCATTCATGTCCCTGCTAACCATCACAACAAGTAATATGATGTAATGCATCCAAGCTTACTGCCATATGTCTAGTTCAGAATGGCTATGAATATGGGCGCCTTTCCTGAGGAGTCAAAGGTTTTCGGGGCTCCATCAACCATGATCTTCATCCCCGCTGGATAGAGCTGAGACTTCACATCATCAAATGCTTCTTCGAATCCTAGCATTGGAGCACTTATGATTCCAGATGGTCTTGTTGCATCCATGACTCGTTACTTATCAGAGAAGTTGTGGAGTCTGATGATCACAGGGAGAGGGTGCTAATTCGGACCCGGTTAGGGTGCAAGCGGTGCACCCTCTCCAGTTTTACCTGTCCTGCCTTTGTTTGCAAATGGAGGGACTCAGGTATAGCTTTCCAAAAACTTGACCGGACCGCAGGTCCCCTCCGCTCCCTCAGGAATATCCATTCAAAATGTTCAGCCATTTCCCCCACTTTCTTTTCCAGGGTTGAAACTTTAGTAGAGGATGAGCTAGCAGTAGATTTGACCATGGCAATCCTTCCCTCTGCTGCATCAATACATTCAGTAACAGGGCAGCATGAGTGTGTGTTGCTTGTGAGACGGCCTAACTTGTCGTCCATTGCTTTATTAATCTTATTCATAATCTTCTCTGACATCACTTGCATAGCAACCAGAAAGGCAGGGTCGAGGCCCGTGTCTCACTGAGCTCTTTGCATGTATCTACAGCAGCAGCCGCAGTGCCTTCATCCTCTAGCGGGTTCTTTTCCCCAGCGTATTCCCCAACTTTCATGGGTCAGCTCCATGACATTTAACTAATTATCCATGAAACAACTGTTTATACTTGGAAAAAGTGAGCAAACTGTGAGACTAAAGAACTACTGTATAGTATGAAGCTTGATTGTTACTTCAGCAAAGCAAGTGAATGATGAGGAGTTCCACCTTCGACTTTTCAAGATAAGAATTTCAAGATACAGTTACAGATTTTTAATTTCAATTTAGGCCCAAAAGTAAAATGTTAGCAGAACAATCTTACTCCATCCATAGCCATTGTTGAATAATACTGTGATGGTATGGTGACCAACATGGTGACACTCAACACCGTTTTGTTATTTACAGCCAACACTGGCTCCAGAACAGCAACACAGTAGCAATGGACAACCTCAGCAAAATCAATCAGTGGTCTCTGTATGGAGACTGCTCTCCATTATTTGCAGCCAATCTTGTATCTTGTTTCATGAGAAAGAAAGGAAACATGACGCCCATACAATAACCTGACCATACTATTTCTATAAATAGCTCAGTTGCGGTTTAGTGTGTATGTGTGCGAGGCTAATCAGATGGCGGCTGGCCACAGCCATCCATTAGCATTACCCACAAATCAATAGGCCTTTGTCTCCTGCAATGAGATGATTGAAGAAATGATAATACTGATAGTGGCGTCTCCTCTGCGTACACATCGGTGGCACACACCTGTGCTGGTGTGTGTGTATGTGAGAGAGAGAGAGAAGAGAGAGAGTCACTGTGTGTATGTGTGTATGTCTGTTTTTGTATCTGAGAGAGAGGGAGTGAGGCAGAAGACAGAGAGACAGTCACTCTGTGTGTGTGTGTGTGTATGTGTGTGTGTGTGTGTGTGTGTGTGTGTGTGTGTGTGAGTAAGGCATCTGTATATAGAGACGTAAAGTGGCTCCTCTATCAGGCTGGTGGCTGATTGTATCTGTATTGATGTTGCAGCCTCACGTGATTCTCTGTATCTGTTTGCGTGCAGATAGCAGTAAATCATGTCAGTCTGCTTTGTGCCTGACTGCAAGTGAATATAGCAAATAGCTATGGTTAAATTTGTACTCTGTGCAGCTCTGGCTGCATTATGTATGTGTGTTGTGTGTGTATATATGTGTGTATACTTATAGTGTATGTGTATGTTCACAGCTTTGCGTGTGGTTTTGTGTTTGAGTCAAAGTGCATGAGAAAAAGATGAGTCTTTGAGGCAGAAAAAGGCGGAAAAGGCAGCAGGCGGCGGAGAAAATGGATTTCTCCTCATGTCTTTTGACGCAGCTAATATGAGGTCAGTGCAGATCAAATCCATTTGGTCTCTGGAAATACTGTGTAATTAACTGCTGTAATTAGGGATGGCACAGATGACAGGTTGTAAGATGAAAGGGAAGAAGGGCAAAGTGGGCGTACAGGAAGAAATGGAGATACTGAGAGGCAGAGGGACAAAAACAAAAGCAGAGCACGAAGGTGAGAGTAAGAAAGAAAGAGAGATAGAGAGGGAGAGAGAGGGAGACAGAGTAAAAGAGAGCAGGGGGAGGAGAGTATCTGAGATCTGCATGGTAGGAGTAACATCTGCTGATTCCAGTGGCATGTCCTTTCTACTCCACTCCTCTAAAAGCTATACAAGCAGTAAAATATAAATCTGCATCTATAATTAATAGGAAATGTATAATTCATGCATTTTCAGACGGGCACATTGGAAAATTAACGTGTTTAGGTGTCTCCCCTTTGGGACCTTCTCCCTTTTGCACTCTTCCTCTCAACTGCCATTTGATGCTGGAGTCTTCCATCAATACATGTTAGGTGAGGTGGGAGAAGTGAGCCTAATGGAAAATCAAAATGCTGCCACTCTCCTTAGAAACGAATGCATCTGGCCCTTAATGCAATTAGCTATATCTGCCTGACTCGGCCTTGATGATTGATGGCTCATTTGATTGGTATGTATTTTTTCCCCTCTGATAACTTTGTTAGATCGGGTGAGTGATGAAGAGAGAAAAAAGAAAAAAAGAGAGAGAGAGAGAGAGAAGATGATGGGAGGAAGAGGGGATGCCAGAAACAGGATGTGATTTTGAGAGAATCAAAGCAAGAACTTTCTGTATGAGATTTTAAATTTGCACTTTTTTCAATTTTTATCTACCCGAATGTAGTCATCATCATTACCACCATCATCACCATCATGCGTGCAATGTCATGCATCATTGCATCATCATCACACCTAACCTTGTTGTCCCATAATTGCCCAATTAAACTGAACTCTCAATATCTCAAATCTTTCCGTTTCACTAAATGTGCGTCTTTGCACTAATGCAATGAAAAGCTGTGTGCAATAACAGGGTTCTGCTATAGGATGGTTTGTTCAATTTTTCTCCACTTTTTCATGGCCACATCACTGCAAGACACAAAAATAGACAATATGCTGAGTTGAGTGCTTAAAAAATGTCACAAAAAGTATAAGTGAGGAAAGCATATGAAAAAAATGCAGGTAAAACAATAACAATAATATGAAGCTATTTCAAATTTAGTAAAATTTTACACGTTTTAAAAAACAGGCACACCAGTTGAAATCCACTATAGCTTTTATTTTTATAATAGCTAGTGAACTAGAGCGCAGTAGATATTATTATGCACTGACTACAATTATTGTTCTTCTGTCCATCAGCACCTGCCTATCAGCACATATTATACATAATTGCACAGCAACCCAGCTAAATTCTACTCTATTTACAGCTGAACTGGAGAGGCCTGATTACAAATCCCACTGAAGTGATAAAACAGGGTCGGCAGGATGAGGCGCAACTACACAGTAAAATGTGTGTTAGCGTTGATAAAGCCTCTCCGTTCTCTATCGTGATGACAGCGGCTCAGATTCTCTTGCTGCTTGAGGAGCCCATGCTTTTGTCACACCATGTATCCCATTGGGAAGATGTGTGACACAAAGAAAAAAAAATGAAGTGAAAGATACCCTATTTCTGTATCATGGCTGACTCATCAATTGTGTGAGCATTTAGCTGGGGAGCGAACTGTCAGTGAGATCTTGGGTGTCTTTGTGCTCCACAAGGGGGGCTGGGCTTTCTTCTGTTAGTTTCTGAAACAGTGTGATGACGCTCATTGTTTGATGTGCAGACCAGACTCTCTGTGTGAGTGTTCAACCGTAAAACACACATACACATATAGACATACACATACATAGAAGCAACATGTAACAGCTGCAGAGGGAGGAGGAAAAAATATAATTGCATTGAAATGTGGCATGTGACAAGGGGGGTAAAAGTGAGTGGAGAGGGCTCTGTGTGTGTGTGTGTGTGTGTGTGTATGTGTGTGTGTGTGTGTGTGTGTGTGTGTGTGTGCATGTAGAAACTGTTTCTGTGCTCTATGTGAGAATGTAGATTTGCGGGGCAACAGTAATAACACACAGAGTCTCACTGGCTTCTCGCCTAAATATGTATCGCCTTACTTTGCCATGGAGTTGTTCCGATGAACATTAATATAGAATCAACATTCATGCATTCATGCCATCTGCAGACAGCGCTGAACTCCTAGGACCAAAGGGCATATTGTATCAGACATCTCCAAATTCTCAGACCAGCCTAAGTTCAGACGAGCCAATAGATGCTGCGTCGACTTAAAATTCAAATCCAAATCATGGAGTCCCCCAATGCTTTGCATCATAGACTTGATTATCATCGCTGGTTCCAGCGCTGTCTATGATCTGCTCCAATTCTTCATCATTGTCTTAAAGAATCTGCTTATCCAGGCTTAGAGAGAGAGAGAGAAAGGGAGAGAGAGAGAGAGGGAGAGGGAGAAAAAGAGAGATCACAAAAAGAGAGATAGCCAGCCATAAGACAGACACAGAAAGAGAAATAGAGAAAAACAGAGCATCTGTCCATTTTGCTCCCAGCGGAAGAATGTTTGCCACCACAAGCTGCTCAATATGAACCTATGAGCCAATTACTCTTTTAATGGTAAAATGAAGCAAGCGCATAGATTACAGTGCTGTTTGATTCCTTCCCTAATGGGAGAGGGAGGACAGGGCCAGTAGGAGGGGAGGGAATGAATTACTCTGTAGTCTGCCTGAAGTGAACCATCCACACATGGCTCTGAAAGTCACTTGGTACACTTTCCCTAACCCATTCTGTCTCAAAAACTACTCGAATAGATTGAACTATGAAACATAACAATTAAGATACCTACCGGCTGCATTACAATGGCTTCCATTTGGGCCGCAGCTGGATTTATTCACCCCAGCTGAGTATTCAGAACAGTTTTCTATTGATAAAATAATTTCACTTTCGTTAAAATAACTGCATGGATTTGGGCAAATCAGGTTTCTCTTATCTGCTTGAGGTGCTTTACTGTATATCTCATTTGCTCATTTTGAATATGAGTGAATTAGTCCAATTAACAGATTATTAGGCAGCATATAAACACAGTCATTGTTGATTAGCAGATTCACATAAATTCCCCATCAGATAGAGGCACAAAATGAACATGAGATGCATTGTGAGACGCTAATTGAGATGCACAACCACGGGGCAACAAACACTTGAGATACAGAGAGTCTGTGAAGCTGAGAGACCACCGGTAATTAGATGCTCAGAGACAAGATGGGCCTGGGCTGACACACACACACACACACACACACACACATATGCACACACACACACATATGCACTGACATGAGTCAGAGAAGCAAACGCATGCAGTCAAAGTCAAGAAGTCCTGAGACCTGTGGATGTCTTCTGAGACATAGCAAGACTGGCTGCATTTTTATTCTCACTTTTGAATATAATTTTAGGGTTAGATTTAGGAATACTGAAGACAGTATAGAAGAGTGAGAGAGAAGAGAGATAAAAAGAGTCTTCTCACTAGATATAGTGTCTTGTCACTACTATAATTGGTTCTACAGGCTGCCTACGTAGGTTTGTGATGAAAAGGCATCTGTGTGATGGGAAAATCATACGTCAAAGAGAAGTTGGGGTGCGAATAATATCTCTTACTTGTGTTTGGACAGTTTTATATGTTGCTCTTATGGTGTGCAGCACACATACTTTTGAGTACCTTACTGTAATAGGCATTGTTTTGGTGATTGGCACCTCCTCCTCCTATTTACATCTATGCAAACCTATCCATTCAGCTGCGCCAAGTTAGATCCTTCAATTAGAGTGATGGGACAAATGTGTCATCATCAAAGTCAAATATCTCATAGACTACTCCCAAATTCACCATACAAAGAAAAGAAAGTTTAACGAAAAAAAAACAGGTTATTTTTCCAATCAATGGCTTTACTGAAAGGCACGAGTCTGCTAGTATTTCTGTGGAGTATTTCAGTCCGTTGATGGATGAGCATGCTGTTGTGTTGACTAACTTGACGTAAATAATAAATATTCCCTCAGTCTCTTCTGTGATAATACACAAAGCTGTAACCTATTTTAACTCCAGAGGTAAAAAAGGTCAAGTAGGATTTTCTAATTTCTGTAAAATTTCAAACCGTGGAAACAGTGATCTACTTTATCCTTTCATTCACTGCAGTTTGGGTCTTCTTTATGCTGGATTCCACACAAAAACGAAATTGTATACAGTACACTGGTATGTTATGGATCAAAGCAGCAAGGTTATCTTAGTTATCTTATAAAATACGAATTGCTTCACTATAAAATGATTTTCCAGGAACAGTGAAAAAAGCAGCATGGCAGCGGTGTCACGGACATTGTCGCACAACGATGCTGATGTTCCTTGACAGACATTCAACACGTCGCGCTGCAATTTATCATGATGAGCTGTTCAATTAGAGTCCAAATGAGGTTGAAAGAGCATAAAGAACCATTACAATCAAGAGAGCAATTTTGTTTTTGAAATGGTTGCTGATGAGGGAATGATGGCGAGGCGGGTGATGGGTGCCATCTCAGGGACAGATTATAATAACATTGACCTTTATCTTACCATGTAAAATAGGCTGTCATTTTTCAGGGAAAGCCTTATGTACAAAATAAAATAAACATAAAAAACAAGACAAAATTCAGATTTCAATGAAAACAAAAACAGTGAAGTTGCTTCTTTTAATGCTCTGCCTAGTTGAAAAAAAACAAAAAAACAAAACAAAACAGGACAGAAGCATTGCAATCACTTAATGGCTTCATGTTCTCCAAGGAAAAGAGAAAATCAAGTAGCCTTTTTATCCATCTGATAATGTATTTCTCTCCCTCTCTCCGGCCCTCTTCCTCTTTCCCTCTCTTTTAATCAGCACATTCTCTTCATTCTCTTTTAGCTCCTTCTCTTCTCACTGATCCTCTCTCCTCTCATCGCGTACCTGTCCTCCCCTTTCTCATCTGCTTTCCTCTCCTGTCTCCTCTGATTTAGTTGTTTCTCCTCTCGATCGTCTTTCCTTCGCTCCCTTCTTTTTTGTTGTCTTTGTATCTATCACTTAAAAATGTCACATTTCCTTCCCTCATCCATCTTTCCTCCTCTGCTACACCTCTGTGGTCTTCTTCTAACCTCCTGCCCTCTCCACCTCACCATGTTCAGCTAAATCAATCAGAGGCTATTTCTTTGTGTGTGTGTGTGTGTGTGTGTGTGTGTGTACGTGTGTGTGTGTGTGTGTGTGTGTGTGTGTGTGGTGTGATAGGGTGGTAAGTAAGAGTGAGTTTGTGGTTTTGTCAATAGTGGGTTGGTGGGTTTGGAGCAGCATATCAGTGATGGAATTCCATTCTCTCTCTCTCTCTCTCTCTCTCTCTCTCTCTCTCTCTCCCTCTCTCTCTCTCACACACACACACACACACACACACACACACAGACACTCCTACTACTAACAAATGCAACCCAAAAAAGTGCTAAGACAAAATCACAGTCCTTCTGTGAGCAATAAATCTCTCTCAACAATTATGCCATCTGTAAGTCTCACAGTTGCCTGTGTTGCTCTTTAGCAGTTTAGTTTCACTCCTCTCGCTCTCTCTCTCTCTCTATCTCTCTCTCTCTGAGGTGTTTGTTACCGCACCACACTAAAAGAATAAAACTGAAAAGCTAAGAAAAAGATAGTTATGGAAGATGGTTTCCTTTAGTTTAATTCAGACTCTCTGTGTCTATGCAGCACAGTCACATTTTAGTGTTGATGTGGACTGCAATTGGCAATTCCTGTCAATATGTGGATATGTCCAAATTTCGTCATAGAATACCTGTGTGTATGTGCCCTAACTCTGAATTGACTTCAACACTGCAGTTTGTTTGAGCCTCCTCTTGCCCACTACACTAAGTTACATATGGATAAGCAAAAACAGGCTAGAAATAACTTGAGAAATAACCTCAAACCCACTTTTCACCTTCTCCCTTTTCGTAAAAAAACCCTTGGCACACGCGGGTACATAAGAACTTTCATTTTCTTGTGATGCTTTTTTGATGCTAATGCTTTTGATTCTGGCACCATAACTGACTGAGCTATTAATAGTGTGTGTCTCTGGGTTATGTCGGTGAAGGGAGAGAAGGAAGAGAACGGTCAGAACATTAACGGAGGGAGGCAGCTGCATTTAACATTACTCCCTCCACTCCTGAGGGCATCAGTAAAATCACACACATGGGCCGTGAAATAAGCAATCTGCAGGGGATCTTTGGGAGGTTCAAACGAAGCGTCGACTGCTGGGTGTTGGGTACTGGGGTCATCAGTTTTGGTCCAGAGGCCAGGATAGGCTCTGATGATAACTCGTCCTCTTATATATATATCGGCTCCCCTACCTGGCTCCCAGTAAATCAGTGTATCTGCCGTCTTCCCACTTAGCCTCCTCCCCACATGGGTCACATTGCAGAGAGATGAAGAGAGATCCCCCTGCTGCTGTTACAGTAACACAAGCTATTAAATTCATTCCCTTTGTTGAGAATAAACTTTAGAGGAAGAGTGAGGGTAAACAACAGGATTCCTTCCCAATGGTTAAATCTGAGCAAACCTCCCACTAAATTATCCTCCATATAACTACTGCCAGACAGTCCGCTCCCTCCGCAGTGGCCTTGTTCAGCAGGGAAATAGGGGCTATTGGATAGAGGCAGGGAAAGGAGGAGGGAGGCAGGGAGGTGAAAAGAGAAATTTAATCTCCTTTTAAAAGCTGGTGAGTCACCAAAGCAAGAGTGTTTGTTGTTTTCTTTATTCCTGAGTGAGATGGCGGCTCCACTGGGAGCAAGAAAGAGCCTGTTCTGACCTTTTGAGGAAAAAGGCATGGCTCTGGGTTTGCTGTTTTCCTCTGGTGCAGTCGCACAACCAAAACAGACACAGCCCAGCCTCCTCTTTCTGCTCAGAAAGAAATATTTCGGAAATAATGGACAATAAAGACATAGCGTTTCTTTTGCTGGTGGGACTGTTGTGACAGCTGGTAATTTTTCTTTGCCGCTGTATACTATTATTAGACAGGAGGGGAAAACATGAAAGCTGAAATCTTGCGGCAGGACAAGTAGCATGAAAATACGCATTTAAAATGAATTTGGCTATTATCTCACCCACGTCCAAAAAATACCTCAAGGAGAATAGGAACAGATGTATTTGAAAGGTAAAAGGACACTTTAGTCAGGACTTGGATTAAAAAGGGTATTTGTATGCAGTCAATTACTGCATGGTGACTAAACAACGTCCTATCACACAGCACTGATTACCTACCATCCATCCACTGCTGCGCACAAGCAAAGCCTGGAGATGGCAAAGGATAAACAGCCATGCAATCACCAAAAATCTCTTTCCTCTTTACTTCTTCACTCTTATTTCTCTCAGCTTTCTGTGTGCCTGAGAGCCCAAGTGTTATACAAATATCTGGCATGCAACACCCATTTACTGCAGCATGCCATGAAGCCAGAGAGAGAGAGAGAGAGAGAGAGAGAGAGAGAGAGAGAGAGAAGAAGAAGAAGATGGGAGTTAGTTTGAGTGCATGTGTGTGTATGTGATGGATTAAGACCGCATAAGTCAACCTCTGCTCTTGACCTGTGTAGCAGGCAAGGTGGCTTATCTGCAGCGCGAAGAGCAGCTCCATTGATCTATTGCATTGTTCGCCCACCATATCAATTTAATTAAATGCCATTGATTCCACAGCCTCTTTCTCTCTCACTCTCCTTTGTGTTCTGCTCCCATTTGAGCCAGCTAAGTCCTTTTCACACGAGCCTACACCTAGGTCAGTGCACACTGTCAAACCTTTTTAACATGAGAGAGTCGCTGTGCTTTTAGCCGTTGTCTTTTGGAAATGCTTTGCACTGGCACATTCAGAAGTGGGCTAACTTTGAGTTTAGCCCAGGGTTTGACAACAGGACTGGAGCCCTAGGATAACTGCATTGTGAAAGATGGGTAAATTAGCTTTGGGCCAACTCTTATTCTTCAACTAAGAATGGGCTAAAATGTGCTATGTGAAAGTGCTCCACTAATCTCCATGGCCTCCAGCTGATCCATACTATATCCTCTGTGATCTGCTGAGCTGAGGGAAAGTATCATAAAGCACATGATGAATATTTGATAAATCCAGTGCACCTCAACTAGTTCAAACCTTTCAGATATCTGAATGCGTTCTCAAATGTCTGAACTTTAGCGAGACTTGATTTATCCCTCCAGTCAGCCTCAACGGTGAAAAACATTGATTGCGAGAGATCAATCAAATTTTTCCCTCTGTTTTGTCAAGAATTCCAAGATGTGTGGAACACAGACTCGTCTCCCTCAGCCGCACCCCACAAGCAAAACACAAATTTAATTTCACCCTGTATGATTGTGTCAATATCATGCATGACTCTCTAAGTTAGAGCTGCAGCATTCACAAAACATGTGAGCAGCATGTCTGCTTAGTCCTAATGTAACAAGTGGAGATAGTGTTGTGAAGGCCTTGTTCCAACCCCCATGACGGACGCCAGAGGCGGGACAATCCTGTCCATCGAAGGGAAAGATTGAGCTATGGTTTACGAAGATTGAGAACACATTGTAGGGGGAATCATGTATTCATGACATTTCATATTCTCGATGTTGCCGTGTCATTTCTGCCTTTTAACTGCGGGCCAGTCAGAAAAGTTTCTCCCAAGCACGCCGCTCTCTCCCTCCAAATGCAATTCAGGCGGAGTCGTGGTTGGAGGGCATTTGAAATGAACTCCTCAGAGGGCCTGCTTGGAAAATGAAATTGCCTTGGCTCTGGCCTTTTGTCACGTAGCTCCACAGTGCATATTAATGATCAGTGGCACGTGGCATTGCACTAAGCCGCAGGATCCACACGACACAAGTCCAATCTGCTTCTCTTCACGTTCACTTTAACTGTCTCTTGTCTCTGTCTCTCTTCTGTCTCATTCTCTGTTGTTTTCTTATTAGTCTTGCGCTATTTCGCTTTGCCTGTGCAGGCCTTAAAACAGCCAGCAGTTATTAATATGATTGTGTGTTACTTTTATGTCACAGAAATGTATAACTCTTCCAAGAAAAGTGCTGTGCAAGTATTTATTAGATGTTATATTTTTAGCTAGGTAGTTGTTATTATTGTTGTTGTGTTTTTGCAGTGTTGTAGTCAGCGTAATGCAATACCAATTATTTATTGTCCATTCTACGCAATAAACTGTTGTGATGAGGAAGCTCTTTCTCTCTTTCTCTGCCTGTCTGACTCTCTCGCTCTCTTGCTTTTCCTCTGCTCTCTTTCTCTCTGTCATAAACTGTGACAAACTGAGGAATAACCAAATTTATAGTCAGAGCAATAAATTTAGAGGCAACTGTACTGAAACAATCATAATGCATTAAAGAGAAAACATCCGCAAATGCCACCGTCAAAGATTCCTTAACTCAATTCTGATACGAAAATAACTACTGATTGAAAAAGCTGCAAGATTTACAAAATTGAATGGGAAAAAAAATAAACCACTGCTGCCAAATATCCCCGAGGTCAGTTTTGAAATCAAACAGCCAATAAAGCAGAAAACACAGAATACTTGTGGAAGAAGTGCATATTAATTCACTCTAACGTGTCTAAATCTGTCCACTCTCCACCAACAATCAAAACTAAATCTAGATAGCATGCAATTTCATTATTGTTCATATTTGATAATGTCATGACTGAGCACACCTGAGACTATAGCAATTTGTTAGAAGTACACTGCTGGGGACTAATGCAAAGCAAGCTACCTGATGTGTAATGTTAAATTCCTTGCCATAACAAAGAGTCAACAAATGGTGAAAAATAATTATCTCACTCTCCAAAAGCGCCTCGTAAGAACATATGACTGCAAACGTTTTAGGAAAACAAAAGGAAATAGACAAAGCTCTTTGGAAAAAGACCAAAAGATTACCATCTTGTCTGAACTATTTTGGCTGAGACGGTCGTTAACATGTCATCACATATAGCAAGACTTGACTTATACTGATCTGAAATATGCTAAAATCGAAGGATGCATGAACTGCATGTACATATATGAATTCAAACCATTAATGTTTTCTCGAATGTTATGTTCCTAAGCCAAACTGGTTTCTTGTAGCTGGAATTCCTCCACTATTGACCTTAGACGACAAAAAACATTCACGATGGGGCTCAAAATTCCTAATTTACCTGAAACTGATTTTGTTGCCTTATCAGACATTCTTTTTGTTTATGATTTTCTTCTTCCTCTAAGAGGATCCAAGGCTTCAGCATCCTATTAACAACAGTCTTTCACAAGACTATTGTTTTGGGTGGGAGGCAAAGAAAATAATGTACTGTATCACAATCTGAAATAAATCATCACTGTGAGCCAAGTCCCTCTCTGCTGGATGCATGCTTGGGAGAATAGATGAACATTATTTCGCTCTGCAACTCATTCCTAATGCTCCACTGCTCCACTTGGTGCTTCACACTGAACACCACAGAGAGAGGAGAGGAGAGGAGAGGGGGAGCAGTAAGAAAGAGCCGGTAAAAGAAAGAGATGAAGAGAGAGAAAGGATAAATTACTGTAAACCTCAGTGTGAAATATGAGAATGATATTATCTCTGCCTCTCTCAGTCCCGCTGTGCAGAGGCAGCGGTACTAAAGCAGAAGGGGAAACAAAAATGTTAACACACTGACAAACCCTGCCAAGTGAAGACTATATCTTCCTGTCTTGCTGCCTTTTAGAGGTTGTTTCTCTGCTGAAATGTATCATCCCACAGATACACATGGGGCGCCAGGGCTACGCAGGAAAAAAGAGAAAAAAAATCTTGAAAACACGCAAGCAAGATACATACACTTGTCCCCTGATTGTAGATTCCCATCCAAACCACATCTATTTTGATGATCGGTCAACTAAATCTAAACATGTGTTTTGTATTTTTGTTAGCCTGCCTTAATGCTGATTATACCTATTTATCTGTCCCCTTTCAAAAGAAAGAAAGAGAAAGAAAGCAAGCCTTTCCTCCAGCTGACTGTCCCTGTGAGAGAGACTCGCCTGTCCCTGTGGAATAACAATGACCGGACGTTTGTCTTCTCATCTGTCTGTCATTCTGGGCAATCTCTCCAACCGCCCTGTCAGCTAAATACTGCCATTTCTCAGCTGCATGGGAGCAGCAACGCTGTTGACCTGTGGCAGCCAGCGAATAGCAATTCCTCTCCCTCTCTCACACATATACATATACATACATACACACCCTCGCTTGTACACAATGTGTGTGTACGTGTGTTTTGTGTGTGTGTCTTTGCGTGAATATGCCATGTACAGTATGTCTCATCCCAGAGTGCGGACAGTAGGCCCTGAAGCAGATTGGAAGATTGGAAGACGATTACATTTGACACAGAAATAATAGAATTCCAATGCTGCCATACATAGACATGTACAAGCAGTGTTAACTAAGGACACACACGAACACACAAACATACACACACAAACACACAGAATGAGTAGTTGGTTGGAGCTTCTTGCATTTTCACTGAGCAGTAGTATGTTTACTTTACAGCATGTGGGTTCAGCCAAGCAGTCTGATTGGTCAAAGACACTTCCAACTGTGTACATTCCAATAACCCATGGCTAGCCGCGCTTTATTCGTTGCTCTGTCAAATGTTGTATTAACAAGGAAGCTAGTTAGCAATTTTCCCCTGTTTTTGTTATTATGTAAGAAAACATTTCACTCAGTACACATGCACTGACCGTTAAATAAAAAGAGATTATGCGATTATTTCAGCGCTGCTGACAGTACTTTTCATTCATGCCTTTGCATCACCATTGTTACCATAATCACAGTAAGGAATGCCCTCTCCAGCATTATTGCTTTGTTCAATATCAACCCATAAATCAGGGTGTTGCAAATATGGGGGTCACTGTAGGTGCAATGGCGCTGAAGCACTGGACGCTGGCAGTATCAGGGATCAGAATAACAGTTATTTGTCTACCAGGTTGCCTCCCTAACTGACCTGTTGCCAGTACAGTCTGAACACATGGCCATGAGCTATCCAACGCACGTTTTTGGCCACAAAGCATGCAGTGGTGGGCATGTAGGCCTATGCTAAAAGGCAGCTGTCAGCTGACAACATATGTTAATGTCATTGCCATGTTAAATCATGTTTACGCATCATGATTACATGTTGAATCTGTATCTTATGTTTACAAAACTGGCATTTAAGGCAGAACATTTATGAATCATAATTGCTTTTACAGATATGGTATGTGAGTGTGTGTGTGAGGGAGAGAGAGACAAAGTGAAAGAGAAAGAGAGATTATGACAGTACAACGGTACAAGAGAATAAAATTTACAAGACAGAGGTTGAGCAGTATAGTATTTGTACTGTTACTAGTTGTGGTAATGCTGTGTTTAAATGGTCAGCATCCACAGTGTCCCTGTTTACAGGAGAATGAGTTAAATAAATAAAGTTGTCTTTCCCTGCACGCTTGAAGCTGAGCTAATTTTTCCAATGCAGCCCTGCTCCCTCCTCATCTCTATTCATAGATTAAGGTACAGGTGGCTGTTTGAGTTAAAAATGGCTGTTTGAATTATTACTGAGCCGATGACAAAGGCGGCATTAGGTAAACATGCAAAGGGCAGACGTGTCATTACCAATTGAATATCATTTCTATCAGACAGACAGGTATCTCCGAGGTGCTGAGGGAGGGAAGACAACTGAGAGAGACGCGGTGACAGAGATGGAGTGCTTGAGCGAGCCAGGTGCTGACAGTGAGAAGAGTGAGGATGTGAAAGAGTCGTGGCATGAGAGGCCGCGCCTGGCGACAATGTGGTGTCAGCCCAGAGGCCGCGACCTTTCTCCATGCAATATGATTGGAGGCGGCCAACCATGAGCAGACAGCACACACGCCATAGAACGAGATTAAAAATCCAATTCCATACTGTTTGGTGAAGAGAGAACCGCGGATGTAGAGAGAGTGTGTGTGTGTGTGTGAGAGAGAGAGAGAGAGAGAGAGAGAGAGAGAGAGAGAGTAGTAGAATGAGGGAACAAAGTGTCCCATTTATCACATCCAAGTAGAAAAAAGCCCATTCATCTATAATCCATTAATCTAGGACACTTGTGAGCGCCTCGTCCGCGTCTCTCCCTCACTGTCTCATGACAAACGGAGCTAATCGCCGAGAGCAGAGTGGAGAAACTGCGCACCGGCAGCTCAGCCCACACTGTAAAAAGTAATGTCAGCTCTACCGCTACAGACGACAGTCAGGTGTACCGCTCGCATTGGGTTTATAAATAAGCACAACAGCACCCGTTAAGTGATAACCATATGATATTTTATTGATCCCCATGGGGATATTGTCTTTTTGCTCGCCCCGTCTCCACAGGGAGGTCAAAGGTCAGGCTCAGCTACAGAGCATCACTCCTGGAGCTGGTAGAGTTTCAGTGTCTTGCTCAATACGCTTCAGCAGAGCAGATGCTTGCCAACAGAGCGGCTCGAACCCGGACCTCGAACTCACTACGCAACCCTGCTGCCTTATGCAAACCTGTGTTATGGTTTACATGTTCCAAAAAGACTGATACCATGGGTTTTTGTAAAGTAAGGTTAGCATTTCCATCACTTTTATCAGTGCAGGTCCCTCTGTGTGTAATAGAAAACAATGAAGAGATTTGGGGGGAAGGTAATCGGCTGCTGGGTGATGAGCCAGGGGATCCAGGGGCTCCTTGGCCAGCCATGATAAGGCCACTCTCATCCCGCAACACCCACTACTGGGCTTCAGGCTCTTGCATGCACAGGCTGGCCGCCGTCTGAAAATACATTTGTATCCATACTGAGGGAGACTGCCAACTTGCAAAATTATCATTTTCACAGAAACGCTCCTTTCCGCAGAATTACTACACACACACACACACAGACACACACACACAAACGCACACACACATCCTTTCGCACACTGAAAGAGAGAGCGAGAGAGAGATAGCGACAGAAAGAGAGAGGGAGAGAAAGGGAGACAAGTGGGAACTGGAAACCCATTTGTAGAACAAAAGTCTAACAACATCCATTTACTGTAATGTCACATAAAGTCGTAGCTCTAAAGAAACCTGCCATAGAGTTAACACTGCTGCTGTGTGCCATGTGTTAAGAGCTGTGACTGGGGCTTTTGTTCACATATATTGAAAGTGAAGGTCTACTCATTTGACATCTGGATCAAAACAGGCTGTTCCCAGCAAAAACAATGCTAGTCTCACTGTTGGTCCCAAGAGTGTCTAGATTTTGAGGAGCTAAGCTGCTTTTTTTGGCCGTGATACATGGGCAACATTTTGAGGCAATGCAGATGAGCAAATATGGCAACAATTACACACAACAGTGTTCATCATACTTTTGTTCCTTCTATTCTGCTATGTTATTCAATCCCAATCCCCAGAAAACGTCCAAATATTGAAATTTCCCCCCAAATTTGTCATATACATATTTACCAGGGATGAGAAGATCTACTTATCTCACATCCCTAATATTTACCCTACCTGCCTTAAATGAACAGAGCGTGCAGACACATATCTCTGCAGGCACATATACTATCTCTGCTGGCCTTTTATGGAGAGAACCAGGAGATTAGCTCAGAAACACATGCTTACTAGGGTGCAGGCTAATGACACTGCAGAAGGATTCAATTAAAGGAAATCTATGGCATGTTGCAACATCTTTCAAAGACCAGAGAGGAAAATCTCCTCAGAGTGACAGCACCGAACCGCCAACCTGATTTCCCTCTCACTAACAGGATTACTACAGGGACACCTCTCTCCCTCCCTCTCCCTGCTTCCCTTTCGCTATGCCTCCCATTCTCTATGCCTACATGTCTCTCTCTCTTTCTCTCTTTCTCAGACACACTCTGTCTCCAACCCCTCCCACCACCACCTTTCTCATTCTCCTCTCTTATCACCGTCTCCCTCAGACAACCCCCCCTTTCCCTTTCCCCTCCCTCCTTCCGTCCCCACCCCACTGTCCCTCCCTACCCCTCTCACTCTGACACACTTTCACTCTTGTCAACATGTCTCCTGTCACCTCCTGAGTGCTGATATGAAGTCTGAGGCAGACAAAGGGACAGCAGCGGTGACCCAGGACGCATCGCTGCTGTTTATGCAACAGAAATGCACCAGAGAGGAAATGGGAGAAGCAGCGTCTACGGAGTGACTACATTTCTGTGATGAAGGGGGCTGCAGAGGGAGCGGTGGGTTCCTCTGGGGAATGGTGATGAAGGAAACCCTATAGATACAGTATATACAGACAAGTGAAGCTAAGCAGGGAACACACAGGAAGGGTACACATTTGTCTGCCACTTATAGATTTCCATACTTAACGTGTATTTTTACATCACAGGTGAACCAAATCTGAATAGTGTGTATTTTTGTTTGTACTATAAAATGGAAAGAATGAATAACTGAATGAATTAATAATTTTTAACCCAACTAGATTTTAACCCTATATTTAATTTTAATGTTTTTTAATTTTACTTACAGTGAAATTATCTGATCTGGGTAACATTTGGGGTTAAAAAAAACATTTTTTGGGTTATTATACCATATATGAGATATGATATATCATACACATGTGCCATGTGAGCACATAGTATTTTTGTTAGCGCTGCTTATCTAAACACAATTAAGGCTCCTGCCTCATTAGCATGCCTGGGCGGGCATCCTGTTTATCCCTGCCTGTCCAGCCTGCTGCACTCTGGAGAATGTCAGCTGTCAAACCGCTGCCCATTTTTGGTGGGTCCTTATCAATGTCCTGACAGCATCCCACACAACCCTCATCACCCCTGCATACTGTAGCATCCCCAGGCACACAGACACACACACACACACACATTCACAACTAAAATGTACGTACACACACACAAAGACTCACACTCACGCTGCCCTCCCAGCTGTAGCTCTGCATATGATGGATGGTGCTGTGAGGCAGCGTTTCACCTCTGAACCCACCCTCTCTTTCTCCTCCCCTGTTGCCAGGATACTGCGCACATACAGGAGAGGTGCTGGTACTGGGTTAAAATCACCCCACCCTCAGGGGACAGGTGGAGCATTTTTGTATTTTAACCCTCATTTTACCAAGTTGACATTAATAGCAATTTCTCTAACACATTTATTGAACAATTGTCTTCAGATTTTTCTCAAATTCAAAGAGTGGAACTAACATAGAATATTATTTGCTTTTAGTGGGTATTTACATTTTGCCTTTCTCCTCTCGTATGATGGTTTGAGGATTTAGGTGAGATTTCAGAGCAGTTGCTTTTTTAATTAATACATCATGCCGTGTATTAAGACTCGTCAGTGATGTAACCTGAGGTCTCAAACTTCTCTATCAACATGAGAAACCCAGTATACTAGGCCTCAGTGTAATGTAGTAAGTATTCAGAAGGGGGGGCACTGAGGGGATCACACTGTGACTATTTGGTTACAGGACAGTCTGCCTAACTACTAGGCCACCCGGCTGTTAATGTCATAGCGGTTTTAGCATTATCATACCTGGAATGGCTATATTACCTATATATATACCTATCCCAGGGCATTGTGTTGTTGTGGGTGAGTGTCCCTCTGCAGCAAAGCCACTGCAACCAGTTTCTATGATTATACTGTACACCAGTGTTTCCCCTTCCATTCAAATGGAGGACGGATTATAATCTGGAAATGTCATTATTTGAAACTAATTTACTGACTATATATGATTTAAAGCGCTCCAGATTGTGATCTGTCTCTGGAAATGATCCACAATACATCTGTGAGTTGTGTGGGCTCTCCTCTTGTAGAAGCAAACTCCAGGCATCAAATTTCAGTGTTTGGATTGGCTGTTTGTCTCAGTCTGTCTTCCATTTCTCTGTGATTGGCTGTATGTTTGGGCCAGAGTCATCAAAGTTGGGCTGTTGAGAACATTTGTTTTCCTCACGTAGTCAGCAAAATTCGTTTTGATGTCCTTGATATTCGGAAGCACTCTATACTGATGAAGCCAAATAACATTCATCACAGACTGTCTAGTTCAGTCCTGTTCTGATCACTGTTATAGGGATGTTCTGCTGCCTGTGCACGCAACGCACGCAGTCACGAAGACAGCCAGGGCAGACAGGAGTTTTATTGAGTTTTATTGAGGTGCCTAGCCAGGCATATCGCAAAGACAGGCTGGACTCCCACATGATAAGTGATCACTACAGGGCCTGTGTTGAATCCCACTCCCAGTTAATGAAAGGTAGTCTAGACTAGGTTCTGTACAGATAGGCCTAAGGCTAAAATGGAAAGGTTTTTCTTTGCAGGTTGTTAGCTTTAAAAAAGGTCTTTCCATTGTTAGTGTGATGTCTTCCGTTAAAGGATGCCCTTTACCTTTTTTTTCCCTTGAAGTTTGTGCAGTACCTTACTGAGAATTTATTGAAGACTGAAAGATTAGTGGATTCAGAGGACAGGTTGCTGTTGGTGTTCCAGGCCTTCCACATGTTTTGTTAAATACAGATAAAAATATACACTGTGCAGTTCAATGGGAAAGATAAAACATTGTGAAATGGGAGTAACAGTGTGCGTTGTGTGTTCCATCTGACTGTGGGTCCCCGGCACCTCTCCTACAAAAGAAATCCTGGGGGAAACATTGCTGTTCACATTGCCCTCCAGCCTTGCTTATAGCAGCCTCCGGCCAACCTCATACACTTGATCCTCATCTTTTCAAACGCTTCCTGCAAGGCATCCTGCCTGTGGTCAGTTCCAGCATTTAGGGCTTTCTTGGAGATTTGTCTGCAGCATTTAAAAAAAAAGGCTGGAAGTGCTTATTTACACCCTGAGAATGGAGTGGAAGTGATGTGAGCTATGACTCTTGTACTGGGCTAGCAAAGACTATGAATAAACAGTAGTGAATGGAGGCTCGGATGTTTGTGTTCATTGATGGTGACACTTTCTGCCAAGGGTTTGAATAATTTAATACCCCAAGTTCCCCCTCCTGCCCAGGGTTTGTGTGTGTATGTGTGTGTGTGTGTGTGTGAGAGAGAGAGAGAGAGAGAGAGAGAGAGAATTAATAAAAAAAGAGGCATCAGTGAGCAAGTAATGGAGAGTGACACACAGACACCAAGACAACAAGAGACAGACAGAGGGACGTTGATGCAGAGAGTGCTCTGTCTGTTGTTGTCCTCTGTTGTCATTATCCTGTTGTTGAGAACAATAACAGAGCGCAGCAGCAGCAGGGAGTAGCGATTGGCCAGAGAGGGCGGACCGGTGATGTAGAAGTCATTGTTTCCTAACTATTATTAGCTCCTTGTTCCTGAGATGTGCTAGGCCATTATATTACCATGTAGCATGTTATTGGCCCAGCCAGTAATTTCCCTACTCTATAATTCCGCCGGGTATTCGTTACGCTACTCGAGCATTAGGCCTTCCTGTGAAGATTAGGGCAACAGCTAGTTAGAGTGAGAGAGAGAGAGAGAGACAGAGAGAAGGGAAGAGGGAGAGAGGGAGAGGGAGAGAGAAGGGAATTTGTGGGATTGTGATGATAATTGTGCAGAGTGACTATAAGTATACATTCTAGGTTAGTGCTTGTGTGTGTGTGTGCCTTGCTTGTAGTTAGGCCACTGAACTCAGACCACTTTATGTGTGATCCTTGTACGACGGACAAAACATTTTCCGCGTTCATCAGTGCGGATAACAGGTTCAAAGCTGTCTTACGTAGAGTGTTTATGGGTCAAAGGTCACAGCTCTGCCACATCAAGTGGGTTCACATTAATGTATATTCATGTCGCCTACACATGGAAAATCATATGAGTAAACGTACAAATTCATTGGCATTTTCAATAAACACAAAATATTAATAATTTAATCTTACAATTCAACAGAGAGAAGTTAAAATTAATAAATATACTGTAGCCTTCAGCTCAAGATGTTGGTTGGATTTTTTTTTTTTTTTTTTTTAACTCACTTATTAACAAACTTATTCATGCCTTTAAATGAGAGTGGGACATTCATACACCTTCCTTTATTATTTCATTTCGCTCTTTTGAAAGCAGCGCCGTGAGAGACAGAAGTACGAGCAGAGAGAAGTGTGGCAGCGTAACATACCAGAGGCTGGCTTCAATATGCAGTGACACTGATGGCTTCTTTGACAACTGCAGTAAGCCTGTCAACCCCTGGGGCACTCCACCTCACCTCATCTTTATGAATAAGAACATCATGTTTAAAAGCCTATCCTTAATCCAAACAAATAAAAGTGAAGCTCCACCACAGATGAGTAAAAAATCAACACAGATACTTTTACAATTGACAGAACTAGTGACAAAGAGACAAAGAGTTTTCTATATTTCTTTGCTGTTTGTAACCAAACCTATGGGCTACTTTGAATTCAGACAGGATCAGAAAATCATGCAGTGACGATTTCCTCTTTGCAAGCCCTAACCTTCAATAATGTTAATCACAACTGATTATCCACAACTGATATGGAAAAAAAATCCTGGATTGGGATTTTATCTGAGTGAACCTCAGTGTTTCTTAGAAAGAATCACTGGAGAATGCATTCCCACACCAAGCTTGATGAAAGCTGACAGTCGATAGGAATACCGATATTCTTAAAGCTAAAATCTAGAGTTACATAAACTCTCATTTATGGAGACAAGAGACAAGACCTTTAGTTGAGAGGATTGTTAGTTTGAAATTTAGTTTAGGTGGCTTGATTTTGGATGAACATTTGGCCTTTTAAGATGTTGTACTGTATGTGTGCTCACTGACTCTGAGCTGGCAGAGTGCTGGGACCTGTATAAAATCAGAAATAAAAAATGATTTTTTTTACCCCTATTTTGCAATATGTCAGCAATATACCATTTTATAGATCTGAATGCAGAGATCATTATTCTATGAAAACCAAAACACTATCACTCACATGCCCCACCATAGATTTACTAAAATAATATTAATGTGGAAAGCCTCTAGTATTTATCCATAAAGCAGTCAAGTAATGTCATCGTTTTCTGTGACTGGTTTAGAATTTAATGATCAGAATAGATTATTCTTTGATATGCAGGTTAAAGGTTATTACAAGTTATTCCTTATTATTAATACAGAAAAAAGACATGGGGATATTTGGTTTAAAGCTAAACTAATAATGTATTTTTTTGTCATTACAAAAAGTTACATATCAGAAGTACATCACATAAATCTTAACCAGATGTTTGAGATATCTCTGTGCACAGAGATGGTCAAGTACAGGAAGGTTTAGCTGAACACCAGAGGGAACAGAATTTATCTGTTCAACTGAATTAATGTTATGTTTTATTGACCTTTATGTGATGAGTTGAAGAGTGTACTTTAATGCAAAATGACGTTTATATTTCAAAACAACAATGAAAAAAAAAAAAGAAACGCTCCAATGGATACTCACAAAAATGAAGCTGCTCTTTGGTTGTAAGCTCAAGAAAAATACCAAGGCGGCGACTCCTGTTATTAATTATTAAAAAGTCTATATTAACTGGCTAGTCCAGTTTTGGGACAGTTAAAAAGCCAACAGGTTTCATGAGGGCGTGATAGGCAAAACATGTTGGCTTTAACTGTCCCAAATGGACTAGCCAGTGAATAAAAGCTTTGTAATAATTAATCACAAGAAGAGTTGCCTTCTCTTCTTTTTTGAACATACTTTTATTTTTGTGTTTTTGGTGGTTAGATGAAAGACTTGATGTATGCTTCAGTAACTGTGGATGCTATGTGGCACATTTTAATTGTAAAAACTGAGAGAAACAGCATCTTACTTGTTATAATACCCAAGTTTATTTTGTAATGTGTTTGTTATAAATAATACAACATAATGTGTGGATGTGTGTTATAAGCCTATGTGGGTTGGGCTCCTAGAGTGTATGACACTGAATTAAAATTCAATGAGTGAATGAATTAATTAATTATGGAATTAATGAATGAAACAATCAATCCATCACTTTAGAACTAGCAGGTATTACCCAGAATATATACTCATACCCCTTTAAATATATTATTGTCCTTCTATGTCCATTCTCCACTGACTGCTAATGGAGCAGCTCTTAAATTGGTCCCTTTATGACATCATATCATGTTTTGTTTCTAGCGTTGTGAGACACAGGCTGCAGTATTTGTGTAAGAAAATTCGAAGATCATTGGAACAAGTGGTAAATTATAGTGGATTTTAATTACATTATAAAATTTCTTTGCTGTGCCGATGCTGTAATTGCTCCAACACTGAGATAAACATTGGGATGACTGACAAAACTCCAGCAGTGTTGTTCTCACATTTTTGCATTATGTTAAAGTTTACGTGATCGTTTGTGCCGTGGTGAAGTTCCAGAACTTGGAAATTCTGGTGGATTGTCCCATTAAAACCCTTTATATTTCTCTAATGTTCTTTGTTGTACACACACTCCCATTTAATATGTCTAGTTGTCTGCTGATTCATTCTAGCCTCAGCCCAGTCTCTTCTTACAGAGTCTGATGAAAGTAAAACACTGGACAGATGTTTTCCCTCACTGGTCTAAAGCATTTCCCTCTTATTATACTTGAAGTATTAATATTTCGTACATCTTTGTACTTTATTTTCATCTAACACATTTTCAGGTTAGCTTAATAAATTCTAATAGCTCAAATGTGTCTTCTCTCACCTTCTCTTTCCAGTACTGAAATAAATAATGAAAAAAGCTCTGGAACTCCAGTGGTGACATATCTTTTACTTTACATTTAAATCCTATTGGAGCCCATGAATCCCTTACCAGGAGCACTGCATAATAAGGACCACTAATAAATGGTGAATTGATCATTATTTAATATTTATTCATTATTACTGCATGGTTAAGTAACAACTAATTGATGATTAGTGACTTTCCAACATGGTTTACTGCTTGCAATGGTAAATGAAAGTGATTTAATCTTGAATTAATGACATGTGAATGCAGACAAATTTATATTTTGTATTATAACTGTTAAGAAATTAAATCAATTATTTTATTGCCTTAGTTAACAATTTGTTAATCATTTGTTATTATTCAGATTAAGCACTTTAAATAAGTATTTGTAAATGATTAACTAATGACTTGTAAAGTTAACGACCAGGAAATTAATTACTCATCAATTAGTTGTTAGTTAAATGATAATCAATAAATATTAAATTATACTTGATTCAGCATTCATCAGTTATTGTTACAAAGTGTTACCCCCCATTACAAACTCACTCACATGAATGCATGTTTGAAAAAGAAAAAAAAAAAAAAATCCTATTTTCAGACTGACACTCATGTCATGTTTTTTTTATTATTTCTCAGTTTCTGAGAAGTAATGTTTTTTGAGAAGCAATTTCATCTGACTGCATCTCAATGTGAGGTTGGATGACTCCAGGTATCGACCAAATGGTCCATTTCAATAAGCCTGACCGTCAGGGGAGCTCATTAACGACTAGTGAGGGAGAGTCCAGAGTAGAGCCGCTGAGTACAGTGTGTCTATGATTGGCAGAAGCAGCACTACAGCTAGAGGGACGGCAGTTTCTCAGTCTGACCTCGGCAGAACAGCAGCTGCAAATAATCCTCAGCTTTAGTTTAACTTGGTTCCAGATAGGTAGAGCTAACAACGTCAAGACAAGGGTACGGTTTCGGATACCATCAGGTAAATTATTAGAATGTTTTTTCACAAAAATTACTTTTAGATGCTTTCCTGTGATTATCTAAACTTAATGACACACTTTGTGATGTCCTATGTGGCAAACAACACCTATCTGGCACATAAAGGAAATATCCTATGACCATGACTATCAGCTTTTTGACCTAATAGTTATATCCAAGCAAATTTGATTTTGTCATGCTAGGAATCATAGCTCCATGAAAAAGCACAAAATCTTTTCAGTTAGTTATACAGATACAGCTGCAGCCTGCATGTAAATTAAGTCATTCAATCAATGTCTTCACTTTATGCCGGCAACAAAAAATTATCTATATCTGCTAAAAAAAACATCAAATTGTTTTTCATCTCTAAGGCCAGCTATGAAAGCTATGAATAGTGTAATACCTTGAATTATTACATTCTTCTCATTCTTATGAGTTGTTACATTAGTAGCCTACATCATCAATTACAATTACTACATCATCGGTTAATTTAATAATGTGACATCATCAATCAATTTCTCACATTAACAGGTTTTATAACATTTTGACCTCCAAAAGTATATATTTTCTATTTTAAGCGAGCCACTGCTTTTAGTGGCATGCAATTGACAGTCAATCAACCAATCTCGATTGGGATTGCCCATGTTCTAGGCAAAGTTGCTAGGCGTGTGGCTGTTGGCTGTTCTAACCTGTATTCATCTGCCTAATACTTATATACCAATGCTTATAAGCCTAAGCAGGTTGCCTTGGGTCTTTTTGAATGTAATTGATATACATGGGTTTGCTACTTTAAGCTGTTATATTCGTCAGCTTCACAGACAAAACAGGTGGCGAGCTTGAAACTAGCACTAAGCTGGTTTTCACTTGTTATTCAGAGATTTAGAATCTGGGTCATTTCACCATAATTGCCAAAACAAAACTAGTTTTCCTTTCTCAAACTTTTAATTACTGTAATTAAAAAGTGAGTTATGAAAGTAAAGTGGTTGAATACTTGTGTGTGTGTGTGTGTGTGTGTGTGTTTGTGCATGTGCATCTTGGACATCAGCCCAAGAGTATATGCTTTGGCTTCAGTTAATTTAAGAAATAAAAGTTGATCAGTCTTTGAGACAATAACACAATTTATCCCTTTCTCTTTGTGTATGAGAATGTGTTTGTTTGTGTGTGTGTGTGTGTGTGTGTGTGTGTGTGTGTGTGTGTGTGTGCCTGTCCATCTTATTGGCAGCAATTGGAGGGTGGTGGAGGTGTGTGTGTGTGTGTGTGTGTGTGTGTGTGTGTGTTGGGGGGGGGGGGGGGGCAGTGAGGCAGCAAATTAAGCAATCTCCCCTTGGATAAAGATCACAGGAACAATATTGGCAATCTGAAGTGAACAAGCTGCACCCTTGGCCTTTGGAGGCTTCAATTAAAAGAACTCCTTCCGCCACTTTATTTCCTGTGTTCATGATGTGTTGTGGACGGCAGAGTAAGTTGAATAAAGGGCAATCACAGTCTCTCTTTCTCTTTTTGTATTTCTTTCTCTCTCTCTCTCTCTCTCTCTCTTTCTCTCCATCCTTCAACAGCACCACGACTCCGCTCTTTCTGCACTTGCTGCTGACTCAGTGAATCAGATAGAAGTTGATTCAGGGTCCAGTTTTGTTTGGACACACTCGGGTCTACAGTAGTTTTACTTCTGTCTGTGTACAGTCTGCACTTAGTAAGCACCTCTGGCTTTCCAGCTTGCAACAGTTGGAAGAGACTACATTATGTCTAGGGCCGGCAAAATGCTTTAAAATGCATCCAACAGTTTCAAAGTATTGTGTCTTGGATGATGAAACTCAAGTAGTTTAATATGTTATATTATTTTTTGGATGTGCAACTGTTTTATTATCATGCTGCTATGATCTATGATTTTCTTGCTACTATGATCTGGTTTTATATGATCTGGTTTGATTTTATCCAAGTTCTTTTTCAATCCCTCTGTGAGGCACCCTACATTCATGAAATATGCTGTAAAAAAAAAAAAAAGAAGAAAAGAGAAATTATAGATTGAAGTGTTAAAATACAGCAGAATATGTAACATAGTCCTACAGGAGATTAATAAAAAATATTTTTTTGAAGTGAAAAAGAGGCCAGTGTTAGTGTCTGCCTCTCTGAAGCTGTAGGAAGCTAGCTAAACCGCCTTACACTAATCCAGTTAGCTTCTCCTTAATTCCTCTTTGTGCTAAACAGTCACAGCAGCCATCAGCCATACAAACATGCAATCCACTCTCCTCTCAGTTCATACATCTATATAGCGAAGGTCCCCGAAAAACAGGCGTTATCAAAATGTAAATTCCCATTAGTCAGCAGGGACCTGTGAAGGCCGCTGTGTAGGGGAGATGAGAAAACACGTGTCTCTACTTACTACCTGGAAGTGACAGCAGCCCGGCGGAAAATTCTCTGTTCACATAGATTTCTGTGTGATTCACAACACTGAAACACGCTGATGTTTGTGCATCCACACACACACACACACACACACACAGTACCAAGCCATGAATAGGGAATAGGGATGATCCAACGGACTGAAAAAAGATGATGTGGTTAGGTTATCTAGGTTGCTGAATGAATATTCACACATGGGGGGCTGAAGTCACATCCAGTGTAATTCTCATACAATACACAGCTTGAAATTTCAAAAACATGGCTAGATAGGAAAAAACAAACAAGACAAAACAAAAAACAGTATTATACAAAGCCCCTAAATATGATGTCTCAGGAGATCTGCGGCAGTTTTCCCCTTTCATTGAACAGGTGTGGTGGGCCATCATGCCTAGAGAGCTGCTGTAGAGCCATGTGGTCTAAAGGCTGTTTCAGGGCCTTTCCACCCCACCAAGAAAGATTTGTGGACAAACACTGATCTGCTAACGTGGATAGTCTAATGTACTAGATGTGGGTACTTAAGTTGTAAGGTGTACAACATGTGTTTAATTCAGCACTGAAACACATGCACATCATATGAGTAGGTTAAGTAAATGAGTGCTGATGGCTCCAGTCAGCGAAATTAATTGTAAAATAATTTCTCTCAGACATGATGGAAAATGAGTGTGACTGTCCGACCAAGCAATGAGAGGGTACGAGCGCAATGTTTTGGTTGCTGCCAGGCCAACTGAGAGAAAGAGAGTGATATATATACAGTATATATATGTATATATATATATATATATGTATATATAGTGAAGTTGATGCCTGTGTATGAATTTCTCTCCAAAGCCTTTGCCTTTCCATCAAGGCAAAGGGCGGCTACTTTAAAGAATCTAAAATATAATTGATTTGTTTAACACTTTTTTGGTCACTGCATAATTCCATTTGTGTTATTTCATAGTTTTGATATCTTTACTATTATTCTAAAATGTGGAAAATAGTAAAAATAAAGAAAAATGTGGTGTGTCCAAACTTTTGACTGGTAGTGTAAATATATAAATATGTATAGAGAGGGAAAGAGAGAGCGAGCGAGCGAGTCCTCAGGGTGACTGATAGCTGCTCCCCTGTCTGACAGGCTCTGAGTCAGCAAACGCAGCTTGGCACTACGCTACACTGCACCCTTCCATAGAGCATCTGTACTGCTGTACTGCACCACGGGTACAGAGTGTAACAAGCTCACAAACACCCTAAAATATCATTTCTGTCAAACAAAAGAGGAGTTCAGTCAGGTACATGGCTGCAGCACTGAGCCGGACAGCTTTCTGCGCTGTTTGTTGATGCACAATGAGGCGTGATGCACCAAAACACAAATACCTTGAGCAATTTATGTGACCATGCAACCATATAAAACCGCACAGGTTACGCTAACACACGCCAACACAGCACTCCTGTCTAGGTGTCATGCAATAGAGACATGTGTGAAGCCAAGCTGAACATAATCATGTTTGCCGGAATATTTCAAATTAAACTAGTGGAGTGAGAGGGAGCCACTGTTGCAACAAAAGAGAAGTGATTGCAGCATTGTGCACACAAAGACCTTTGATACACACAAAAACGCACACGCACACACACCAGACACACATAAAAGGCATGTACACACACACACAAACACATCCACCAGCCATACTGTGGCTTACAATCACAGAGGAAGTACATCAAACAGCAACAAGTATAATGCAAGACAGCTAACAGCACTCACCACACTGATGAGGGTCGATCACATCGCCTTTGTACAGAGAGGTTGGACTGCTCTCTCTCTCTCTCTCTCTCTCTCTCTCTCTCTCTCTCTCTCTCTCTCTCTCTGTCTCTCGCTCTCTCCCTGTAAATGGTACTTTTTATCAGCCCCTGGTCTCCTGCTTCTTCTATCGCTACAACCTCTCACTGAGGCTCAGGATAGAGGGTATTTGGCTGGTGTGTTTGTGTATATGTGTGTGTGTGTGTACGTCTTAGTGTGTCTAATCCCCACTGAGCAGAGTGGGTGCTAGGCAGCAAAGGCTCACCGGAGAATAAGAAACTCCTGCTGCACTGCACTACACACACGCACACACACACCTACACACACATACACAGAAATACACACACACACACACACAGTGGTCTCACTTCAATTCAATTGTGCTAATTGATGACTGGTGTGGTACATTTGAACTGGAGACAAAATTTCACAGTATGCAAATTATCGATTGTTGTATAAATGTCAGCTGAAGTCAGGATAAGGAAGCAAATACTGCTCAGCAAAGAGCTGCTCAGCAACCCGCCACCAGCTTGGAGGCAATGTGGGAGATGATCATGAGTTGATATGGTTTGAATTTGAATTCATTTAAAACAATCTTCTTTGGGTGCTGTCATTTTATTTTTCATCTGAAGAAAACACTCGAGCTCACGCCGGGCTGTATTGGTTTTCTGCAGTGAGTGATCAAATGAAATAGGTTGAAAAGGGAAATAGTGTCATAGTTCACCATCTGTGTGTCTGCTTCTACATCAGGTGAGGAGTTAGGGGATTAAATTGACTCAAAAAGCAATATATGGCTATGCTATGCCATAAAAGACATGTGTTATGTTAATGGGGCAGATCAGATGCATTTTTTATTTTTTTTGCTAACGAGGACGACAACCAAGTGTTGCTGCTCTAAGTGACAGCAGCATCCGGGAAGTTCACAGTATGAAAGGTTATACACTTGTTGTCAAGCTCTCCAGGTCAAGCCATTCCTAATGAATGCTTAGTGGCAAATCACACAGACACAGGCACACACACACATGCACACACACCACAAGAGTCTAAGTAGATTAGAGGGCAGTATAATGAGCTCTTAAAGGAATAGTCCTTGACACAGAAGCCAATGGAGAAAGGGACACCAATGTTGAAGAGTGTCCAAAGCCAACTATTGCTTTCAGGAGCGGTGGAAACCTGTGACTGGTAGGTTAACTATTCAAGTCCCCACATGGGCTGGACACGTCTGGTTAAGGAAAGGGAATGAGAACTGCTCTCTGCTCCCTCAACAGCAGCCATCAAGGTGTCCTTGAAGAAGGCACTTAACCTCTAAACGCTCCAGCAGCATTGGTCAGAGGAACAGACTGTTGCTGTAGTGGGGAGCTCTTGGGTGTGAACATTTGTAAATGTGTGAATGTCAAACAGGGCAGAACAAGATGCTAGAGCCCTGCATTCTGGCCCGAGCCCGACGGGGCCCGAGGCTATGATAGATTCGGGCCGGGCTTCGGGCTGATTTTCACATCACTAACTCTGGCTCGGGTCGGGCCCCGGCCCGTTTCTTTTTTTTTTGAGCTTGGGACTTGAAATCAATAGGCATACCAATCAAAGAAACTCACAGAAGACACAGTCTGCCTGGCGCGCACACACACACGCCCTCCTGTCGCTTCCAAGCAAGCACTGGCCTCATGGACTAACGTTACTGTTCTGTTCTTGAGAAAATGGACTCTAGCCATGTTCTTTGGTGAAGCTTTTGATCGTACACAGCCTGCGCTCTCCCGTTCTGTTGCGCGTATCGATTATTTTACCTATGGGTAAGTCAACACAGTTATCCAGTTTTGCTTATTGTTCTATAAACAACTCACGTTGTACTGTGAGGAACACTAATGTACCATAGAAGAGTACTTATGTCCCTTTTAATGAGTGTAGATGTACTGTTGCCAAATAGAAGCTTCTCAGTGGCTCTCGGTGGATAACTTCATCTCCAACATATATTTAAGCGACATTGATTCATGTATCCTCTATTTTGCTAACTGACATGGTGATAAATGTATATATTTATATACATTTATATGGCTAAAATACGGAACAGACGGACACGTAGTAGTCCGTCAAAAATAGAAGTCATGCGTATCTCCAGAGTTGCGGCTCCGCTCCTGTTAAAAAGCTCAACCTTTTTCTGATAAACGTTTGAACTGACACATTTAATACTGGTAATGCTTTGGAAGTGTTTTGTATGGTGTTGATTTAATAAGCTATTCAAAATTGATCGGTGGGTTAAACACACACACACACCAATACCCAGGGGACTGCCCAGTGCTATCACAGTCTCATATGATTTGCCTATGAGCAGCTACCCCCACACCCCACCACCCAACGTACACACACACACACACACTTTTGCTGCCCATAAGCCTGCCATACTTTACTAGACTTTGCAAATACCACCAAAAGCATAGTATATTGCACAATTTCCCTCCAGTCTCTAGTCTTTCCATTCTAGAAGTGCTCAAAAATTCATTACATCATCTCAGAATACAGGCAGCTATTACTGCTGCTAATGCTAACGGGTCAATGCACATACAGCGTGTTCTGCAACTGCTAGCAATAACCAAAAATCAGAATATAGAATTGGCATACTTATCTATTTTATATATGTTGCTTGGAGTCTGTTCATTCATATTCATAGAGCTGTACAAATATTCATCCTTCATATAGACAGACAGATTATATATATACACACACACACACACACACACACACACCACCACAGCCGCAGGCAAGGAGCAAGATGAATGCAGTTTCTCTTGCTGTTTTTATTGTGAGCATGGCTTCCAACGATCAGGCATGAATACATTTAGGGAGCGTGATTGTAAACACTCGACACTGTCTATGTATGGAGGAACACTAGAGGTAAGCTGCCGGTTCATTCTGACATACACGTACACTCCATGTAACGAAAATTATGTACCGCCAGCGCCAGAAAGAGTGTTTCCCCCTTTCTTGGATAAGTCCCAACAGACTGTGTGCAAGTAGCCTTTTCAGGCTGGCTGCCTCGCCAGGACGGAAACATAAGGATGTGTGTTTTGCTCGGCTCGGTCCAGCGGCTAATCTCCCCTGCGTCTGCTAAAACACACACAGATACAGAGAGATTAATTTGGCGTAAGTGCACCTTGTTGACCGAGCGGAGCGCTCCTGGCTCTCTCCGCCGCTTGACCAAACGCTCAATCCATTGCTGTGGCTATTGGCTTGTCACAATGATCAATCACTCTGAACGTACATAGAGGCATGGTCGAATGAAAGCCGTGTTTCTCAAAAATGATACCCGACAGTCTCCTCCTATTCAGATAAAAGGATGTGTTGCCCTGTGACTCTTCCATTTTATTCAGCCTTTATTTAACCAGGCAGGTCAATTAAGATCTTTTTGATATATAATTGATTCATTCACACCAGAGAGATCCCAGTTGAAAGATGTGCTCTTTCATCCTCTCTTTTCTATCCAATAAACACGACTCCTGTCAATTTGGGAAGGGAAACCATTAAAAACACTCTCCCTCAGACTCGTCTCCTCTCGACCCCATCATCCAGTTTATGCGGCCCTCGCCAGCAGTCTTTTTCTGTTTAGAAAACCTATCAGATATCTGTCCTCTCCTGCCTGGAGGGTTAACACACACACACACACACACACACACACAGGGAGAAAGCTAGAGGGAGTGGCAGCAGCGGGAGGAGAGAGATGGCAAGAGACACTGAGGGGACAGAGAGGAATATGGAGAGGGGTGGGGGCTGAGATAGTAGCAGCAGCACACCAAAACAGGGCATCTCTGTGGGTACACACACACACACACACACACACACACACACTCAACACAACCAAGGGGTAAACAGTGTGAGCAGTAGAGTGAGTAGAAAGCGAGAAACAGGGAAATAAGGAGAGAGCTAGTTTCATCCATATCTAAAACTCTCTCTCTATTTAAAGTGGTTATCTGTGAGGTTGTTGTTCAAATGTGGTGGTAGGCGATCACTGCTGTGGTGTTTTCGCACTGCTCTTCCCAGAAATCCCTCTGCAATCAAACAGTGTCTGCAGCACTTTTTCCTTGGATTTTCTGTTGATGAAGGTTGAGTTTCTGTAGGTCTTTTCTTGTTCTGTTCAGCCTCGGTGGCTATCGCTGCTCATGCTAACTACTGAGTTGCTTTTCTATTTATTCCAAATAAACCACTGTTGCTGCTCACATAGCTTCCTGTGCACCAGAGGATTTTTCCCAGGAAGGTCCTGCACTATATATTAGATCAATCGGTGAAAGAGCGTAGCAAAACTGACATTTAGCTGTATGAAAATGTTGTGGATTATTACTTCACTTTCACCGTTTGGTAGTACAAGTTGGACATAAGATGGAGAAAGTGAGAGAGACACTGACAGATGGAGGGAAAGAGAGAGAGTTAGTCAAAGCGACAGAGAGACAGAGAGAGCAAGGGGGAGGGAGGAACAGACAGACAGAGAGGCAGAGAAAGTGAAAGACTCAGACAGGCAGGAGGTGTGTGAAAGAGAGGGAGGAAGACACAGAAAGGGCAGCAGACTGACGAAAAGTCTATGAAAAGAAGGAGGGAGAAAGAGGAGAGAGGAAGAAAGGGAAAGGTCTCGGCCGTAATTGGGGCCATTCATCTGGGGACAGTTTTAGGAGTAGGTGTAAGGTGCCATCCATCCACGGGACCAGTGGTTCTCTGAGTGGCTGTTGATAAGACTCGGTCTGGAGCCAGGCCAGCCAGCTAAAGGCTTCTGTCCATTTACTCCCTGCTAAATTCTTCACAGATGTATGCACACACCAGATACAGACACATAAGCCGTCTTTACACAGCTGACCTGGCTAAAAATGCCGTAGCAGAGCCGGGATAGAATTAATTATGATCAATTTCCACAAGCCTCTTTATCCACCTTTTACTGGGTATGATCATCATTACACTGGGGGAGGGGGAAACCTCTGGATCTCATGCTGCATTAAACTTTATGTGGATGATTATTGTGGGATATCGTTTCAAAACTACGCCATTTAGATTCAAGATTTTTCTGTTAATATTTGTAGTTTTGCCTGCCTGAGTTGAAACAAAGTCTCCATCAACCTAACTTTAATTTTTTGCAGTTCTCCCTTACTTCAAGTAGACGTCAATTGACTGTTTGCCACATTTTCCTGTTGATAGCCCAACTTCAACACACACCTTACACACAGGTGATGGAACACTTGTTGTGGCGTGAGATGGTTGCCATGGTTACCGCGGCATTTGCACCTGCTTTAAATCCTGGTTCAGGATAACTTAGCCCTTCCTTTTTAGCGGCATGTCATCTTTACACAGATATATATTTTTTTTCTTTGCCAGGACAGATTCAAATTTATGCCGGTATAAATTCTCTGCATAAAGACAGCAATCAACTCAGAAAGTCACTGATTCTCAAAAAAAAGATTCAAAAATGTATATATGAGGATAAAATTTTGCACAGACGCACGCTGACAATGACAAAATTCACACAAACATGACTACTCTCTGAATAAGGTATATACAAATGCACAAATACAAAAATAAAGACACAAAATCCTCTTGCTTACACATACACACACTCAGCCACACAGTAAGACAGAAAAAAAGAGAAATGAGAGAAGTCAATGCCAGCTGAGCATACGGCAGTGGTTGACCTTGTCCATGGCCCTCAGTGAGTTCATGCATGTCTAGTTGAGGCCTCCCCAGCGCAGCGATGTGTCACACCCTTGAGGAAAGTGATATAGCACCATGATAATGGGCGGGTCACGGAGGTCGCATTCGACACATACTGCAGCTCCATTATGGGGACAAACTGGGACAGCCAAGGCTTACTATTATTGATGTTAATAAATCCCATACATTTGGGATTTGTTTAACAACAGAGATAATTTGTCAGATGGGCTTTAGCTTCAAACTTGCGGATGCTGCTTTCAGTGTGCTGTAATATCCATTTTTACTTGGCCTTGGTCCTTGAAAGCCTCTCTTGACCTCGGCTTTTCCTAGGAGGCTGCGGTTCAAGGCTTCACAAGAGACTTCTTCACAGCAAGCCCACATAGGTCTCAGTAGAGCCAGCTCAATAGTGTTTCATAACATGGGATCAGACGAACTACTGGCGTGCGCGGTGGGGAGGAGGGGGATTAGTCCTGCCCTTTTTGTCCTGTAAGTTCGCTTTTCATATTGAAACACACCGACATTGGATTTCTCAAGCGGCATTGCTAACACTGATCACCTGAGGAGCTGTAAGATAAAACCAGTCTGAAGGGCATTTATACTGCAGGGTTTTCTCTATATGCAGGCTCTTCAAACCTGGCGATAAAATGATTCTCAAAATGCCTCTTCAGTTTTAGTAGCCTAATACAGTTTCACCTGGAATCCTTAAGGGGAAAAGGAGTTTTGCATCGACTCTTATTGATAGAACAGTGCAGCTGGTGGAGGAAAGTGGAAATTTCAATTACTGGATACCAATGTTGTATAAACCGAATGACATAATACAGAAATTGTAATGCTGACTGAGTGCTTGCTTATCTTGTATAGAAACATATTGGAAAATGGAAAAAGGAAATGGAAACCGATGTGCTAAACAAAAGAAAACACTTTTTTTTATTACTACTGATGTTTCAAAGTTGTTTAATTTCATTGTGCATTTCATTTTATACCTATATTTTTTTCCCTTTAAAGGGTATGTACATGCCACTGTACAGAACTCATCAGAATTTAATTTGTCTATGGATGATTGGAGTGAAACTACATTGACTTCAAAACCTCCACCTGTTAACACCAAAGTGCTGTGGCACAGTGTTGTTGTTGTTGTTGTGAGAGAATCACTGAACAACATATTTAATTCATGTGTTGACTTAGCCACTACAGTTAGAAAAACACTAAGCTACCGCCTGGTATGTGAATGTCCGCAGGCTGAGCCCAAGGCGGCTGTCAGTGGATCCTGTGGCTGCCGAAAATGGCTAAACGGGACTGAATTCCATTCAAAGTCGGAGATCTCGAGGGCGTCCATGTTTCTTCCCTGGTTTTTCTGTGCTGGACCACTGGACACCGCACAGAGGTCAGAAGATTCAACTAGGAACTTCTGACCTCCGATTTTGAAAATAATGCAGCATACCTTAGCCTAGGCCTATATATGCAGTAGTGAATCTAGCAGCATGGAAAGTCAACAGGGGAGTGGGTGCTACTACCCTTCTTCCAGATAATATAATACTTGGCTGCAGCAATGACACTGTCCATGGTTGTGACTTTTACCGTACTGCCTGATGTATGAGCGCACACTATATTTCCCTTATGCCGGGCTCTTGGGGCTCTGCATCGCCTAAACAGTGCATACCGTAATTCCCCTGTGTACATGGCAAAAAGCTTTACACACGAACGAGTGAACAAATGCACAAATGCACATCTTTCTGCTTGCTTGCTTTCTTGCTTGTGTGTTTTTGACAGGAGAGTGAGCTTTGCCTCCGAGCTGCCAAGCATTTCCTCCCAATGAGAAGAACATCAAGGAGAGGAGACAGATGGGAGAAGGCTCCGGTGAGGCAAAACCCCAGAGGTGACGGTCTGAACCACCTCACTATCTGGACACAGAAATAGTCACTCTGTACGGAAATCTGTTCCGACACACACACGCATACGCACACGCACGCACATACACACACACACACACATGCGCACACACACACACACACACACACACACACATAGCCCAAACAAGGTAACTTCGAACTTTGAATTTTGAAACAAAATCCCCTTTTTTCTTCAGTGAAAAGACTGAAATACTCCACATGTCAAGATGTCTTGACATATGCAGTTTAATATTTTCTTTACAATGGCGAGTGCTTTGGATTCCTTGGAGTTTGCTTTGTGCAATGCACAGTTCTAGCAACAAAAGAACAATCATGATCCCACCCTGAAGTGCACCTGTTTGTCGCTATAAATAAATAAATACAGATCCATGCAATGTTATGCCTTGTTTATCTTGTCTTTATTTTTATTTAAGCTGCACTAGGCAAGATTTTTATGTAAACAGAGCTGGAGGTGAGTAGGCTTTATCAGAAAAAAAGGTAATGTTAACTAGGCTACCAACTTACATTCAAGTTTAATTTCAAAGACCTTAATTCATTAATATCACTTTTTAAATGCCATATATCCGCCTCACCTCACTGTAAACTCAGATGTCATTGGCTATGCATTTTGTACCAATATGGTGCTTTACCATATACAAAGCTCATTGGCTGTGGCTGTTAATTTATTACAATCAACTGTTATTTTCCTACCAAGATGGACGTGTGGTGATCTGACAGAATACTATGAATTTCTTCTTCTGTTCCTCTACACACCACGGGACTTGTTCAATTTGATATCATCAAGGCGGCTCAGATCAATCTGCCAGTCAATCAGGGTGGTTACGATTGAATCTGTAAACCCTTCACTCCACCATATAATCTGTGGCAACCACCAGCCTCTGATTGGGATTTCCCATCAGGACTGCTGGAATGGGCAAATCTGATGTAAAGTGGCCCCATAATCCTCTTGTGTGTTCCCAGCCTTTGACTGATAAGACAGGGTTCTTGCCTAGTGCAGCTATAACCTGCTGTCAAAAGACTTTCCCCCACCAGTCACAGAAAAGAAGAAATTTAGCTCAGAGGAGTGCAGTTTACTGATGTTATGTTACATGACTTCTAGATGTTGAAGTCTCACAATTCAAACAGTTACCTCTTGCTGCCACTTGGGGCCGCCAACGAGCAAAATTGTCTAGTGCAGTCTTTAAAAAAATAAAAAATAACAAAAACAACTGATAATAAATTTAACAAATGTCAAATGAATCAAGGACACATCATTAAGGCAGCTGCGGGACTCTCTCCCCTATAGGTTGCTCAGTCGGTGTGTGATGGTGGCGTGTCAGAGCCACTGCTGCTTCTGCAGCTAGATGGTCCTCAGCTCAGTAGGTGACAGAGCTAATCAGGCCTGGAGGAATCGCTGTCATGTTGCTTTGAATAACGTCACCACACCGAGCTTTTCCCGACATTCTCACCAAAAAAGACCTCTATGGCTTTTACTGGATCCTCACTGGCAGCACGAGTTACCAGACTTTTCCTATTCGGATACTATGTGGAGTTTGACAAAATGCAAGAAGACTGGGTTCCCTGGGCTATAAGCTCAGGAACAGTAATCAGATGTGATTGGGGTCAGCAAGAGACAACAGGAGAGGGGGATGGTGAAGGAGGGGTGGAGCGGGTGATGGAGAAAGCTCGTTAGGAGATGAGTAATCTGCCCTCAAGGATTGCTGGACTTCATTAACCCTCCAGCTGGGGTCTTTCTTATGCTCTTTCTCCTGCTTTCTCTCTCTCTCACGTCTGTCTCTCTCTCCGCTTCTGTCCTTCCATCTCTATGCCTCTCTGTCTCTCACCCTCTCTTTAACCGTGTGGATGACTGGCTTTTGCTGTCAGAAGGCTAACAGCAGCACTCAGCTGGAAAATGAATGGCTTTTCCTCTGGTGTGTTCGCTTCAGCTAGTAACACACTCTGGCTCTCTGGATCTGCCCAGCAGGCAGATAGCCTGCAGACTCCGGAGAGTCCACCTACCCTCTTTTTTTTCTCTGCGTCATTTCTCACGTGTATCTATGTGCGTGTGTGTGTGTGTGTGTGTGTGTGTGTGTGTGTGTGTTTGATGTGTCAGAGCTCTTCTCCTGTCCATGTGTGCCTCTCCGGTTGTAAGGTTTTACGGAAATTAAACTTGTGCTATTAATCTAAGTAGCTTTATGCTCTTGGCTCTTTCAGTATCTCCCCTCCTCCTTATCATCTCTATAAGCCTAGCTATCTTCCCATTATAAGCTCATGGCTGTACAGGTTTTTTGTTTTTAAAAAAAATTAAATATATATATATATATGTATATTTTGGACTATCAATGAGGATGAGTGAATGACCCCTGACACCAAGACACTGATGACTGGGGGGAATCACTTTAGAGTCTGACTTCCTCATGATTGTGTGAGAGTTTGCATGTGGGATTGTGTGTGTGTGTGTGAGAAAGAGACAGAGCGAAAGAGAGAGAGAGAGAGAGAGAGAGAGAGGGGGGGGGGGGGGGGATAGAGAGATGAAGAGAGATTTTTTGGAGCTCATGTTTTGTCTCTCCAGACATGCCTGACATCCCATCAGCTCTCCCAGTCCTTTCCCTTATCAGGATCACATAGGGCATAAAATGTGAGCCTGGCTTCTGGTGCAGCAGCTTTGGTACGCTGTCTCAGAGCAAAACCACTAAGTGCATATGAGGGAGGAGAAAGCCTGAGGACACACTGTATAAAATGCCCCCTCCCTCGTGTCCATTCTGCACCCTCCCTCAACAGCTACTGTACAGTATAAAATGTAAAATATTTCCATATGTTAGGCTGCCCATTTTCATTAAATGATTGATGATGAGGTTATTGACATTTAGAGACTGTAATATTTTTATTCAGACCGTCACATTTTTATGGAGTATAAAATTCTGATTGCTTCAATAATCTCAAAATAAAACGCCTTTCCCTTATCAAAAATATTGCTGAGTAATCAATTGCATTTTCTTCAAAAGTATTTCTAATTTTACTATTGCGTATGTATGAGAGTTTATTTGTAGGACGTCATGTAATAGATCACAGCTATCTTTTTGGTAATGAGATTACATATAACCCTGTGGCATCCTCACCTAAACTATGGTGAAAAAGGTGTCTATGAATTATTTGTCAAGGATCACCAGTCGGGTGGTATCTACTCAGGTCTATTCAAAAATACTGGGGGGACAACACCGACTTTTTGGGAGTTTGGTCACCTTACCCAATATCTGATGAGAGGATTGGCACCAAAATCATCTCTGTGTCTCTGGTAGAGCTTTGCTGATTGGTAGAACAGAGTCCAGCTCCATCTAATGATGTCATAATTGGTTAGAATGGTGAAGCAAAGCCATGTTCTGATTGGTGGAGGAGAAACAGTGGGCCAAGCTGCCGATTGAATGCCAAAAATGAGTTTTGATTGTTTGAAATGATGTTTAGCCGTAGAGCTTTATTTGTATTTGGAGTAGGCTTGTAGATGCATGCATTTACAAGTCAAACTTTTCAAGACTAATGTACTGTATGTAAAATAAGTCCAAATTTATGTGCAATTGGATGTCACATGCTTCTCGGTGGGGGGTTGGTCCCCCCCCCAATTTATAGACACAATTACACCACTAGTTCATTTTAATGACACACTGGCTTGTTTAGTGGATTGGTAAAATAGACCAAAATGACACTCTTTGGATCTAATTTCAGTTAGCCAGTTTTAGCCAGTGTTAAGTTTTTTGTGCTGTTGATTTATAATAGACATCAGTAATGATGAAGATTGAGATTTTTTAAGAAGTTATGAATCTACAGTCCATAGAGTAAAAATCAATACCAACTTTAGATTACTAAAAGGTTTATCTTCATGCTTTGGATAGCGCTGGTTGCCTACAATTACTTAACATACTGTATGCTAAAGTGTTAGCATGCACACAGGACAGAGCTACTGGACTCACAGGGATGATTTTGGTGCCAATCTTCTGGTCAGATATTGGGCAACATTACCAGCAGGCCAAACTCCCAAAAAGTCAGTTTAGTCCTTCAGGCCGCACAACAGCCAACACTGTTCCTGCTGCAATCCCTCATTACTCTGTCATCTCTATACATGTTTTTAGTGTTTTTTTCTAGCTGAATCATTTTGAGAGAAAAAGGTTACTCACATCAACCTGTCCTTTGTACTTGGTATTTTCTTATAAATTTGTGTATCTGTCTCTTTGTAACCTTTCTGTCATCCTGTGTTCTCCAGTCTGAGGCCGTGGGAATCAGAGTGGGTCACTCAGCCAAATGGATGTTCCCCTTTCCTTCACCAGCGCCGCCACCGTGCGAACCTGGGCCAAGCGCCCGGTCTGGCCTCCAAACCTCCTGGTCCTGTTGTGTCCTCCCTCGAGGCCTTTAATGAACACAGAGGTTAGGCAGGGAAATGTCACAGCGCTGATGGGGAATAGTGATGTAATCACAGAGAAAGGTCAGGTTGAAGGAGGGATGGAAGGAGGAGAGAGGAGGGAAGGGATCCAATAACATTGAATAAGTATAGTAAGATTGAGGGGTGGAGATTGGCTGTCTATCACAGGAAAACTAAGAGGGGAATCAGACAGATATTGTGGTTAAAGGTTATGTGGTTGTATATGACTGGCGCTCCAACCTGTTCACACACATTTCAACATGTTGCTGTTGTCTCAGCTGTCAGTCCTTTTAAAGAACTTGCCTTAAATTCAAAGTAAATGGTTTTGGCCAGTTTGCTGTAATAAAATAGTATAGAATATAGGTTTCATAAAGGAGGATATTTGTCAGATTTTTAGGATACTCATAGGCATTAAAGTATGGCTGGACTACTGTTAAGAGTTTGAGTGATGACAGAGGATATTATTTTAATTTATCACTGTGTTCTATTTCATCTTGATATTAGGCTCATCCTCACCAGAAATCTGACTAGATGTGGTTTCTACTTTGTGTCTGGCTTATCAAAGAATATTCACCACCACAAGTCTGGCTGTAGGGGCTTTTGATAAATTATGTAAGCGTATGTATTGGCCTGCTTTGATGTTTTCAGTTCAATATACTGTATGTACTGTACACATATAAGAGATAGGCTAATCTGATCTGATCTCTCTATTGACTTATATAGAGTTTAGTCTTAAGCTCATTTGATAGCCTTAGGTTACGATCAACATAATCATTTGCAACGGAATATATATTTATAGAAATTAGTTTAATTACATCCAATATAGAGTAAAATATCAGCAGGCTGGGGCATGTGTTTAATTTGTATTTTTTTTTAATAGCAATTAATCCTAAATTAATTCACTTAGATTTTAATTATAAAATTTTAAACAACCCAATTTAATTTGATTATTACACCATAAGATTGCGTGATTAGATTTGAAGCAACCAATTGATCATATCCAATACTCGTTTTAAATTAGAGCCTATTATTAACCGAAATGTACTGTACTTTCCTTCAAAATACAGCCAGGTTTGCCAGACCTATTCCACCTCATCTTGAGAGAAGATATAACACATCCAAATCTCCTAAGCAACAGCTAAAGAGGCAGGACTGTGGTGTTAACATCGGCCAAACTCCGCCAATCCAGGGCTCTGGATTCGCCTGCCTTGAAGCCTCTCATTATCACCAGAGGTGAAACAGGGTTCCTTATATCATGAGAAATTTGTCTTTGTCTGTATGCCTTAAATTATCCACAAAGACATATTATTATTCATGGGAAAAGTCCATTTGGTTCAAGTGGCACCTCTATATTTTCCTGTCATTGTCTACTCCCCTAAAGCAGTTTCCATGCCTTATTTATTAATGTGTTGAGCAAGCTGTGACATCTGAAGACAAGTCCAAGGACAATGTCTCATTAATAAGGCATATGTAATGTCAGAGGAACAAGTGCAACTCATCAAGGGCACCAGCAGGTTAGGGCAAGAGCCTAACAATACAATCTGCTGCACCACTACAGAGCTGTAATTGAGTAAGCAGTGTGAATTACTATGTGTGAAGTTTGTTTATATTGTTTATAGTTATAGAAATGGACGTAACACAGCGTTGCGACCTAGTGGAGGCATTAGTCAGTCCCACAGTGGGCCAAGGAACAGCATCCACTGTTATTCTCAATGGGCGTCTTTATCCACTAGACTCAGCAAGGTGCATCGTGGGCACAGCACAGTGCATCAGTTTGTAATCACTCTCTATTTGTATATTATAGGCTGGTTAACTGCATTACACTGGATCTACAGTACTGTACTGTATGTATGGTTTATAGGGCATTGTTTGCAAATATGGCAAAGGACATTTTAAGATTCCACAATCATATATGTACACATGCAAACACACACACACACCCCTCTTAAAGCTTTGTCCCTCAGCACCAGTATCCAGCCCTGCCTCTCCAAGAACAGCACTGTGGTGGGATGTGACATGTTGACAGGCAAGGTTGGATATCCCAGAGGGGGGTGGTCCAGGAACTACTTACATACACACACACGCACACACACACACAAATACACACACACACACACACACACACATAGACACACACACGCACACACACACAGAAGATGACCTTGAAGCTAAAAGATAAAGACAACTGACAGGTGTCTGGTTACAGACCAACAGACTGTCCTCTCCACTGACTCCTGACCGCCCACTTTACATTTTACATTAATTCCAATTTTAAGGCCTTTGAAGGTTGAAATGTCCGTTATTTAACCTTGAGGAAATTTCAAGCAAGAGTTGCACTTCTGCTCAGGGTTATGTTATATAACTGATTTTACTGTACATCTAAAGTCTAAAAAGTACCTTAGTCTTCCAGTCTTTCAGTAAGTATGCAGTATGTCAACAGTATAAGCTGGACCCAACAGCTAAATACTGTATCCGTCAATTTACATACTGTAGCCAGGTCACTCTTCATCTACAACCAATAAAAACCAAAAGATGTCTAAAGGCTCACTATATGATTATATTTTAATAAACACATTCACATATTCCTGACACTTCTGTCTTGCTCCAGTCATGGTGGATATGATAGTAAGTCATTACACTAATTATATCTATACTGCTGAGAGAAGCTTAGGAGGGAAGAGGTATGGGTCACCAGTGTTATATCTCCATCCTAATCAACTCCTCATTCAGGTTGCTGGGCAACATTTGGTAACATCAGCCATAGTCTGCTCTCCTCTGAAGGTATTTTTAACCAAGTGACTTGTGTCTCACATTTTCTGCTAGCTGATAAGTGTATCGACATGACATGGACATGGACATGGTTTGCTGCCAAAGCCATCCTGGACACTCTGCTCCCTTTCATCCACGGACACTTAAGGATCTAAAGCAAAATTCTCTTGCCATCAGACAAAAGATCTTGGCACTCTTCTCTAACAAGGTATGTCTATACCTGAACAACCTGAACAACCAAGCAGACATTCTTCTACACTAGCAGCAAAAGATGAAATGTGAACCCAGTGAACAGCTGCCAAAACTGTAGAATTATAAGGTTTCATCTCAGATGTGTTTCCCTTCTTAAGTGAAACCTTACAGTTCCAACCTACAGCTCCCACAGCATCTCAAGCATTATGTTTACTTTCTAACTAAGATTCATACGTAAAACATTTGCAAGAATTAGTGATATCAAAATAGCCATCATCACAACTGTAATCAGTAATTTAACACTCAAAACTTGAATCAGAAGTTTCTCACCATTTCTGCACCTCATCTCACTGCCTGTTGGAATTCACTGAGGGGATTTCATGACATGTTTCCAAATGACTTAAATTATGTTGTTACTCCAGAAACAGGCTCTATTTCTGACCCCCCCCCCCCCCCCCCGTTTTACTTTGATAGTATAGTTTAATATTAGCAATACCAACAAGAAGACTAAGCTTTTCATCATTTACCAGAAAATATTAACACTGCACTTTTCGAAAACAAGACCAAGACAGACAACACAGAGCAAGAGAGAGAGAGAAAGAGCTCGAAGAGATGAGCTGGCTGGGTTCCTGACTGATTCTCTCAAACATCTCAGGCTTACACATTTGTAAAATTCACCATCTGAGTTCAGAACCTGAGTTGGGGGAAGTAAATACATTTGCAGATGATGTTACCACAGAACTAAGGGTTGTCACAACATCTTGTGCCTCATCAGTCTCCAACCTGACCGCTACCTGTGCCCCTCTCCCCAGAGTTGAGTGTGTGCTTCTGCACCGTGCCTCTCTGGTTGAGGCTGTGACTAAATCTCAATCAGTTTTATCACACAAGGCTTTGCTTCTCAAAACTCAGGGGAGCATATTGTGAGAGGACACAATCACTGATTTAGGAGAGACATCTATTGTTCTTTTGAAGGAGGAATCCCTGGACAAACGGATGTCTGAGTCCTTTCATGCCGAAGCCGCTGATATTGTCGGCGGCTTCCTTCTGAGCCGGATCGATCGCAGTGATGTGACTCTTTGTTCAGCTACCTGTGGCAGAGCTTTTGGAGCTATTTCAGAGGCTGCAACTCTTCAGTTTTCATCCAGCATCTCTCTGTGTGCTGATTTTGTTCTTTGTAACACTGACACAGCGAATGTTTGCGACGTGCAGAGCTTTAACAAGATCACCTGCCAAGAGAGCCTGCCACCTCCGGATCTGATGTGGTAGAGAATGAGGACGGTCTTGCAGGCAGCAGAATTGTCCTATTTACTAACCATCTGTTCAGTTCTGTGTTCACTTAGGCAAAGGTCTTTTATGCCACTGGACAATGTCAGTTCCCTATTCCACAAGATATTACTTGAGTTGACCATAATGTAAAACCAGGTTTTAAAAATGGGCAAAAAAGAGCAGGGGTAATAAAACACACAGGAACCACAAACAGACCTCTAGGCCTAATTATTGTAGATTTACGTACAATATTGTTGGCTCAATTGCGAGATGTACAGTATTCTTAGAAGATGTAGCAGAACCAGGTCTCCACAGCTCAAAATGGACCCTTGAGTAACATTCTTTCCCAGGAACAAAAATGACCCTTCACCTTTAAAGCTACAAAAGTGTCACCTTGACGCTGACCAAGACTAAGGGGGGATCTCTTCCACCAATCAGACAACTCTTCTGAAATTTACAAGTTTTATCTTTTTTACCTTTCATTATCATTTTATTTTCATTTCATTCTCATTTTATTTTATTTCATTCTCATTTCATTATTCAACCTATAGTTTTTTTTTTTTTGTGATCAATTATTTATTGTGTGTATAAGGAAGGGGGAGCACCATCACAGTCACAAAAGTGACACAAGGCAAACAAAGCAGGCAAACAAAGTGTACTACAATAGATTCCACCCCCCCTCCCCCCATTTCCCTTGTTTCCCTCCCACCAACCCACTCCACCCCCACCCTCTAACCCCTAACATGATGAACCAAGGCAGTGAACATAGATAAAAACACAAAAACAGACACAGAAACAGCAAACACTAACAAAACTACCAGTACAACCCACCCATTCCTCCCAACCCCATCCCCCTGCTACCCAGGAATCCCATGATCATTATTGACATAAACCAGCAGCATTCAGACACAAAGGAATTAGATAATTATGCTAATTTCTTCCATCATCCATGATAATATCCACAGAAATAGCCAAGAGTATACATAAAATATATGTATATATATGAAGTAACCAAAGAATGTACATATAGTATATACAATATATATAATATTCTAAAGTAAGTAAGCAAGCAAATACATGAAAGCACAGCTGAAAAAGATAGTTAACCACAAATATTTATAAGAAATAATATAAGAATTTTTTCTAGTAGCTTTGACCAGCAAATAATATTTTGTGTTTTGGTATAATGTAATCGTGCTGTAGAAAGCTCCAGCTGTGCAATATCCCGGTAGGAAGAGAGACATTCCCTCACTGACAGTGCATGTGGTGGTTTCCAGTGACAAGCTACCATCCTTTTAGCAGCTGTGAGACCAGCTAACAAGTGGCGCCTATCATTTGTAGTTAGCTCCAAAGAGGAGGTGTCATTAAGTAATAGCAGACACTGTGAGTGAGGGATGGCTCTCTCAGTAATACTAGACATAATACTTGAGACATTTTCCCAAAATCTATTAACCCCTGGGCACTGCCAGACCATATGAAGAAAAGTGCCAATGGTATTGTCTAGACAAAAGTCGCAATATGGATTAGCTCTGAGTTTCATATGTTGTAATCTTCGAGGTGTAAGATAAAACCTGTGAATAAATTTATAGTGTATCATTTGATGGTTTGGATTTCTGGATGACAGGGATATATTTGACCATATAGTGAGCCAATCCAGGTCTGAGGAAGTATTGATATCTCTCTTCCAGAGTCTGTTAAGTGGCAAAGGTTTATATGAGGACTCAGTTATAAATTTATAAAGGTCAGAGACAATACCATTGTTTTTACCTTTGGTGCCAAGTATCAAATGAAGGGGGTGAGTTTCCAAATCAGTGCCCTATGGGACACCTTGAGCATGCATTGCTGCACGCAACTGCAGATAAAAAAAGAAATAAGTGCCCGGAAGATTATAGGACCTTTGTCAATCTTGTAATTCACGGAGACCAGACGGAGAAAATTGGCTTCCCATCTATCAAAAGAGAATAGTTATGGAAAATTGGAGATTGACAAAAGAATTTGTTGCAAATTTTAGCAAATTGCTGGACTTTATGCCACACAGTGAAAAGGTATGATATAATTGGCCCAAAATCCCGTTTCACTATCTTATGGGGTATGTTGGAATATATCAAAGTCTCTGGATTCAACCAGGTAGTAAGTGGACGCAGAGCAAAACACCATGAATACCATTCAAAATTAGGCAGGTTAACGCCTCTGATAATTTATGCCTTTGCAAAGTAGAAGCTTTGATTCTGGGTTTTTTCTTGTTCCACAAAAAAGCGCTGATAACAGAATGCAACTTCTTCCAGTAGCCATCCGGTGGGGCTAGAGGTATCATTGAGCTAATAAAATTAATACGAGGCAATACATTCATCTTAATGACTGAAAGTCTAGACTGAAAGGAGATAGGGAGTGTACCCCATCTCTTTAAATCGCCATCTATGCCGTTTAGGACTTTATTGCAGTTGTTAGTAATTAATGTGTCAAGGGAAGGATAGATAGAGACCTCTAAGTATTTAAAATTGCGAACGACAGGAATACTAAAAGAAGGTGTCTGCCCACTTAATTTACCCAATGACATTAATGCTGATTTTGCCCAGTTAATTTTATATCCATAGATATTATTAAAAACCTCAAAGATTTTAAAGAGATGTGAGAGTGATTTAGAGGGATTTTTGGTACAAAAAATCAAAATATCGTCCGCATACAAGGAAATGTGATGCGGTGTGTCGTGTATGATGATTGGCTCAAGGACCTCCAACTGTTGTATTGCCTGAGCAACAGGCTCCAAAGAAAGAGAAAATAAAAGTGGAGATAAGGGGCAGCCCTGACAAGAGGATCTGGAAACTGAGAACCTAGATGAGCAAATGTTTCCTGTTATCACTACTCCGGAAGGGTTAGCATACGATAACGTAATCATAGAAATAAAGCCTTCACTGAAGCCCATGTGTTGGAGCACAGACCATAAATTCAACCTATAGTTTAGTGTTTTATTCTGGTTTATCATCTGTCCATTTGTCACACATTTCACCCGTTTCATGTATTACATGGTTTGTTTGTTTGTCTAGTAGGTAGTTAATAAATGTATTCATTCACTGTAAAGTTGGTTGTTCTGTATTTCCTTCTCTGCAGAGAAGTAATCCCTGAACTGAAAAGATCTCATGATCTTCAGATTGATGACTGATTAGTATAGCCAAGTAAAGGTCTGTTTTTCCTTCATCTATGAAGGTGGTGCCCCTACGAGTGTAATTTGATATCTTGATCAAAGTTTCATATTTCCATTCCTTTACTAAATTCTACATTCAATATTTTCGACTCTACACGCTACAAAGACATTTCCAGTCAGATGCATACAAATCTGTATAGATTAAAGACTAGAAATCTATGTATGCACAAAATTGAAAACATGCATATGTAGTGTTTTCTTCAGATTTATAAAACCCTGCTCACGTGGTGTTTTACACATTGTTCTGTTTGATAAATCTCAATCATTGTGAAACTGTGCATACATGCACAAGCCTAATGCTAACTCCCACAATGAGCCATAAATGGATGTCAACACACCCCTCTTTAACCTGGTTTGGACATAAACTTCAATTATCATCATGGGCCAGAAAATCATTACCTTGCGAGGCAGCTGGATTCGCGAGATCACGATCACGCGAGAATCCATCTTGCCAGGCTTCAAGTTAGTGCGTTTGTGGCCGAACACTGTGGTGCGGACCAATCAGCGTCCTATGAGGGCAGCTACGGGCGTGGTTTAAGAGGCTAGCGTAGATGCTGCTATAACATCAGCTATTCTGAACTGGAGAGTATTTCTTCATTGAAAGAAGAGCAAAGAACCGCACTGAAGGCTTTTCTGGATGGAAAAGATGTTTTCGCTCTTCCTCCGACTGGCTTCGGCAAGAGTTTGTTTATATGGTTCGTTGATCTGATTGGTTGAAGTTAGCCCATGATAGACGATGATAGACAGATGGTTCATCCAATCACCTGCCAAGTATTTTTTGAAAGAGCCTGCCCTTTTCCAAACAGTTTCCAAGGACGACTTCCCAGATGGTTCTGTGTAACAAACCATCTGACAAGTCAGGTTAAGAAAATCAGGTAACAGCACGAAAGCAGCCGTTGCTTCGTTACACACAGCCATTGCGCACCGCTATATATTGAGCCATAATAGCCTATTGACTGGTAACACATGAGTAGGTCTAATTTATGGTCCGATGTGCATTATTCTTTTTCCCACACTCCTGTGTGCTTTTGGTGACAATGTGTAAACCTATTTACTCACACTAGGAAAAGGATACTTGTGCACACAGCAATAAATTATATTACATGCAACTTTATTGAGACCTAATAGGCATAAAGCATGCGTGGAGGTACACACATTCTCACAGCATGTTATTTTTTATTAATACCAATTTCTGTGTGGAAAGTGCTGTCCTTTCGTGTGCACGCTTCATTTATACATCTGGCTGCAGGAGATATACCAGACACTCCCATACGCAAGTACCAGCGTGAGAGTTTTGTCCCTATCAGTCACTGATCCACCTTGTCATTTAACAAATGATAACATGCAGGATATTGATGACACAGTTCACCATCTGGTCGAGGAGATACTCGGGCCAGAGACTGGAAAGCAGGGACACACAGACAGGTGCCGAACACACTGTGCACAAGAGGTGAACTGCAAAGTGCCTCACTGATAATACCTTTCAGCTTGGCAAGAGTGGACAGGACTTCCGCAGTCTGTCTGGCTTTATTATTTGTATAGACATGAGAAAAAGGGAAGCCAGTGTGTCAGGTCTGCCATCCAAAAACAAAGTGGAAAATGCACACCACCATCGGTGAGCTGCTGGCTGACAGGAGCAGCGTTAGTCAAAATGAAAAATGTCACCGGCGCCACACGCTCATAGCGTCAGTGCAACAAATTTTATTGTCCAAAACCAATGTTTCGACGGGCAAGCTGTCTTTGTCAGGGTAATCTAATAGAACAGACGTGTTACCTGGCTGCTTTTATATGGCACAACACAGGTGTACGCAATCAGCAATGTCACATGACCATAAAGTACGCTACTGGGTTCTAGACATGACAAACATTGAAGGGCCATCCACAAATTCGAGAGGTAAAAGATATAGAGGCCATCCACAGTCACAAATAGAAATCACAGTATTCAATAGAAATACAGTGTACAATGAAAGACCCAGTAGGAAATCAAATTTCACCCACAAAAACAGCTGTATCAATCAACTGTACAGCAATAGCACTTCAAGTTTTACATCCAAAATCACATATCACTTCTATATGTAATCCATCAAAATAGTGTAACATCAAATATAACATCATAAGAGTAAGGCACATAACAAACAAGCAATGTAATATAACTAAACAATTCCAGAAAAGGCCTGAGATCAAATTCTACATTGAGGCCTAGAGGAGCGAGGGTCTTGAGGCTGTGGATCCAGGCTGCCTCTCTTCTCAGCAGCAGAGAGTCCAAGTTGCCCCTCATCCAGGCAGACTGACCTTTTCAATCCCTATATAGCGAAGAGAGGAGATCGGATGATTAGCCTCAATCAAGTGTGCAGACAGAGGAAAGGTAACAACGACACTCAGCTGTACGTACTGACATCTGACATCCAGCTGTACCTGATCCATCCTGTACATCGGAGTCAGTGAAGTGTTTCTTGAAGCGTTGTTTTTGTCCTTCGGCTCAGTCTGGACTCACCAGGACCCAGACGGCTGTGAAATGAGCAGCTATGACATTTCCACTCAAGACTATTTATGGCCACTGATGACCACAGGAGGGTATCTTTTGTATTAAGGGTCTCCTTCAGCTTACACTTGGAGATACTGCTTGAATTTTTTGCAATGTCAAAGGACCAATAAGGGGAAAGAACGAGCCGCAGTGAATGAGAATACTAAAGACAGAGTTCTGCCTCAGCTCTGGTCTCAGCCATGCAGCGATGCCACCATTGAATCAGATGTTTTGTCTCTAATTAATAATTACAGAATTAGGTGGTGCTACTGGCAGTGAGCCACTTGAAGCCAGCCGAAAAGAAATCTGAGTATCAAAGAGTCACAAGGTTGTTTACAGTGGGATTTGGCTTCTGTGAAGATGCTGAGGGATGTCAGGAAATCACAGGATCTGGCATTCAACATGACAGTTATAAGGCTTTTAAAGAAACACTCTACCATTTGCCACACCTCTTAGAGATAAATCCCCTAAAGATATAGAAAAAGTATTCACAAGAAAAACCTCTTCATCAAATCAAAGGTATGCATCCAATCAGTTCTTCTCTCACTAAGGTCAAATATGATTTTTAGGTTCCCTTACACTATTATACATTTAGATTGAAGCGATTCAGTTTGTGGGATATCACCAGATAGTTACAGGAATCATAGGAATCATCAAGTTATTCACAAGTATGTGTTAATAATAAGTCCACAGTACACCATTTACCATTTACTTTTTACCTGAATCTTTGATAAATTATTAAAAAAGTGAAAAAAGTGAAAGGTATAAGATGATTTAATATGTGATATTTTTCTTTCAGCAGTAGATAGTGGTGAATATTTTGTCCTGGGTTAGGGTTCTTCTTGGCCTTAACATATTAAATTATCATCTTAATATATAATATTTGTATTCATATTTCTTTGCTGCACAATACATAGAGCTGTACCCCTTGAAACCCAGTGGAAACCCTTGATTTTCTTAAAGACTGACAAGCCGACAATAAATGCCAGACGCCTCAAAACTTTGTGTCGTGACGCTGCCAGCTCCAACCAAATGCAACATTTAAAATTCATTGCAAATCCTAACAACTGGCAGCTGATACCACCTGACTGCCAGTAATTTGGAAATCATGGTGTGATTTATTTAAGAGTTGTTCAGTTGTGTTTAAGAAATCTCTCTAAAATTGGGTTATTTCTATTGTTTTATGACTTTAAGGAAGTTATTAATGCCTTTATTTAATCTTTTTTGAGTTATTATACCCGTGGGTTCTATCTGCAACTTATAATGAATGCAGCAGGCTGTAGCGGACTTAGAGGATGTCATGTAACTCCAATTTTATCACTCTTACCTTGGCTTCCAGTTGATTAGAGAATTAATTGTAGCTGTGGCGTTTGTGCTTTATTTTATTTAATCGGGCAAGTCAACCTAAAGCACTCTGGTTTATAATGATGTCCCAGAGAGCTTAAGGATGATTCTTTGCTTCAGCTTGACTGAATGTCAACAAATAACAGCAGAAGTGAATTAGTATGTATGGGCTCCTTCCTTTACTTTTATTTTTTCATTTACTTTGCAGCTAGACGTGCAAGTAATTTGAAGTCACCATAAACCATGAAGAAAACATATAAAGCCACAACATTATCTCACTGTCAATATGGTGATCTCTCCTCTAAGCCTTCCTTCCTTTAAAACAGGGAGGGAGTCAAGCAGCACTTGAAATCTATGGATTAAATAAGGTGATCCTATCACTGATGAGAAACATGCAATCCATTTCCAGTCCAGGATTAAGGTTATGAAGTCCTCTGACACACACACACACACACACACACACACACACACACACACACACCAGTAGGCAGCCTTTCACTCTCAGATGCAGTGATAAGACGGTGCTGTGAAAACTGTCCTGTCTTCAGAGATGTTTTGAAGATGTTTCCACCTGCCTCCTTCCCGATCACCTGCAGAGCTTCTGGGCTTCAGTATGGAGCCGGGATCAAAGCGGCCGAGCCACACAGGTAGCCTGCGACTTCACAAGGCAAAGCTAAATGTCACGGCTGAGAAGCTGTTCCTTCAGTTTAGGGGCTTAAAGACACAATGCCGATTTGTGTTGAGAAAGAAATCTATGCCTTTACTTTTGCAGATACGAGATCTTCAGCTTGACAATGTGGCCTATATACTGAAGACACAAAATACATTACTTTTCATGAATCACACCAAAACGAGTAAATGTTGGATCATAATTATTTTATTTTAAAAGTAACTAAGAACGTTTTGTCTTCTTGAGTAAACTTGCACATAAGCAACAGTGTTTCTACTTAAGTTAAATATCCCAGTCAATGCTCTTCCCATCTTTGGCTATACACTGAATGCTGATCTAAGCTCGGCAGGCTCATAGTTTACTGTCAGTTTTACTTTACAATGTAGAGTGGGGATTTGGTTTAATTGTCAGCAACAGCAAGCAAAGCGGCACACATAATTGCATATAAAGCAGTATATTCAATGAATAATTCATAAACACAGATTAGTCCGTAATAGTTTCCGTAAATACTTGACGCACGGTAAACTTTGGCATCATGATCTGCTATCGTGATACACTCTCAAGTTTCGGTCATCTTTGTCTTCCTCTCAAAGGCTCTGGCATGTGGAAAGGGAAGTATCCATCCAGAATTAATAAAGTTTTCAAAAATATATATCGAAACATCTCAAATATTCCCTCGGCAGCTCTCCTGTGCAAGATGTGGAGCGATTAATTTTCCTAATTGGAAATGAATATGTTATTACTCCTGCGTAATTATGTCATTTTTCTTCTTTTTTTTGGCAGAATCATTTTTTCTGCAAAATACCGTGCCCAAGAAATACTATTCAAACAGGCCAAGTGCCATGTGGTCCATAAAGTCTAACCACCTCACATATCAGTAATGTAGGCTTCATTTTTAAAACTTCCCCACCTTGAGGAAGCCTGAAGAGTTACAGAAATATACAGAAATATTCTCCATTAGTCTGATTTCTCACTCTTATAGCAATGTAAGTGCAGATTGACAGATAATTATTGGGACAGTGAGTCAAGGCTTTGAATCTAGGCTGGTTAATTTGTTTAAGATAGCTGGCTACTTGATAATAATAATTTAAAAAAAATAGAATCTGTGATGTCAGGAATGTAGGCCTAATGTGATTCCAAAATTCCAAAATGACAATTAACATTTAAAGACTGTAATTTGAATAATGCTGTTGTCATCAACAACAACCACAATTGATCTACACAGTATTTCAAGTTTTGTAAATGCTTGCAGCTAAAAGAAAAGTTAAAAATTAAAACGTCAAATGTCTCAGTTAACCTCAGAGTCTTAAATTGAATCCCTTCTCCAAATAGTGTGAACACAATTTACTCTGCCTCTAAATGCTGAGCTGTGGTGACACCAAGTGGATGAAACAGGTACAACATCTGCTGTGCTCAGTCTTACACTCAGACATGAAGCTGTAAGGAAGAAATGGTCAACGTACAGTAAGGTGCAAAAAGATTATCTGGTACCTAGCTGATTGAAAAACATAGGCATGTGTCAAAATATGCCGTTTAGTTCTAGGAGAATCAAGGATATATGCAGAAGCACCACTGAGTGTGTATATGTGTGTCTGTGTCTCTGTCTGTCTGTGTCTCTGTCTATGTCTGTCAGTCCATCTATGTATTTATGTCTGTGTGCTTGCTCGCATATACAATCAATGAGAGTTAGGTTTGGTTGCCAGTTGTTTATTTTCCGAGCTGTGATTGTGGCCTGGCCAACAGAGCTCGATTACCCAACTCCCTGCTCAACATCTGGGTGCAAGATGCTGACCAGACTAGCCGTGTCTTCACTCTTGTCACCCGCATTGTTTTTTTTTTTCTTTTTCCCCGCTCCTCTCCCTTCCCCCTATCTTCTCTCTTTTCTCTTCCATCCCTTTTCCAGTTTCCTCTCCCTTCCCTCTGTGTCTCTCTCCTGCTCTTCTCCTCCTCCTTTGGCAGTGAACTGTCCAAATCTGTTTTTGTCTCTGCAGTGCAGACTGTAATCCTGCCATGATAGAGAAGACAAATGCCTACTGCTCATCACTACACATGAGAGTGAGGGCCAATATACTTTAGCAGGGCCAACATACCTTAGTAGTTCCATAGGAGTCCAGCAAAAGATCACTATCACCTCCTGGAGTCCTGTGTGTTGTGATCAGCAATTGGTTCATTTCTTCAGGAATTTGGCTCGTATTAACCTTCAAACAGCAGCAGGTGTTTTGGCGGACATGGTATATACCAGTATACTTAAAATGCCAACAAGACGGTGTGCAGTGCGACCTTGCAGGCAGAGCTGCTGACATTCTTCCAGGATCTGCTCCGGCCCGTTGTTCTCTCAGACCCTCATCCCTTCTTCCTGACAAGCCGGCTGCTCCTGGATCAGAGTCCAGGCATTTCCTGTCCCCCAGGGATCCAAGGCAGCTGATTTGTCTGTGACTGTAAGTGCATTAGAATAGCGATGTGCACTGAATCCCCAGGGCTTAAGCTTACAGAAGAGATGAGAGAGTCTGGAGTCTCAGGTTGTGTCTCAGGCCCCCCCCCTCCGCTCCCCTTTCTTCATCCCGGCGGTCCATATTTCATTATGACAGGAATCTTTCTTAAATCACACGAAGGCTTTATGGACCGATCCATTGGGAGGGATGAGTGTGGATCTGGCCATGATCAGAGGAAATGCTTTGTGTGTCAGAGAGTTAAAGACTATGGCTATGACCTTACCATCCAGCCTCAGCTCTGGAAAATACATCAGCTCCGCTAAGTTTTTACCCTCTTCTCACTCTTTTGTGATTTATCTCTGCAGCAACTTTGATTTTAAACCAGTTTCCTTTTCATCTTCTTGGCCAATTGTTCCTTTTCCCTTTTCATGTCATAACAATGTCCCCGTCTCTCCTTTTGACAAAAAAAAAGTGTTTCCACAAGTATGCAATGTAATGGTAGAAAAGTTGTGATGTCAAGTTTTCACAACTTATCCAACATCATGATGAAAAAATGTTGAGGGCTCTTTGCAAAAATATAAGAAATGATAGAGGCTCTCTATCTTAAAAAGGGGAAAGATGACTAATGTATAGTCCGTGTGTGTCTGACATTTATTATGTTGCCTGTTGTAACAACCATTGCTATTTCAACAGATGGTTAACTATGTTTTGGACACCTCCTGTGCCTGGTTATTATGGCAAATTTCTGTTCCGTCTCTGCATACTTTCTGTATGCTTAAACGTTGCTGTGCCATGTTGAACTTGGATTCATAAAGCATTTAAAGTGTGTGCTGAGATGTAGCCTTGTCAGTCAAGCCTAAGGGAGTAAGTAAGACTGTGCACTCAGTACAGTTGCTGGTCCATTTCACACATATGTTACTCTGTATGTATACTGCTCCTCTACACCCTCTCTCTCTCTCCCTCTCTCTCCAAGAGGCCTGGGCCCCCTGCTTGGGGAGAGGGGAGCTGAGAGAGGGAGAGAGAAAGAAAGACAGCAAGAGAGAGATAGTGAGTGAATGAGCGGAATCTGATCACAGGCCAGTATTGGCACCGTTTTCCTCCCGACCGGACCTCAAGCGTGCGGGCCCTTGGCGGGTAGATAGACAGGCGGTACTGGGACTCAGAGGAGGGAGGCTGGCCAGCTGGAGCGGTAACAGAGTGGTATTGTGAGCTGACTGACTGACTGATGCCTCAGTGGAGCAGGGAAGCGGGCTGATGGGCCGGCCTCTTTCTGGGGCCCACAGGGCCCCTCTGTGCTGCTACACTGCTGGAAGTGGGTCAGACACACACAAGAGCACAGTGGAGAGCAATCGGAGAGCGTACGCTCAGCACAGCTCCGACACAAAGAGGCATCTAAACAGTGAACTTTGTGTACAGTGAGCTGGAAGACACTTTGGTGACAGTGTTCGGAAACTTCTAGTGCAGAGATGTTCAACGCTTAAATTTAGAGATAATAGTGCGGTCACATAATAGGAGAACTGTGACCTATCTATTTTAATGCAAACCATTACTGAAATACGGAAATAAAGAAGAAAAAAGGGGAAGTTAAATCTGCTCAATTCACATTCACATTTCCGTTTGGCATGGAAAATTGTCTGTGCATGAAATTCTTCAGGATGCTAAAATTAATCACATGGTGTCTTCGCTCGTATAAGCCATTTGTGAAACAGTGAAACAAAGAGTGTTTCCTTCCTGCCTCACACAAAATAGGATTCACCGTCACAAGTGGAGTATAGACTGTAACATGAAATGGTCTCTTTGAAAAGGTGTTCAAAGCAGAGGCTGTTGCTCTACCTGCCAGAGGGAGGCGCTGTTCTCATTCAACACACATTAACATTCTTCACAGCATCCATTTTGCCTCCAATTCTCTGCAGCTCTTAAGCTGCAAAATGATAGCCAGCCATAGAAGCAGTAACCAGTTAGTTACCTTGTTACTGATGTGGGCACCATGAGGAGAAATGGCTGCCACATTATGGCGTATGAGAGGTCGGAGCACAACAACACAATAAAAGACAGATCTGAGAGGACGGTGGAATGCAAGGAATGGGAGAGTAAAACCTCCTGTAAAAGATGAACAAAGCTCTGCCTGTGTCACACTTAAACCTGAAACATACTTGGAAATACCATAAAATAATGTTTATGGGTTGTTCATAACAATGTGACCACACACAATGGAACACTGATTATGGACACAAACACTGGAGTGCACATCTGGGCAAAATTCAGCCTGGACATGGGTTTCAAATATTTCAACCCCACCTAGCCTTGGCATTTACAGTGCTATGCAAACAGAAAATGAATAGATTGTGTCTTGTATAGATCGTGGCTCTGTCCAAGCCACATCCAGCCATTTCTAAATGCACAGGAGACACACAGAAACAGATTGTCTGCAACTACGTCTGTGGACTGTTTGGAGGAAATCACATTCCAATGTGCAGTACACCTGCGTATGCTGGATAAACACTCTGGTTATGTATTATATCTGTCTTGGCACCCAGTCAGAACATGATCTAGAGACACAGATGTACTTATCTTCCCAGACACAAACAACCTGAGCAGTGGATCCATTACATCCAAGTTAAAAATCAAGCAGGTGCAGGGTTTGTATAATAAATGCCTATGCCTGGTGCCTTTAAAATGAATAAGGAGAATGACGTAGATTTGAGAGAAAAGAGACCACACCATCACAGATTGGTCTTGGTAAATAGTTTATATGTAATTGTTTCTTGATCTTTGCAAACACTGTATAGAAAACACTTATGGTAACATTTTCAAACATTTAAAGCGTGTCTGAGCTTTCAGACAGACATGACAGTAATCTACAGCTTTATAAACATTCTCCCCCTCTGGCCTATCAGGTATAGGCCAGGTATACACACCCCACTACAAACTTCCCACCACATTCAAACCCATTCAAACCCTTTCAAACCCACACACGCACACACGCACACACGCACACACACACACACAGCCAGCACTATCGGGCTCTCCACATAATATTCACAGTAGGCTTTATAACACTGTTTCTGTATCGTATGATGGTTCTCAACATTTTTTTATTATTTAAAATAGCTATCAACATTTATGCTGTAATATTTGGAAAGTGATACATTTGTATTTACATAAGCTTATTGAGCGAGATTCAAATACAATGTGTGTGTGTGTGTGTGTGTGTGTGTGTGTGTGTGTGTGTGTGTGTGTGTGTGTGTGCATGTATGTGTGTATGTATGTGTGTGTGTGCGCAGACCGGAGCCATCTGATCATTCTGCTTGAGTCACAGATCAAAGACCATTCCCACTGATAGTGTCCAGTCTATTCAATAGTCCAGTTAGAAAAGAAGGTGGCGTGGGGCTCTGATGGGTGTCTCCAGCTGCCCCAGAATGGCCCCTCAGTCGCTCAGAGAGGCAGCGCAGGGCAGTGGAGCTGCGTGGAAACTGCTCACTGACGCGCTGAGAGAGCCTCGGTGACAGAGTCCCTCCCTTGCAGTCGTCTTTCTGCGGGTACAGAACCCGGCCGACACCACCGCCACCGCCGAGAACTGCCGCCGTTATAGCATGAGGAGATATGGGAGACTGAAGTGACTGGAGAGGGTGTGAGGAGCTTGCAGCACGTTGGACTGATCATACATTCAGCAGAGGCCACGAGGCGTCAGGCATTCTCTCGGACGGCTGTGTTTTAAGGGTCCTGCAACCTCAGTCTCTGGGACTGTCACATTCAGACTCTCATATTCATGTACCCTTTTTCCATTTCGTACAAGAGGAAAGTAAGAAAAGTTAAAACTTGGCAAATGGTCACAGTACCATGTCTGATTTAAAAACGCCTCCCTAAGCATCAAAAATGGATGCTGCGGGGCAGTGAGGAGTCTTCACTTCCAGCTAATTATAACACCACATCAGCCCCCCCCCCCCCCTTCTCTCTCCCTCCCTCCCTCACCTTCTCTCTTACTCAGAAATGCGAGCACTCACTTGTACATTCATACACACAAAGTACAGAACTAAGCAGTTACACTTGGACATGTTAAAAAAAAATGTTGGCACATATGCATACATATGCATACACATGCACACACACACACACACACACACACGCACGCACACACACTCACACAACAGATTGGGACATGGGTACGAGACCAACCTAATGTGAGAGGAAAGTGAGGCACATAATTTGACAGGCAAAATACAGCCCGACTTTTGGTATACTCAAAACAGAAATCAGATGTGGATGATTAAGGTGTCGCTGTTATCGTGCAGACAGGCCCAGTCTTGCAGCCTGGTGAGAACCTCTAGAATGTAACAACTATCTAAAACATCAGCACCTATATTCTCCCAGGTGCCTTATACATAATACTCTGTATGTTCAGAATCGACTTTCTTTTTTAAGTACCTATTAAACAGAGATTCAGGTAGAACTCCTGGCTCCATGGTCCACATGTGTAAAGCCAGACATTGGCAAATAATTTTGGGGTTCAACTTAGACTAAGGTACCATACTGATATGAGCAAGGTTGAAAGGCTTTGTTTCACATCCTCATTTGCTATTACCAAGGTAAAAGGCGTTGTAACAGAGATCCACGTAATTAAAACATTAAAAGATTTTATGTGCTCAACAGTCTACTTTCATAAACTCTGGGTTGGGGCCACAAAATGGGTCACAAGCCTATTTCTGGTGGGTCCCCACATGGCAAGAGTAGCAATAGGTTTTCATGAGCCTGGGTCCAAGGAAAAGGGACTAAATTTTGCTGGTCCCTGGCTGAAAAAGCTTAAGAACCACAAATAGTGTCTCGGCTTGATGCAGGAGTGACAGTAATGGAGAATGGAAATGGAAATGTCTAGTCAATCTCTTACGGGCATTTATGGAGGTGCTTGAAAGGCCCCTGTAGGTCTTTGAGGGCCTTTTATTCAAAGAGGCAGCACTTTGCTATCCCTGTATGTAAAGGTAGGTCTCTTGTTATTCCTTTTTCCTCTACTTTCCCTTTATTTAAAAGCTACTTCATTATCCTTGGTGTGTTGGTCCGCAGGGGTCAGTTAATTTTGTTCCATGTTGATAACAGAAAGAGAGATAATAGGGGAGAATGAGAGAGAGCAGGTAATCCGTCCATCCTTCCCGTCACCCTGCCCTTTGTGGGGGCGGGGGTCCAGGAGTTTTGGGTGGGTGCGAGCCGTTCAACCGTCGTCTGGGGTGGAGTCTTCCGGGGTGGACGAGTCCTCGGCGAAGTCGTCCGACGAGCCGCTCTTGTGGATGCGCCCGTCGCTGCGCATGCTGCGGAAAGTCTTGCGGAAAGCCTCCATCATGGAGTGGGCCAGCTTCTTGGCCTCTAGCTTGCTCTCGCACTCCACGGCGTGGCAGTCCATTTGGAAGGACAGGTCGTCATTGATCTCCCGGTAGATCCAGGCAAATACGTTGGGGCTGACGCTGTGGTCGGCCGTGCAATAGGCGATCCGCGCCACTTGGTAGGTGTCCATGGTTACCGAGGCCTCACCGTGCTCGTCTAGGTGGTGAAGACGCACCTGGAAGGGCCGGATCTCCAGCAGGGAGTTGGCCGGGGCACAGGTGCCCTGCTGTTGGGCCAGGGTGCGATGCTCCACTAGGCCAACCACCGCCGACTCCGTGCAGCCAGACAGGAACTGGGTCCCCGAGATGGTCACCTTGCCCAGGTAGGTCACCTGCAGGAAGGGCGACACATGAAGGCTGTTAGACTCACATGCAAACAAATACAGGCTGTCAGAGAGGTTTCTTTTTCATCAGAAGGACCTACAACATAAATATGCACTATTTTTTGAGTTACTATTATAGCATTTCTGCTTTAATTGCAGTATACAGCAGAAAGCAGGGGGAAAAGGTGGGAGAGAGAGGTGGGATAGTGTGTGGCCAAGTTATGAGCTGGATTTGACGATGTGCAAAGTATACACCACAGCCCTCCAAACAGTTTGTTACCAGAGGTATAGAATCACAGCTGTGAATGGGATGTGATCCCAAAAACCTGCTGAAAAGCTGAAAAATCATATACCTGCTTAGAGATATGTCCAATGTCTGATAATATCTACCTGAGGTAAAACGGAGCAAAAGCATTAACTGTGAAAAGCAGCGCTGGACTCAACTTTTCAATTCCATCACCTCAGGCGGTGGATTCTTTTCAATATTTAAAACATTACTTCATAAAATGTTCTTGGATCCAATCAATGTGGAGAGAATTGAAAATTAATGTTCCATCATGAACTAATTAACTCCATTTTCAGTTTACATTTTGAAGTTAATTAACCTCAAAAACGCAGCAAGTCTCTCTCTCAGTGTATAGAGACAGATCTGTTCTAAGAGTGAGCGGTGGTGATGAGGTTTTTCTAATTCCATGTGGTGAACGTGCTGACATGCTGAAGGCTGTGTATGTGTTATTTCCCAAGGAGAAAAAAAAAACACCATGTCGAGCTGTGGCTGCACCCAGCACCATAGAATACCATAGTAATGACATACACATACACACACACTGCATACCAGGAGAGCAATAGACAGAGGAGAGGGAGAAGGAGAGAGAGACAGAGAGAGACTTAGGAAGTGAACAAAGCTTAGTTTTCTACGGGAGCGTGGCCAGCTCAAGACCGGTCCAGGAATAATGGCCGACTTGTGCGTGTTCTCTACATGGTGTTCTTTACAGCTTTATAAAAATACACAGGGGGAGGAGCCTGCTAGGAGTCAAGCACTAAAAGACTTTTTTACTCCATTCTGTGTTTACAGTGGAGCAGGGGGATACTCTCCTTCTCTCTGAGAGTTCATTACAGCTGGCTTACATGCAGTACTCATTTGGCTCATATACTGTAAGGGCAAAGTGCAAATACTAGAGGAGAGATGGGTATCGTGTCGCAGTCTAGAACTCTATACAGATGTGGACTTGTGGGTTCACGGTTTCTCAGATTTCATTAAACAGCGAACCCAAAGCACATCTGCCCAATACCAAGCCAGTTTGTGGTCTCAATAAAACTATTCCCTACAGAAATTCAAGTGATCTGTTGTATCCTAAGCATCAAGTCTTTTCAATTCTTATATTTTATTTGGCTACCAATTTTTTGAAAAATTGTTTCCCTCCCTTGCATAACATTGCAATAGGTAGCAATTCCAAAAAAAGGATCCAAAGCACTCAGTATTGCATTTAAAAGCCTTTAATTCTCATGGGCAAGTATTAAAAACATGATAAAATTACATACTGACCCGGTTCAACTCAGCTGAACCTGAATACTTTCTGCAAATGCTACCGATCGCAATGTTATGCAAGGGAGGGAAACTATTTTTTGTAGCCAAATTTAGTGGAACCTAATCTAAAGAGCACCTGTTCAACTTCATTGATACGGATGCTGCACCAAATATTCTTCTGAACTTCCTATTTTTTCTCATATTTTATTATTCTGATGACAATACAAGTTCATCCAGCGGATCAGCAGATACCAACGACTGACACAGATGAAGGTAGCCACTAAAAGAACACTGGAAAAGGAAAGCAAACAGAACTCTGTCCTGTTTTATCCATCACATGCTCTGACTGCTTCTCTTCTTCCAGAAGTTTTGTTTAGTCTGCAACCGTCAAGTCTACCTGCCCTCTCTCTCAGCCATGATTTTGACTGAATGGGACCTTTGAGAGTAAGCATAGGGAACAATCAGCCAGTCACTCAGTCTCTTAGTCTGCTACCCCCCCAAACCAAACTGGCAGTTAGTGTTGTGTAGGATTAGTGTAGGATTTACTAGAAGCAGATACGTTCCCGACTGTGCTACAAAGGCCCAAGCACTGGAGCAGGCATCAGATATAGTACCTTGATAATAAGGATAAGGATGTAGTCAAGTCAGGGTGGTAGATTGTGACATAGATGTGGCATAGGCTGCTTAAGACAGTTTTCCATGGTGTGTCTTGTGGCAGGTTGAGGCACGATCCAGCAAAATACTTTAAATTGGTATACATGGTTGCAAATGTAGTGCCATGCTAGATTCTACTGTAAAATCCTTCTCTTCACATAATCCCAAACCAGTGGAGCCCTGAAACAGTCCTTTCCTTCTAAAAACATCATGAAAGACCCTTAATCACTCACACACACACACACACACGCACACACACACAAGGAAGAGAGAGGAAAAGAGGGATGTTACAAAAAAGGAAATGAAAATAGTAGAGAAATGGAGCAACAACGGGGGGTAGAGAAAGAGGAAGAAAGCGAGAATAGAATAGAATGACAGGCAGAACATGAACGTCATCCCCAAAGGATGATTCAGTCACCCGTTGGTCCAGTAACAACTACAGTCAAGCAGCCATTGCCCCCCACCTACCCCACCCCAAAGTATATGCGTATGTATACAGTATATTACAGAGTATATAGTATGTGCATCTCAGTCTCCTTAGGCCATGACCCGTGAGTTTTGATTTGGTGAAAAAAAAAATATAAAGCCTAAGGGGAAAAATGTTCATGAATCATCATGCATTCAATATGGCTGAAAATATAATATGGTATTCATTAATAATCAGAGAGTCAAACAAGAACAAGAATAGCTGTATATGTGCAGTAAACTTGTGATATGGCTTGTTCTTTTTTCATTATGTGACCTGTAATTGTAGCACCCCCCATGGGGCAATAAGTGCAGTTTGGCAAATGGCAAAATGCAGTGACAAGATTATTCCTCTGAGTTTCACCAAAATTCGACCCACAGTGTCTGAGATACGGCATGTGACGATCGGGTGGAGGGGCCAATGAACAAACATACAATGTAGCATCACATTCCTCAAGTTGCGTCGAAACAGCTAAGAGAACGATAGTACAGGCAGGAGAAAGAGTCCCAGTCAGTGAAAGCAGCTGTCTCCTCATGCCTGGTTTTCATCAGCAGCGACCGCTGGGTGGGACATACAGCCTCTGCACCAGATCTATCATTCAGCCGACTACCACAGGTCTGCAGGAGCAACCTAGAGGCAGGGTGGTTAGCTAGTCAACCGCACTGACACCCTCCTCCAGCCAAAAGGCAGTCAGTCAGCCAGCCAGCCAGCCAGCAAATCCACAGCCTGAGCCAAGACACATCAACCATCCACAGTGTGCTGTGTATATGTCAAACAGCAATAAGGAGTCATTATGCACTCATTTCATTTGACTTATTTTCTCTGTCTCTCCTATTTTGATATTGAATTACTGTTTAAATTTCGACCATTTCTCCTGATTGCTTGCTTCCTAGCTGAGTGAAGGCTGACTGCCTTGCCAGGTTCAGTTCTCAGAGAGAAACTGGGTGTAGGCGAGAACAGAAAGAGTCTAAAGTTTATTTTCTCTCTCTATCTGTATATGTCTCTGTCTCGTTCGCTTTGTCTTTCTCTATGTCGCTATGTCTCTCTCTGTTCTGCTGCTGTTAGAAAATGATGTAGTCGATGTGCCTGGTTAAATAATGCTCACAATCATAGGCGGGGAGCTAGGAGAACTTGGTGAAAGCAGCAAAAGTAGGTGCAGACATGGCTCATATTAGAAGGGAAATGGTTTAATGCAGACACAATAGTTTGTTTTGGTTCAGCAGTGTGAAAACAACTTGCTCCACAGTCCTCAAGTGTATTAAGCGGTCTGCCTATGTATCTGCCCCTCTTCTTTTCTCTTCAGTCATCAGACCCTGTGGTATTTCCGTCCCCAAAGCCCCCCCACTGACAGCTGGTTGGTTTTGGACTTGGCAATGTCACACAGACTAAACATGCTTTCTCTGATCATCCTGAAGAGGATGTTGAGAAGAAACAAGAGAGCATAGAGGAAAGTTCAAGAAAGGGGAAGAGGAGGATAGCGGGGCGCAAGATAGTTTGGGAAGTAATGGGAAACAGGAAAAAATAATCTTCATAAGAAGTCAGATGGGAGTTTAGTCCAAAAAAAAGTGAAATCCTGAGACACAAAACACTAAACCCTGGATAAACGGAGCAGCAACCACTCTGTCTGTGTCCGCGTGTCTGGTTATTTTGGACTATTTTTTGGCTGAATGTTCAACTCCCCTCTGAGTTTCAACTCTCCTCCAGCTTAAATAATGCTTAAACATTGACTGACAGGAACTTAGAGAGCTGGTTGAAATATGGAGGCCGGACTGTGCTGGATCTCTTCGACTAAGTGGGTGTAGAAAGGGGTCGTATTAGAGGGCAAACAGTTTAAGGCCTGCCTGCCTGTCTGTTGCGGCCCAGACAAACAGACATGAAGTACAAACCAGAGGGTGAGACAGCAGGTATGTGTGTGTGTGTGTGTGTGTGTGTGTGTGTGTGTGTGTGTATGAGAGAGAGAGAGAGAGGTGAGGGGTGTGTGAAGCGAGGAGGTCACCAGACTGAGCAAACTATAGAGTTTCTTCCTTTTAAGTCCAAACTAAGGATGCAGCCTAGGAGGAAATTCCTGCACTGCTCTATGATTTACTCCAGCGGAAAGACGAAGGATGGATGACTGTCCTCTTGTGGGAGGAGGAGTAACGATAATAGAAATAGAAAAAAGAAAGGGATGTCTGCTTACGGGGTCTTGTTCTGAAAGAACACTGCTCAAATGCTGAACTGGCATGTTTTATTCTTATGGCTTGGAGTAGATCAATCAAACTGAATCACCCATTGCAATTTTTATGCCATTTTTCCTTCAAGGCTAACACAACACTGACCCCATCTAAACCTGGTATTAAAATGCGATCTGTATTGAAATACCTTATCTGCAAAAGGAAAAGCGCTGAATGCATTCGCACCTTGCATGCAAATGCGTGCAGCACGCATTGCGATCGGAATGTGATCGGATGTGCCAGACCACCTACGCAGATTTCCGCGGATGAGATTTTAGCCAGAGTCAGTGTAAGTAAGTCAGTGAGTGTAAATTAGCCTTGGGCGATATCAAAATGTATCTATTGGTGATATTTCTTTGATTACAACAACAATATACAACTTTGGCGGCACCATATTAGTTGAAAAGAAGCTCATAGACTATTGCTGTTACTACATATGGTCCTTAAACAACTGACCCTCTTTTACACCAAATGTGGCTTCCTTTCTTCCCATTATTGTGCATGTTGGGAAATAAAGGTGTTTTTTACTCTGATTGAGCAATTACACAATTATCCAAGACACGCAGTATGCCTCAGGACACAGTGCTGCATGGGAGTGGCCGTCCCCGATCCATCACCGGTGGAAATTTCATTGCTGACTCAAAGTCCTTGTTTCCTTGATTCATCACACGTTCAAAGACACGTTTCTGATGCAAGTAGCCAAATTAACCTTTCTCTTTCCTCTTTCTTGAAGTTTCATTCTCACACTTTCATACTCTTCCTGTCTATCTCTCTCTCAATAAAGTACTTGGGCTACAAAAAGCCCCTTTGGCAGTCACATCTAGTAAAAACTGTCCTATAACACTATTCAGCCTGCACATTCATACCTCACTCTGCTCGCTCACCTTGTATTGTGGTAGAGCAGACTATAAATTCAAGCTTGACGTAACATTGCCTCTGTTCATCACACCTCCCATGTTTGTTTTTGTTGACAATAGATGGGACTTGCCACCTCCGCACTCATTTGCTTGTTTTGCCACACAAAATTGTGACTCGATCACAGTGTGGACAGAATGCATATAAATACCAATGCATTATGTGTCCTGAACATGATTTCACATGAGCCTTCACATCATTCAGTCAGACCACAGACATGCACACACACATGTCAAATCATGTTGGACTGGTGTTGCCTTACCTCAGAAAAAGACTCCAAACAAATAGACCAACACACAAGTGCATATTCATACAAAGGCAGATAATGAATTAATACTGAATTTAGTTTCTGCTCGTACGTAAACATAACTGAAAAGAATTAACCAGTTTGCAGGCTGAAAGAAAGCATGCAGACAGCTGCCATGTGAAAGTTGAAAGCGTAGGTTTGTATCCCACATGTGACACCAGCTGAAAGGATGGATTAAATTAGTGGCTGTGATTCTTTTCAATAAGAGGCCTCACAGGATCTGTTCAGCAGCAATCAAATGGCAACAGGAGCAAAAATCATTCTGTAGACTATCTGTGTGTGAGTCGCCATAAGATCACAAATAGTCCTGTGTGGAGGGAGTTTGAAAGTTAAGGTTAGGTACTTTAGGACCCCTCAAGTGGTGTCCGGGTTTGTTGGAGGGCCCTCACCATTATGCTGGAGAGGCTGTGGAATGATTGGGGATCATACAAATATTTTCTGGGATTGTCCAAGACTGCAGAAATTTTGGGAGAATATTAAAAGTGAGATAACAGTCATTTTAGATGTTGATTTACCTTTGAATCCACTGTATTATATTCTGGGATGTATACCGAGAAGTATACACTATGGAGATAATTTGTATATCTTAAGGGTATTATTGTTAATTGCAAGGAAAATGATAACTATTTCCTGGTTGCAAAATCAACCCCCTACAGTGGAACAATGGACTAAGAGACTGAGACAGGTGTAAATAATGGAAGAAATGACTGCACAATTGCAAATGAAAAAGGCTGTTTTTGTGAGGAGATGGACACCTGTAATTCTGTATATGGCTGAATAGAAGAACACTTAAAAAAAGAAAAAATACATATATCTCCCTATTTCTCTTTTTTATTTATTTATTTTTTATTATTTTATTTATTTATTTTGCGATATTCTCTTGAAATAATGTCTTTTCCCTCTTAAAAACTCTGATTGGTAACTGAAAATGTTGGATGAGCTTGGCTGTCAAGGAACGTTCAAGATTGTATGTGATTGTATGTGATCAATGTATTATTCTGATACTAAATAAAATAAGTTAAAAAAAAAAAAGACTATCTGTGTGTGTATGAATGTGAATCATGGGTTATGACTGGAACAATGAAGAGACACGCTGACTGAAGCGATAGATGGTAAAGTCTTGACTAAACAGGATTATGGCTGAGTACAGCTTGCAGATGACAGAGAGAGGCAGGTGATTAAGGTTTGACTCATTGACAGCATGGAAATCAGCTGATTTCTGCCTCTGCATGGGACTCTGTTGGTATCTGTGCAGTGCATGAAGCAAACCACTTGCAGCATGTGCGTTGCTGGAATCAGTTTCTGCACATCATGCTCCGGGTGAAATTGATACATCAATCTGTCCATCGCAGCCCAGAATGCATCTGGTATCCTCTGCTCTGCTCTGGCAGCCTGAGCACCAGTCATCTGCAGGAGGCCTGGAGTTTCAGTGTTGGCAGGCTGGCCAGGCAACTTAAATCATTCCAGAGATCTACAGAATCCTCTCCTTTGTTTCAACTTTCCATGTGTTTGTCCCCTCTGATACTCTGCAGTCTTCTCCTCCTCTCCTCTCCTTTACCCTTCCTTCACCTGCACTCCCATCATCTTTCTCCCCCCCCTCCCCCCTTACCTCTCCTCTATCCTCACATCCCCTCTTCTGTTCTGCATTGTCCTCCCCTCCATGGCTAATTGTTAACAGGGCTAAAGTGACTAACAGAAACTATTGATTCCACGTGAAGCAATGCAGAGACAGAAATAAAGATCAGCGAGAGGAACGGAGGCCTTGGGGCCTGCAGAGAAGGAATGCTATGGAGAGCCAAATGGAGCACTTACTCACTGACAGAGAAACACAGAGCCAGGCAAGCAGACAGGCTGAGGGAACCTTGGTGGGAGAAGGAAAATCAAGGCTTTGGAAAGTAAACGTGTGTGTGTGTGTGTGTGTGTGTGTGTGTGTGTGTGTGTGTGTGTGTGTGTGTGTGTGTGTGTGTGTGTGTGTGTGTGTGTATGTGTGTGTGTGTGTGTGTGCTTTGTACAGGTAGATAGGGCAACAATATGCTTCAGATTTATGCCTGCTAAATGAGTTTAGTTAGAGAGAGAGAGAAAGGGAGTGAGAGAGGTATAGAAAGAAAGAGAAAGAGAGGAGGAGCATGGTTAAACATTTGCATGTGTGGGGAAACATGTGGCCACCATTACCAGCTCTTGGGTTATGGAGGATATTCTCTTTTTCTATTCTCCGTCTCGTGTTTTAGTCTGGCATTCTCTGAAGTTTGCCTACTTCTCTTACATACATATTCACAAGAAGATGCGGACATATTCACACATACGCACACACACAGAGCCCAACCCAATGTCTTGGCTCCTCTGTGCTACCGACAGGATGAGGCCTTTTCATTCTCTAGTAATGAGACATGGACACAAATATGTGCATGTTGGCATCCCGTGCCATGTCTCCACATGTTTACAACACTACAAAGCCACTGAAAGGCTCAGCAACAATTTATTAAAAACATACTGCAGAACAAGCATGCCAAAGACTCTACAGTCACTCTGTCACCACTGTTTTTTAACCATATGCCATTAACAATGCTTTCGATACAATTTGCCGTTTTATGTGTTGTTTGTTTTTGATGAATCACCGGACACTAACCTAACAATGCCTGATAAACGAGAGAGAGAGAGAAAGAGAGAGAGTGTGAGAGAGAGAGAGAGAGAGAGAGAGAGAGAGAGAGAGAGAGAGAGAGAGAGAGAGAGAGAGAGAGAGAGAGAGAGAGAGAGAGAGAGAGAGAGAGAGAGAGAGAGAGAGAGAGAGAGAGAGAGAGACAAGGTCACTAAGAAGGAATGATAGAAAGTTAGTGACTGAAAAGAAAGAGTAGAGAGAGGGATACACAGAGGGAGTCAGAAAAAACATCCGCAGCTCAGCAACCTTTAAGCCAATGGGGAGAGAGACACTGACAGGAACATCCTGGCCCACTCATGCACAACTCTGAGGGGAGGAGTGTGTGTGTGTGTGTGTGTGTGTGTGTGTGTGTGTGTGTGTGTGTGTGTGTGTGTGTGTGTGTGTGTGTGTGCAAGCATGCAGGCGTGTGTGTGTGTTTCCATGTGTGCTTGAGAGGTGTAGAGCGAGGGCAGCTGCTGCTAGACCCACAGCTGGTTCAGCTATCAGCAGAGAAATGAACAGAGGGGATGAGAAGAAAAGAGGAGGATGCATGGGAAAAGTAGGAAGAGGAGGAAGAGCAAGAGAAAAAAAAAAAAAGAGGAGGAAGACATAGAGGAGGCAATGAGAAGATACCCGTCCCCGTGGAGAGGTTTTGGGAACATGGAGAAAGGAGAAGAAAAATGGATGAGAGGAGGAGGGATGAGAGGAGAGTAAGGAGGCGGTTGGTGGGGAGAGGAGCAGTTTGGACCTGCTGGAGCAGGTTTGGGAACAGGCTGTGATGTGTAGGTACATACAGCAACACTGCTGGGACTTGTCGTTCCAGCGCTAGGCACTTTCCCAGACATTGGTCCAAGGACGGACAGGTGCTGAAGACAAAACACATGGTCTATCTCCATCTGTGTGGCTGTGTTTTTTCACCGTCGCATTTTGCTGCTGTCCAGTAAAAAAAATCTGTGTTTCATTCCAAATGGCATGAGGAGATGACAATCTGAAATACGGCCGTTGTTGTTCATTCCTCAGTAGTTGGCATTTTGGAGACGGGATTAGATTTACATCTGGCAATTGATTTTCTGGTAAAAATAAGAAAATACCTCACATGGTCAGTGTCCTACAGAAACCTTGTAACTTTGTAAAGTCACTTTTTCCTACTGATGGTCAAGCATTGTCTGACATTTTATAATGTTCATGCAATTGTATCACTGGATACAAGTTAAAATAAATAAATAAATAAATAAATAAATAAATAAATAAATAAATATATATACATAAATGCTTTCCATGCTCAAAACTCACATGTGGAAAAGAAGATCAGTCGCACAACTACATTTTAGTAGAATTTACTGGAAAAGAAAACACAAAAACCATGAACCAAGATTCAAGATCATTGCAATGAAGGCTGTTACTGAGCCCAGTGTCTAAAAATGATGCTACCGAGATACAGCATGTTCTGGAGAGAAAACACATAGCTCCTACTGTCAGAGAGGGAGGTTACCTTCTCCCGGCGTTCTCAGGATGAGGCTCCCTCTCAGTAGGCCCCCCGAGCCCGGATCCCCTAACATGACTGAGAATCCACGGCTCGGGAATGCAGCATTCCTGAGGAGGTTGTTAACATTCCTGTGCACTTATTGAATCAGCACAGTACAGCTGGCTCCCCATGCCGTGGCATGCAAACGTGTACGAGGGGTTTTCTTTTAAAAGTGCTGCACGTATTTGCTTGTTTGTGTTGTGCCGTGAGGAGAAAAACTGTGTGTGTGTGTGTGTGTGTGTGAGAGTGAGAGTACAAAACAGAGTCTGAGTGTTTCAAATGCGAGTCATGACAGAAGCACCTTAGTGTATATAAAAGAAGCATTCAGGTCCACGACCCCTTCCATAAAACCCACTATAGCTCTGCCAATCTCCATCATTACTAGTTTGATGGTACAAGCACTAAACTTTGTGAAAGCGAAGTTCAGTTTAGGCCATCCTGATGATTCAGTGATCTGAAGTGCATACCATGTAATTGCAATATCATGGATTTGAGTCCTGTTCACAGCCTATGGTGCAGGTCAAGGCCTCCCTCTCCCTCTCTCAAGTCAGGTTTATTTATTTGAAAGGCAAAGGAAGATCTGACCGATGAGTCTGGTGTTTTTCTTTGGCATTCTATAATCTTCTCAGTCTTTTTGGCCCTTTCTACTTCACTCCCATTTAAAACTAGTTTTTTTTTGTAATCATGAGCCGCCACTGAAGAGCTTTGTTTTAATGTCCATAACAGATAGAGTGAGTGGGAGAGGGGCAGAAAGAGATGGCGACTTGAGAGAGCGTTTGGTCTGATGAGCCAGGAAGAACTGCCCCTTAGCTGGGAACAGCCAAGCAGAAACGCATTCTGGGTCAATCAGTGGATCCGAGGGAAGCCCTAAACTCCAGTCCAGCCTGACTCCTCTAATGATGAGTATCAGTGCCAGGAGGGAGGAGACACTAGTTAACTTAAACCAGATTCCAGACTGCCTTTCAACACCTTTCTGTTCCAAACACACACACAAAAAAAGGCAAAAATACTGATACAAAGGCGCCGTCACACAAAAACACAGACACAAACACACTCAGCACAGACTAGGAACCCCAGTCGTCTCACCCTCCGCGTTTCCTAATCATCTAAATGTCTCTGACTGTGTGTTCTGTTCTCTGTGGTTCACTGAAGAAGAAGTGACAGTACGTCCAGCACACTGACTGACATCAGAATACAAAGTACAGAGCGAGACAAAAACCTTCTCTGCCTGACAGATTAGATAAAGCCGTGGTAGGACCGGCCTGGCCCGGTCCGCTGGTGTGAATGACGTCAGGCCGGGAGAGACGCACGCGCTATCACTCGTTTGGGTTCCACTATGCAGCAGCGAGATGACAGTTTTCAGAGCCAGAGCCAACTGAAAAATGTAAGCAAGCCAATTCAAAAAGGATGAATGCGCTATTCATTTATTTAAGACTTCAACACAAATATGATCTCTTGGCAAAATGGCAGCATTTTTGTCTTGTAACTGAAGGGTTGCTGGTTTGATCCCCAGAATCGGTAATGCCAAATTTCCGCTGAGCAAAGGAACCTAGCCAGCATGTACGTGGGCATTAAACATAAGTTATAATAAGTTGACTGCTGCGATAAAACCACTGTGTAACCGCTCTGAAAGCCAGAGGCGCCCCAGCTAGAGATTATGTTCATTCCTGATCTCCGTTCTGTCCATGGTAACACTTGGCTACCGACTGCATCACCACTGTGCTGCTGTCAAGGAGAGATGGACCTGAGACAGACAGGTGTGTTGGTTTATACACAATACACATGTACAGCGAAGGGCCCACAAGCACACACACCTACATACAGTATAAGAGCACACACAACCTTAACTTGCCTAATCAAGGTTCTAGCCTGAAAACTCTGGGTACCAAAATGGAAATGCCAATCACAACAGAACAGAACAGAAGAGAAAAGTGCAGTTGGACTTGAATGCCACCCGTAAGTGAATCACTTATTCCTTACTGTACTTACCATTACAATTACAATTTCCCATTTGGCAGACGCTTTTATCCAAAGCGACGTACACATGAGATTTTAATACAACACAAGCAAGGTTCTAGTCAGGAGAGAACAACGAGAGTAAGTGCCATAAAGTTAAGTTCTGGTCCAACAGGACATAGGTGCTACGAGGCAGTGCTACGAGGCAATACATAGAGGCAGATAAAAAGTTGTTGTTTTTTTTTTTTGTTTGGTTACACAGTCCATTAGGTGAGAAGGTATTTCTTAAAGATTGAGAGGGACTCTGCAGATCAAATGGAGTTTGGTAACTTGTTCCACCAAGGAACCACAGTAGAGAAGAGTCTGGCTAGAGACTTAGGGCCTTGTTGTGGTGGCAGCACCAGGCGCCGTTCCATTGCAGAGCGAAGTGAGCGGGAGGGAGCGTAGACCTGAATGAGGGAGTTCAGGTAGGTCGGAGCTGTTTTGGTTGCTGCTTTGTAGGCGAGCATCAAGGACTTGAACTTGATGCGGGCAGCAACCGGGAGCCAGTGGAGGGATATGAACAGCGGAGTGACATGTGCTCTTTTGGGCCGGTTGAAGACCAGACGCACCGCCACATTCTGGATCATCTGCAGAGGTTTGAGCGTACATACTGGGAGCCCTGCCAGTAAGGAGTTGCAGTAGTCAAGGCGTGATATTATAAGCGCCTGTACCAGGAGTTGTGCTGCATGCTCAGACAGGTAGGGTCTGATCTTCCTGATGTTGTACAGGGCAAATCGGCATGACCGAGCAACAGAAGCCACATGCTCCTTAAAGGTTAGTTGGTCATCAATCATGACACCCAAGTTTCTGGCAGACTTTGTGGGAATGAGCGGAGCTGATTCGAGCTGGATACTGATCTGTTGTTGTACAGAGGGACTGGCTGGGATGACAAGGAGATCAGTCTTTGACAGGTTAAGCTGAAGGTGGCATTCCTTCATCCATGCCGAGATATCGGCGAGGCATGCCAATATCCGTGCCGAGACTGTGGGGTCGTCTGGCGGGAACGATAGGAGGAGCTGGTTATCGTCAGCATATGAATGGTATGAGAAGCCATGTGAGTGGATGACTGCACCAAGTGAGGTGGTGTATATTGAAAAGAGAAGGGGTCCAAGCACTGACTCTTGAGGTACCCCTGTGGACAAGCAGTGGGATTTAGACACTTCCGCTCTCCCCTCAAGACACTCTAAAGGATCTCCCTGAGAGGTAGGACTCAAACCAGCAGAGAGCAGATCCTGAGGCCTTCTGTCCACCCTACACCCTAGAATATGAGATGTGGGGAGACTTGACATACATGAAAGAAGAGGTAAATGCATAATAGATTTTTTAGAGGAAGAGAATACATTGCTTTGCATTTACCCAATGAAAACTTGAAATAATATGAAATAATCTTCTAAGAGGCAAGGTGTTTTTTTGAGCAGAATCCAAAGTAATTTAGCAACAGCCATGGAGCATGACTCGTGGAGCTAGCATGGCTGAAAACTGCAATGAGCAGAATTTTCTGAATGGATGTGGAGTGGAGGGCTTTGACAGCAGCGAGCCAGGCAGGGCAGTGAGAGGTAGCCTTTCATCCTCGCTAGCTGTTAGCTTTGGCAGAGGGACAGCAGCTCTCAGTCAGCCTTCCTGCCTGCCTGTCAACTGGGGGCGCAACTGGGGGCTGGGAAAGGACGGAGTGAGGGAGCAGGGCAGGGAGGGAGGGAGGGAGATGGAGATGGAGAGAGGAAGAGAAGGAATATAAAACTGTCCTCGGGGACAATAAATGGTATCGTATTGTACCATACAGAAACAAACGAGGAAGGAAGGGAGGAGCGCAAAAAGACTATTAACTGTTTTGTCAGTTTTCTCTGTCCCCTCCATTTCAAAATACACAGCAAGGCTGGACAATGGTAGTGTGAGGCCTTGCAGAGGAGGCAGAAACCAGAGGTAGGCTACTGCAGCAGGTGGGCAGACAGACATGCAGACAGTGATTCAGACAGACAGGAAGTCACGCAGGCCAGATGCAGGCAGGGAGGCAGACCTACAGACAGACACACACATACATAGAAGAAAGCAGCAGACAGATGGGGGGAAATGAGTTTTTTCTTTGTGGCTGGTATTCTGATGAATAGCTGTAGTGGTATCCATGGCAACGTGGTTTGGCTCTCTCAGCAACGTTGGAAAGAGCAGCGTGTACAGAGGTATGGAGGGCAGAGGATGGGAGTGTGTGTGTGTGTGTGTGTGTGTGTGTGGGGGGGGGGGGGGGGGGGGGGGGTGGATAGAGGTATTCACACTTGACAGAGAGGGCCACTGAGTCCAGCCCCGCTCAGCCCACCAGCGCCAGCAGTCTGGGAAATATACTGGCATGCACAAACACTGAGGGCAACCCAGTAACACACACTCTGACCAAAGGCTCCATCTTCCCGCCGCTCTGTGGGCCTTCAGTTGAGTCACGCCATGGACTCGCTCAGTCAGTCAGTCTGCCTCACTCCTCAGACGCCCGTCTTTGTTCAGAACTATGGCAAGACCACAGACTCTCTCTCTCTCTCTCTGTCTCTATAGTATATAGAGAAATGTAGTGCATTATGTCTCTCTCCATCCCCACAGGCCTCGCTCGGCCATATCAGGGTTTTCCGCCTGGGTCACTTTCTGTGCCGCCTTGATAAAAATGCCCAGTGTCAGCAAAAAAAATTGTATATATACACTCATTACAATGGCTGCAGTGTGCACGGTAAGACTTCAACAGTGTTGCATTTCTTTTAATAACATGCAGTGGCGATAGTAATCCAGAGGGGTGCTGTAGTGTTATCTTGCTAGTTCCACTAGTTTGCCTGTACGGCTCGAGTTGGGACTGTAATTGGTGCTGAAAGCAGCTTCACTCAGACACTTTCACCGCAGCGCATTACATGAGAGGAGCCACAAATGGCAACTCGTGTGGAAAAGGTGAATTCATGCTTGAAACTACCACTTTACGCCCACACGAGAAAGTTAATTTTACTAATGTTGCTTGTTCAAATATTTGAAACCTTAGATTTTATCGTGGCTGACAAGATAACATCTTTCTTTAGAAAGAGTGCGTGAGGAAGATGAGCAAGGAGAGCAGCAGGACAGGTGAAAAGGAAAATGTTGACAGTGTTTCGTGGTAAGTCATGTAATAGCTTAACAATATCACATCATCATAAATGGCTATTTAAGCAAAGCCATGAGTCTCATCACTAACAACATTTTCTGTGTTTTATAGGAAAGTATTAATTATTCTGTTTTGTATGAAAGTGTTCATCTATTGGATTAAAGATCATTTTCAATACGGTACTGTTAGTCCTTACTTTATCAACCACAGAGTTAAAGATTTACTGACTTCAGTAACAGGGGTGAGTGTGGGACAGAAGAAGGCACATGCACACTCCCATATATTTTGGTGAAGCCGAGTTACTACCTTTGCCTGATTTTGAGGCAGGGAAAACCCTGCATATCAACTTGTTTGTCTCTTCGTCTGTGTGTGTCTCTCACTCTCCAAGCCAGACCGAACCCCTCTGCCCTGCCAGTAAAGGCTGCCTTATTGAGTTTCACTTCATTTTCACATTTGGTCTGCTGGAACTTTTGGGAAGTGCTGCTGAGGTCTCAGCACTTCTGGTCTCTTAGTTGGCTAGGGCATGTCCTTTTGACTGTGTGTTCACATGCACGCATATACATACGTATGTCTGTATGCGTATGTGTGTAATGTGTGTGTATCCATAAGCCCCTCTGTACAGTGATCCAACAAACACAAACAACCATCAACAACAAACAGCACTGGGTCTGTGTGTGCCACATGTCAGTGTTTATTGGCAATAATTTCTAAAGGGAATTATTTTTTCCTTAACATTCTAACACAACTGCCAACTTTGAAATGTTTTTGCTTGTTTTTGTTAGTTGTGGATAGTTGGAAAAGCTTCAGTTCCTTATAGAGACATGCTTGTTAATGGTATATGAAAGTTATAAAAACAACAATTAAACTGCAAAACAACATGTGCACACAGACATACACACACACACACACACACACACACACACACACACACACACTGTTGAAAGTTGTCTTACACGTGCCCAGTCTTCTGGGTTGGTGTTTACACTGCTATTGCAACACACAGGCAGGCACACACACACTTACTTACTTGGTTGGAAGTGTTATCTGTAATAACAGAGCATGCCTGCTATTTTAATCTGTAGCCCTGTTTGTTTTAGTTTTGAGGACAGAGAAGAGAGAATAGGCTGTGAGTCAAACAGCTCATTGGATCAAACTCTACATCTGACACTTACCAGAGCCAGGGAAAGGAGGAAAACAAACACACCCATGCCAAAACACACGCGCACACATGTGCGTGTGCCCTCACACACACATTCAATATAATTATTCAAGGATGTGATTAGGACAACACAAAAACCTCAAAAAGTAATGAGGGGGGGATAAAAAAAAATACCCAGTGGAAATGAATAGAAGTTGTGTGTCAAAAACAAAAAATGAAACCTTGGAAAAAAAAGAAAGAAAATTATTTGATTATGACTCTATTACTGCTGTTACAGATTTAGGGTTTGGGGATGGGGTTTGGATTAGCAGCTAGGGTTTCTATGATCCTACCTTGTATCCAGCATGGGTCCTGCTCTTTGTGAGCGGTGTGGTGGAGCAGAGCTCGATGGCCTCAGGTTCATGGAAGATCACCGTGGGCAACGGCTCCTTCCTCAGTGTCAGCACATTTAGCTTGGTCTTCAGCATGGTCTGGAAGTGCTGAGGGAGGGAGAGAAGAAGACAGAGTGCTTTTGACTATACTGACTCACCCAAACAAGGCATCACGTGTACAGATTGTGTCAAACCTTAGCAGAATGAGACCAAACAGCTGAGTCAAAACATCACAAACACCAGTCAGAAAGAGAGAGATAGATAGAGAGAGAGAAAAGAAGGCAAGATTGGGGCCATGACTAGGATGGGTACTGATCATGTCATGTTAAAAGATTCTGTGCCAAAGTTTGGTACTTTAATGGCTAGTTAATCTGACATTGTCTTTCATCCATTAGCTATACTACTGAAGTGACTGTTGATTGGTTTACTAGGTAACTACTTGCCACAGACAAAAAAAAAACAAAAAAAAACTTGTCCAGCTGTCACTAAACCTTCATCTCTAGTTTCACAGAAACGTTCCAAAATCTGGCTACATTTTACTAAAAGTGACAGTGACAACACGCAGTGCAATATTTGTGACAAGAAAATAATAAGTCCAGCAGCACCTTGAAACTAATGAAGCACTTAATAGTGTACAATGTTAACCTGAGGCAAGAGAGCTGCACCTTGTTTGACTGCAGACAGAAATGGTGACAAAATAGTCTTGAATAAAGTGTGATTTTCTATTATATTGTAAAATTGAACAATTTTGAACAAATAAATGCTTTATTCACAAAGGCTTGTTTGACACTGTTAAAGTGAAGGAAAATGAATGTCACACTTAAGCATGTAGAAAAGAGGTGGTGGTGGTGGTATCAGTGAGACCTGGAGAGACTAACAGAGACGGTAACGGAGGATCCGTCTGCTGAATGTGGAGAGCAGATGAGCGGAGCGCTTCCCTCCCTGCGTGTGAAGCCTCCGTCAAAACAGGAGACGAGAGCCCGCCTGGACGCCTGCTCTCATACTACAATCCATGGCCGGGGTTTCATAAGGCCGAACAGAACCACATGTTTGTTCTGGTCCTGCGAGTCGTGCCCTGTGGAATTTCTGGGCTTCCTCTAAATAGTCAAGACAAAACTGAGCGGCTAATGAAATCAGGACTTTCACAAGTTGAGCAGAAAAAGGCAGGCCTGTGGTATTTCTGCTGGGCTGTGTGTCTGCGGCCTGCCCTCTGTTATTAGAGATCATACAACACTGCTTATACACAATCAGTGGAATCCTGACAACAAATTCTTTTACACAGGCGATAAGTGTTTTGATGTCGGCTGCATCTGCGTGTGTGTTATATCTCATGTTTTTTTATATCGATTTGTTACTTGTCTCTTACTCCGCAGCTTTCCTGGATGACCTTTCTGTGATGTTGGGAAGTTACCAGACCATTTTTAACTTGTTTTTTATGATAAGCCAATGGAGACTCAGGGGAATGAGGCACATGACATGTTGGAGAATTATGAGTTTTGAGTCTGGCTTGTGAGCTTATTTTGGACGTCATTCCCTCCTTTTCTCTCCTTTATTATTGGTCCCGCTCTACTACATAAAGTAGAAATGACAAAAAATAATCTAAACAAAAATAGAATATTAATTTGGAGGGTTTGGCTTCTACTTTTTTCATGACTTTTCTCAGAATGACCTATGTTCTGTTATTTTGCGGCAGATGGTCAACATTTTTTCAGGCAATGAAAATAGACAATCTTGCCAAAAAAGACCAACATCAATTTTCAATGTTGTTCCTTAAAGCCAAGCAGATCGCTTCCCCAATCAACTTCAAATAGATTTGTTATCCAGTTTCTACTTTGTCATCTACAAACTGGAACAGTATATAAAGTCACCACCATCACATCCAATACATCATCTGTTACATACATATAACTCATAGCTCACACCCATCCCTTGCACAATCTTCTTCAATATTCACATGCATTTCTCAGCAATATAGTATATTCTTATCGCTTGTCAACACATATTATTGATTGTGACATACTATGTTCAATTACAATCAACAGTTTTCTGACTACAGTTACCCGTTACCTGGCTGTAACTGTGATGTAAGCAAATACTATGAATTATTATCAAGTGGGGCTTTCAGATTGAATCCGGATCCATTTTGGGTTTTTTTACCTATGGCAAAAATGAACAGAATTTTTAGATCCCATTTGCCAATCGTTCTGTTCTTAAAATGGGTGAAATGGGTGAAAAGTAGAAATGACATGATGAAGTTACTACATATTTTAAAGCGTCACTGAATTAAAAAAAATATTTTGCTAAAAACCATGGTGCGGATATTGCGTTTCCCTCACAAAGCCACAAAATGCTGGAATGCCAAGCTAAGTATTGTCATTGCAGCTTCAAAACCGATCAGAATCAACCTCAACAAATAAAGAAATGCATAATAAAGAAAAAACAGACAATATTAGCGTTGGACGCAACTAAAGGCAATCACTTTACACCCAGATTCATTTTCACGTTAAAGTGAAAGGGGGACCGGATTCGGAATCCTTTCTTTGGGACGAAAAATGATGTCACGCTTGAGCAACAATTCATTGTGCTCCAACTGAATAATAGGCCCGACCCTATGATGATGCCCTGTAACCACACCCACTGCCATCCTGATGGCGCAGAGGATGTCCTCTAAGATAGAGATGGGGCCATTGCTTGGACCATTGGGACCACAGGCACACTCACCATAGTGGACCTTCACATTGAGAAGAAAACAAAAAAAAAATAGAGGAGAGGGTCAGGAAAGAGGAAGAGAAAGCGAGGATTAAACAAGAAGGAGGAGATGAAGGAGAAAAGGAGAAAAGGCGAGGTGAAGGAGTTGTGAAAGTAAAGCCACATGTGTGTAAACGCTAGCTGACCTCCGCGTCAGCACTTTACGGCTTCCTGACAGCGGCTCGCATTCCTGTGGTTGGCCCCGGTGCTGGGAGGGGGTAAGGGGGGGTTGGGGGGTGGGAGAGGCACCCTCCACCCCCCACCAGGAGCAAAAGGCTTGAGCGGAGGGACGCTTGCGGAATAACGCTGGAATCTTATGCATAATATTTACACTGCATTTAATTTTTTTTTTTTTATTTCTCTACCCCCAAATGTCTCCTCATCAAGTTACTGCTGTTATTGATTCTATTTCTGACTTTAACTTGGAGCCAGGGAGCTTTTCTCTCTTCACGTCAGAGCAGTGTGGGCTAGGCTGGGTTTTGGGGAGGTAAAAGGACAAGGGTGAGTCTGCACTCCATATCTAACGCTAGACAATGGCTGCTGTCAGAAGGAAACCTCAAATCTCCAAATAAAGTCCCCTTTTCAGGATTATGAAAACCAGCCTTGTTTTGAGATTGACGCCTAGGCAATTATACAAGGCAATTTAAATCAGTTTTCACGGGCCTGACGTTTGTGAATGTTCCTCCATACGTACAGGAGAGGACGATGTAAGTGTTTAATTTCAGTTTTAAAAGAACTTTTGGAGTTACACAAGACAGCAATGTCAGGGTTCGATACTCTGACACCCAACACCCAGTGTGTTCTCTGAGGCCTGAAAGCCATGCACTGTGTTGTCTGGTTCACATCTGGGCCATTCACCAACAGCCTTAGATCGATTTCATACTTTAATGTGACATGTGTTTCTGAAAGGTACACCACATTTACAGGAACTGCCGAGGATTCCCTTGTCAGTGTTGGTATGCATTTTACACTTGAGTGAAGCACATGACTTCTCCCCAAAAACTGGTGCCCACATTTGATGGATTCAGAGGGACCATTTCAAAACAATGAATTACATGTATTTTCCTTAGTGACATGGGCAGGGAAATAGCTGTGTATTTTGGCATGTTAGAGGGGGAGCCTATAACAGTATCGTATTTTTCACTCTATAGTAGTATAGATATATTTCAAGAGGCAAGGCTATGCAGCAAAAACATGGTAATGGTGTACACGCTCGTCTCTTACTTGTAGATTCCCATCCAAGTCATGTATATTTAGCCTCTTGGGCCAAATCTAATCTGAACCAAATCTAAAAATCTTTTTTGTATTTTTGTAAGCCTGTCATGACAACCTCTCTTTAAAATTGTACATATTTAGCAGTCAATGTACTAAACAGACTGGAAGATGATGCTAAAAGCATGAATACTGTCTAGTATCATTGCTACCAGTACCCATGTGGTTCATCTGTATAGAAGTTATGATGAAATGGAACAACATAAAACATATGATAAAACAAGAACAATAATGTCTGTCTCCAGACCTTTATGATATCTATTCGTGCCACATTAAACAATATTTGACCTGGTCCTACTTATTTTCTGAGTTCATTTAACATTTGGTGGCCATTTTATGGACAAGGTCAAGCATTTCTCTGAATACTACTGGAAATCAAGGTTGTCATCAAGACAACAATACACACACAAATAATTAAAATAATTTCTGTTGGAGATAATTGGGAATTGGGCATGCATAAAAATACTCAAATTCTGAAAAAACTTGGAAAATCACATCCATGGGATATCAAGCAGGCTGGCTTTGGAGTGTGTCAGCTATGGTGTGGAGTTTGCCTCCTGCGGTGATGAGTTTAACAGGTCACAGATGGCAAGTTAAACTTTTAGCCCCCTGAGGGAGCATTCCGACAGGAGAGGTTCTCAGGTCAATCGCATGGTAAGGCCCTGCATAACAGGGTAAAACAAGTCACTGCCACGCCCACTGAGACACACAAAATAGGGGTTACAGGGATGTGATCAGGACAACACAAAACAGCTGGAAGTAAAAGGAAGACACCAGCAAAAGAAAACTGGATAGATGTTGTGTGTCCAAAAGGCATGAAATCCAGAAAAAAATATACCCCAGGGTTACACAACTAGTCTGAAACTCATCCTGGAAACTCATAAGGTGGTTAGTGATATAAAGGATGGTTGCAAGCTTAACACAGACCTCAAGACCAAAACAGTTTGTAAACAACATTAGATTGGCTCACACACACATGTGAACACACAAACCCAGATACAGATGTAAAGGGCCTGAAGATGAAAGAGTGCGTAGAGCCCTGTACCAGATGTTGTAGGTCTGTCTGGTGTGCTGGCGGAGAGCAAGACAGTAGGCCATCGCGGACTGTTATCAGCTCATCTGTTCTGTGTCTCATCTTTTCGTTTTCAAACGGAAATGATCGCTCCAACATTCAAATATAGAGCTCAGACATGCAGACATGCTCTAGGGCTGTAGACAAGAAGAATTTATACTGTGCATCTCTGAGGTAATTGCTATGGTTGCGAAAAACCTGTTGCAAAACAGAGGCTAAAACCCTAATAACCAATGGTCACTGGGTTAATAAATGCAACCGTTTTACAAGCTTGGAGAACTCGCGACTTCTACGATGCACAGCAGTGAAATACTATGGCTAATGTTAATTTTTGTCAGTACTATGAGTGTGGAGAAAATATGTCCAGAAACCTAAGCAGTCAGGCACATCTGAGCTGTGTATTATTAGCTTGTTTCCCATAGTTACAGTGAAGGCAGGCAGAAACCAGTGACTAGTGAGAGATGTAATAGCTTAGTATGATGAGGATCTGAACCCATGCAGTGCTAAGTACGTGGTACTCGCATTGGAAGAAAGAGCCACCAGGAAACCCCATCATCATTAGCTCATCTGAGGAGAAAGAAGTGGCCCATTTAGATGAAAAGAGATCTGCTACTTCTGTTTCAGCAATTAAATATGTCATCATCTTGGTGCGTGGCACAAAAACTTTTATGCAACTTGTTCGTTTACCTCGTGGCACCACCTGTTTACAATGATTGGCTACTTCATCGATGTGCACCTACATTAAGTCCTAGGGCTGGGCACCTAAGGTTGGTATTTTTTGGTAGAGACCGAATCAGGTCAGTACACAGTACCCAAACATGTCTAATTGGTGCCAACTTTCAATACTTTTGTATTGTTCTGGTGCAGCCAATCTTAAACCGCAACAAGCCTTTACAGAGGTGAGCACTCAGGCACAACACAAACTTGCACAGCACTGAAATGATTTGTTGATGTAGGTAGCTGACTATCTCTGTTTTTAGCAATCTAGCTAACGCTAGCTAAAACAGAGCTTGCACCGATTTAAGTAGACATGGGTCATTTTTCTAGCTTCATTGCCTAATCATGTCCCTACAATAAAGTTGATTGCCTGAAAAAAGTACTGATTTGACACCAGTATTAAATTTAAGGGACCAGAATCAATACTGAAAAATTTGACATGATACTAAGGCTGCAACGATTAATCGATTAGTTGATAACTATTAAAATAATCGCCAACTATTTTGATAATTGATTAATCGGTTTGAGTAATTTTTTAAGAAAAATAAGTCAAAATTCTCTGATTCCAGCTTCTTAAATGTGAATATTTTCTGGTTTCTTTACTCCTCTATGACAGTAAACTGAATATCTTTGGGTTGTGGACAAAACAAGACATTTGAGGACGTCATCTTGGGCTTTGGGAAACACTGATCAACATTTTTCACCATTTTCTGACATTTTATAGACCAAACAACTAATCGATTAATCGAGAAAATAATTGACAGATTAATCGACAATGAAAATAATCGTTAGTTGCAGCCCTAGATAATACCCAGTCCTATTCAGTCGTGTAGAGGACAGATCATTCTACTCTTCAGTTATGTCCATTTCCCAGTGATGGGACAAACATGATTGCTTAAGTCACACATTTTATATCTTACTTCACTCCACAAAGATAAAAAACAATAAAGTTTAACCAACAACACGTCTTTCCAAACAACGACTTCACTGGGAAGCGTAACAAACCAGTCGTCATTCTGGCCTGGCACCCAGCTTTTTCCTGTTCTATTTTGCCCCGTCCTCAGACTTCATTTAGCTACACACACAAAACATATCCTCCTATTCCTTCTGGAATCTGATTAAAGTAATATTTCTGACACAGTTGGAGCCGTGGCTCACAGGTAGAGCAGGAGGTCTTGTCCACCCAACAGATACACACACACACACACGGTGGCGGTTATTTCCTAAAACCACAAGTAGGATGCCCTGCACCCCCATCCCTTGCATGGTAGGGACAGGGCAGTATAACATTCTGAGGCTGTCCCTCTATGTGTTTACAGCCTCCTCCTCTGATCCCGGGACAGTTTATGAGAGGAAATCTGTCTGAATGGGCTCAACCCAGAGAGGACCGTGGGAGGTCCATGCCCAGCCCCTAAGTGGAGGAAAAGCCATTTCTCCAAACCATGATTGGACGGCTAGGTGTGTAGGGGGGGGGAGGGTCAATGATCGGATGTTGTGATTGGTGGGTTAGTTCTGTAGGAGGAAGTGGGTATCAACGGACCCAAACCTCAGACCCTGGGGGTGGCAATCTCCGGCTGGCAATAAAAACATCATCAACTCTTTGACGCAAACAGTCAACACACCCCCACATCTTATATATATTATATAGCCCACACAGCACCAAGACACACATTAACAAGACATGCTAATGACACAAAACACATGGTCCATGCAATGTGCTCTATTTCTACACAAGCAAACCGCTGTTGTCAAAACCTTGTATCTGCAAAACGTGAGCTATTCAGTAATTAAGAAAAAGAGCCTCATTATCGTCTCCCACGATTTCATCATGGGCCTATGGATCGATCTTCGATCTTCTGTTAACTCAGAATGTCTCAGACAGCGCTAATCAAATTTTGATAAAACTTGGGGGAATGATGCATCTCACCACTGTGTTCCAACAAGTTCAAAATTACACTAGAGTGGGTTGCCTCTTTGATCACCGAAAAAAAAAGAATCACTGAAGACAAAACAAAATCCTCTTGAGTAACTAGCATAGTTTTTTCTCTTTGGGCCTAAACTAGTGAAAGGATCTGGACACTGAAAAAAGCAGGACATAAGAGGGGGAAGACAGAACAGCAAGAAAATGAAAAATTATGGTAGTGTTCTGTTCCAAAAATAAAAAATAAAACTAAAAATCACATTGTTGAGACTATTCCTTTTTGATCAGTGGGTAGGATCAAACTCCTTGAAACTCCTGAATCCTTGAGAAAACCTTGAAAATCACAACCTGCTCAAACAGGATATTATGCCCATTTGTCGTGTAGCAAGAACCAAACCAGCCGTCTGCTACAGCATGCCAAGGCCTTTCACAGAGCAGATGTGTGCTGGTAGAAAGACCCATCCAGTCGGGGGAACCATGGGAATGCTGTGCCAGCGCTTCTTATGGATTCCTTTCGCCAGTGAGGCCACAGTCTCACCAACATAGCCTGTGCCTGACCACAAAGCAGCCCCAGACAGAAACAGAGACAGACAGACAGACAGACAAATAAAGGCAGAAAGAGATGGCAATATGCAGACAGTAACAAGGAAAGGCGCGCAGATAGATGCAGTGTGGTGGTTGGTTCTGGCCATGTTTGACCTCAGCCAGCTATTTATGCACTGTCAGGACCAAACCTTTTCATCTGCTCAGTGCCGTTTGTCAGTATCACAGACATGAAAATGTCAAAAATGAAAACCATGGCTAAAAGGAGCTGCTGACAGAGAAAAAAACATGTTTAGTAGCCCCGGAGATGGTCAAGAGGGAAGCCTGTTGTTTTGTGTTTGTGTGTGTGCATATTTGCCTGTCTGCCAACTTGTGTGTGTGTGTGTGTGTGTGTGTGTGTGTGTGTGTGTGTGTGTGTGTGTGTGTGTGTGTGTGTGTACATTTGTGTGAGGACCAGTGCATATTGTGCAATCTGCTGTTGAACTAACATGGCTGGTTTGTGCCTGGGAGGAAGGGCTCCTGAAACTGATTGAGGGATGTGGTCAAAGAGAGGTAGGAGGGTTGGAGAAGAAACAGAGAGACAGACAGAGGGAGAGAAAACAGAGACGCAAAGAGACAGAGACAGACAGAGCAAAGACAGACAATGCAGCACCAACACGTGCTGTTGCAACACTGGCTCCGGTTCCAAGACACTTCTGATTGTCAGTAAAAATGAGCTGTAAACCCATAGGTACCCCGTAACTCACGCCATGACCTATCTCTGCCTATTTCTCTCTCTTCTTCTGCCCCCTCCCTCCCTTCTCTTCCCACTCGAGCAGGAGACGAAAATGCAGCAAGACATCAGATGTTGCTATGGCAACAGAGGACAGCGCAGGTGAGAATATTGTGGATCGATGCCACGGTGAAAGAAAACAACAAAACACAACATAATAAATAAGCAGCAGGACGTAGCTCCGCTACCTGACTGCTTCAGCTCCCCAGAACACCGCCATTCCTGCCTCAAAGAGGTGAAGGATGACAATATCAGTCGAAAGGATGACCGTCGTCATGGTTACAGAGCAGGGAATGGCCAGACATCGCTATGGTTGCACAACACAGTGTTTCTAGGCTTTTTTTATTGCAATGGTTATTCTCTTCTATACTGTTAATTTGAACTAGGCCTCTTCCTCACCGATTCTAAAACTCATGTGCATCAACTGTTAACCATGCCAGTAAATTATTCACAGATATGGGTCGTAAAAATAAGTATTGAACGTTTCTATCCCAAATAGCCCCTGTGAGTGAAGTGCGGCCCTCTGGATCATGGGCTGTTAGGTAGTAGGGAATCCATGAGGGATTCTGTTTTGTACACCTCAAGAAGAGGAGTTACAACCTTGATAGACCTTGTGGATCCAAATTCTGCTCCAAGGGCATTGCTTAATGACTTAGTGAATCTTCTTGTGATTGTTGAGCATCTCACCATGTTACATTTTGGCAGCCAGGGCTATTATTGTGAAAATCCTACTTTGTGTATTTCTGCACGACCCCCAAAAGAGACTGTTAAGAAAATGTTCCAGTGCTGATGCAGGATATATGCAGGGTGGGGTAGTGTACAATTGTATTGTACATGACCATTACCATAATCTCCTAATGGTGAAATGCTTTGGGGGAATCATGGCCAGGGCCGTAGGGCTAACTGACCATGGCTCTGAGACGGACAGGATTTCTGAGGCCTGGAAGACCCGAGAGCTGAGTTCGCTCAGACACACACACTTGGAAGTGTTTCTGTAGAGTTCTTTCAGTGGTGGACTGCAGATGTCGGGTAATGCTGGTTTCCATTTCAGAACATATAGTGAACTTTTTGGTCTGGGACTTATTCCAGTTAGAAGGAATCCTAACTATTCATGTTCTGTGATGTGGTTGTGAATGTCAGTGGGTAAACTATGACCTCCAACCACACAACCATCAACATAAAGCCAAAGCAATTATACTTTCATAAAAGTATTAATTGTGTTGATGTATATTATTACTATACCTCAAAGTTTTCAAAGTGTTCAGCTTGCACTACATCAATGTTAATGCTGCTATATTCCACGCAGGTACAATGCAGGACTGGATAGAATCACTGAAAATACTGGCTCTAGCAAATTTACCTGAGCAATAAGCCGGGAGATGTTGTGATTAACAGTGATTTTAGACCACTTGTTAGGCATGACATGAAGCCCAGTGCCTAAACCCCTCTCAGCTGGTCTAAAAACACTGCGAATTGTTCAATAAACATTTTATTTTTATATAAACAATAGTTAACTGATAACAGACGTTGTTCTTCCGCCAAGCAATATAGTTCTGGAACGCGGTTGCTAGGCGACACCAGAGTAGCGGAATGAGTGATGAGTGATTATCAGTTAGCCTGGCGCTTAAATATTTAAATTAACTGGTATGTTATGGGCCACAAGTGTGCGTTTATCGGATAATTTACAGCTGCCCCGACTCAGCCAATCAGAACTGAGGACCGGAACTATCCGCTTTAATAATATGTGATTCCATCTTCTTGACGCCTGGGCAAGAGAGGGGATTGTGCAAGTTCACTTGGCAGGCAGTCCGTACCCCGACATCTGGAGAGCATTACGTCTGCAGGAGACGTGAAGCCAGGCTCGGTGCACGGCTTGCCCCTCGCCCCTGGATATCAAACTACGTGTCGTTAACGATGTTTTTTCCATCTCCAAACAGGTCAGAGACGCCAGGTTGTTGGCTAGGACCTGCTTTTCAGCGACTTCACACAGAAACATTCTCGTACCCAGAGCTTCCAGGAAGAAATGAGGAGGGGAAAACGAGAGATTAAACATCCTAATCTCATCATAGGCCAAGCAACATGACGCCATCTGAAAAAAATACTGACAACAAAAGTAGGCCTACCGTTGCACTCAGTAGGTTATAGTGTGAAGGTAGAGTGTAAAAGGAGGCTCAGATGAGCCAGGCCTGAGGGCCAACATGGCCATTTTACTGACTTCTGGAATGCATGTCTCAGAAAATGTATGAACATCTCCTGTGGTGGATTTGCGGAGGAATCCAGTAGAGGTATATACAGTACACTGATACACTGTAGCCCAGGCTTGCGTAACGTACGTTAAAACGTAGCACTAGGCAAATTGGAATAATACGGAGCGAGCAGCAGCAGATGAGTGTTTGAATAAAGAGAACTGATTTTTCACATTTAAGCAACGACATTTATGCAACGAGGTGAAAGACGGTGTACACAAAACATCTGTAGCTAGCTGCTCTAAATTCTGCAGAAACCGTAGCAAGACTCCTAGGCTGGAGCCACACACAGCACGGTGGGCTGCAAGAACTGCTAACACAGGGTTGAACCGTTTATTCACTGCTGCTCTGTCGAGAAATAACGTTTAAAACACCCGTAGCCTACCTGCAATCGCTCCGACGCGGGCTGCCACATATTAGGAGAATCAAAGGTTTTCCGTCTTTACTACAGCTTGTTCTCTTTTCTCAGTCCAGCTCACATCTGCTCGCTTTCACAGCTTGCCTCTCTTTCCTCCTTCAATCTGGACTGGACGGTAATGAAGGCGACGTTGCTCCGCCTGCGTGTAGTTACCAGACTGGCCTGCAGGTGGCGGTGCCAGGTCTTTGTTTGTAGTGTCAGCCTTGCTAATGCTGCCTTCACGTGCTGTCGGAGATACTACGATTTCGCCAGAGCGTACATGACTCAACAAAGTGGTAAACACGACCGTGGAAATTTCTGATATTTTATATGACAAATAAACAAACACAAATAAACTACTTTTGTTTTAAAACAAATATTGGTAAACCAAACAGACCAAAACCACCTGAGTGCACGAGAAATCATATTTACGACTTTTGTAGTCGGAAGTATGAGCTTTTCAAGGAGCTTTTTAAGGCACCATAAGAGTGAGTCAGCCTCAACTGAGAAACCAGCCAATGCAGGAATGCTGTGAAAATGCCATTGATCATATAAAAGCCTAACATAAATGGCATGGCATTATTTCAGCGGCTAGTGGCAATAAAACTTGGTTAACTTCAATCTCTCACAGCAATAATTCCCACGTTTCACAAAGGCAGCTAAAGACAAAGTCTATGGTGAATTGCTGCACAATGATTTGCCCACACAGTTTTGATCTTCTTAGGCTTCTCGAAACCATGTTGTAACAAAAACATTCAGTCTGCCCGGCTGTGTTGAATTGAGATTGGCCTGGTATGACCTTGTTATTCTCAGTGAGGTCTGGGGACCCACTGAACCATTGTCCATTATTCACTGATTTAATTGTGCTTTTTGCACGATTACATAAAAAGTAGTCTAGATACTTTGCACACATACTCATAGTGTAAATCTACTAAATGAAGAGTTTTGTTCAAAATCCACCATTTAACAAAATGAATGCTGACATGAAAGTAAAACTAATTTCAGGAAAGTACCAGCATTTTTCACTATTTTAAGGCCTTTACCTACACAAAAGTTGGTGAAATCGAGTATATTTTTGCGATTGGGTGATACATTTCAAGTAAAATGCTAGAAAAATGCTAAAAAAAAAAAAATGTATAATTAAACCCCTCAACTGCATGTAGCGTAATGAGAGAATCTCAGTTTATCAACATGGAGGCCTCGGGATGAAAGAGATCGAAAACCCCTGGTACAGAGGATGTGTCCTGGGACCCATGTCAAGGCCAAACAGAGACCACCCTGACCCCCCCTCCCCCCCCCGGGGCATACAGAGGGCAAAGGTCAAACACTTCGCCTCCATCTCAGACTATAAGCAAGCCATCAATAACGTCTGGTGCCCCTGCAGTGTGTGTATGTGTGTGTGTTTGTGCACATGCATGCATGTATGTAGGTGACATGACTCCACAGCCCCAGTCTGTATTTAGAGCTGTTTACTTGGGGAACATCTGGATTAAGCCTCAGGTCAGCGAGGCCGTTCACAGGACCAGCGCTCCATATTTGGTCTTTCCCACGGCTGACAGTTCAGTCTGGTGGGTACGACCTTGGGACAGGCCAGTGGAGAGAAACAGATGTTGTAGAACAGTTGTTTACATTTTTGTTTTTTTTTGGTTTTTAATCAGGCCCCATGTTTTTCAAAATATTTTTTCTTGTGTGTCAGCTAATCATGACTGATCTAAAATTAATGGAACTACTAATCCAGTAAAATGTATGGAACTATGTAGATGCTTCACTGTCAACAGCATAGCTAAATGAAACATTGAACATTTCCTTAGTTTAGTAAGTGACACAGCACCACTGTGATGATGGTGACTTGAAATTTTCTGATATTCTCACTTGTCTGTTTTAAAATGGAGGATTAAACCAATGTCAATATAATCCATACTAGTAGATGAAGAACTGTGGCACACACTAAATTTCCCCCAGTGAAAGTGAGAAAAGACACAAATGTCCCTGCAGCATTAGATAGTTCGCTGACGCTGAATGAGGCCCGGGTCAACAAAAACTTGTCAGCCTGACTGTGGGTGATTGATTGGTTGTTGATTGGTGATAGTAGTGTTACAACCTGGCTCAAGGAAGGTCATGGTTGAAACATTAATAAACATAGTTTTAGTTTAATTTACAAATCATTAACAAATATATTTGATTTTAGTTTATGACAACAATTTAGACAGAATTCACACGGGACACCTGATAAATAGATTGTGTTCACTTGTATCTTTATTGTTACATCATTCAACATAGATAATAGGTAATCATGTGGTTGCTGTGTTTAAAAAAAAGAAAAGGAGGAGGATTAGCTGAGCCTAGTGGCAAAACATCGCTCAGGCCAGAGGCTTGACCTGGAGAGGAACAACACAGCTGCACAGACAGAGAGTCCAGAGGCAGGACACAGAAGCACACATATACTGGAGTAGACTGGGCTAGCCATCCTCATCCTCATCCTCATCCTCATCCTCATCCTCATCATCATCACCATCACCATCTCCCTTCTCCTCCTCTTGCCTTTCATCCTCTACATCTTCTCACTCTCCTCCTCCTCCTCTTTCTGCTCCCTCAGCTCATCCCTAAAGCCAGTGGAGGGCCACTCCTGCAAAGAAACTCTCATAAAGAAACTATTCAACACTGTCAATACTAGCAATTTATTTGTACAGAAACGTCAGCAGTGTAGTCAATGGCATAAACAGGTACACCGAGTACACCCAATTATTTTTCTGTGCATTTAGATTACACCCTATAAACCTAGCTATCACTGAAATACATAGGATGGTAGGGTCACAGTACTCCACTCTCTCCTCAGCAGTATACCCACGCTCTCTACTATTAGTACACCATTGAGAACTTGCATGTAAAGAACAGGACTATATGCATTTAAAAAAAAAAAAAAAAAAGCATTGCTCCATCAGCTCCCAGTTGACTAGTCATTTTATTACACATTTTATTTGATCTACCAACCACAAATTACCCAAAGAAAAGTTTGGCACAAACCTGACAGAGAGAAATACAGCTACGATGAAAAACAAAAAATACCAACAACCAAGTACGAAGGGTTTCAAAATAATGCAGAGAAAACATCAAATCTACCCATGCACCAAGTAAGGCAACCTACTGCAGATCTTTTAAATATAGAAAGAAGGTACAGTGTATGCACTATGAGGAGTGCACCTATTACTACCACAGCTGTAAGGACAGTTATCAGCACTGCCTGCTGAGTCTACACTTAGAAATTGGGTTCATGGGTCGCTGGCCCCATCTACAGACAGACAGTCTGGTGCAGACTAAAGTCATCACTCTATTGTACAGCAGAGGTTACTGGTAGTGTCACCCTTCATCAACAACTAAAGTAATGCAAAGTATGCTCTTATGCTACAATATAGCCTTATCGTGGACTTTGACAGGAAAATAGATGTATCAAATTCCAGATTTGTTCTTTTTAAACTACAGTATAGTATATTTTGGATTTTTTTTCTTCTTCTTCTTCTTTTTCTTGTTCTTCTTCTTCTTCTTCTTCTTCTTCTTCTTCGTCTCCACTTTACATTCAATTTTGTTTTGCTGTTATTTTTTTTTCTAAAGAAATACTGTAAGATTTATACTGACTTTCTGTACGTGTGTGTGTATTCATGCACATCTGTACGTGTGCAGTTGTATGTGTGGGTCAGGATAAGATGTGCTGGGACGGTTGTGTTTTACAAATCCTTCGTTTTGATGAGGGTAACCAGAGGCTTGTCATCAGGACTGTAGTCTTCATAGGTGATGGGAGTGGCATCGTACATAGCAGGCCTGGACTTCTTCCCAAATCTAACAGGAAAGCACACACATCAACCGCACATCATTATTTGCATCATGTAATACATTTTTGCAATGTAGCTGTGTCTATATGATGACCATTTTTTGTTTCTATTGGGTTAGCACCGTGATGTAGTGGTAAATTAAACGTAAACAACTGTTTCTAGAGGTAAGACTGTGTTCTTAAAAGGTAAGGGTAATCTGTCTACAGCCTGACATCTAATGGTAAAAAGCTTGCTATTGAAATTACGATCTTCTATTGGCTGATCTCTGGCGACAAGTGATGTCACCTTCTATAAAGTATGTAAAAGTGAGTAAAACAGGTGGTCACCTGGCACCAAAGATCAGCTAATAGCAGATGGCAACTTCAGTAGAATGCTTTTTACCATTAGGTGTCAAGCTTTACAAAGATTTAGGTTTGGGGTTTATGTACTCTTTCATCAACTTTCCTGGTCAAATAAGGTTTTTATACCAATCCTGCGACTGACCTGGCATGGCGGATGGAGGCGATGGCGTTGCTGAACTCGCTGTCGATGCTGCGGCAGTTGTAGAACTCCTGGTAGGCGTGGCGCGACGAGCCCTGGTACTCGATGCGGCTGATGCGGCAGATGCCCACGATGAGGATGATGAGCATGAGGACGAAGGCCACGCACAGAGCGCCGATGATGATGTAGAGGGAGTGGCGGGGCATGTTGGTCAGGGTGTCCTCGGGGTGTGCTGGCTTCCACTGCAGGTCTGGGAGAGTTCAAACACACACACAGGAAAAGGTAAGGATGTTGCTTTCCACATGTCTAATTTAGAATAACAGTTGAACAGACGGTTTCTGGCAGGTTGACTTACGGATCTCACAGCTGGGCCCCACCCACCCTGGTGGACAGTGACAGGTGAAGCCGTTTGATTGGTCAATGCAGGTCCCCCCGTGGTGACAAGGGCTGCTCTCACACTCGTTGATGTCAACCTCACAGCTCTCCCCTGATTGGACAGACATATCAATCAACAACAGAGGTTGGAAAGTCCCGGTGTCCTGACCCAATGGTTTTCAAATAGTCATTTCACCATTATTTCATTAACTTAATGTTGTTAATGTTATCACAATGAGAGACTGTATAAGAAGGGCTGTATAAGAAACTCTGATCATTCTCTGCTTTCATTCTGTGAACCTGAGCTCTTTCTGTCAACTCACATACTGGAAAATCTGAATTGGAATGCAACCAGTTTCTTATGGCAGTCTAAAAAATAAATGCATTATTTACCATTTGATTGATTTCAGCTCTATCCCCAATCATGAGAAGCATACTAATAGGCAAGGTAGTCAGGCTGATGCATAGTGCAAGTGCTCACCCAGGTATCCAGGTGGGCAGGCACAGGAGGCGTTGAGTCCTGCGCTCTCACAGCGACCGCCGTTCTGGCAGCGCAGCTTCAGACACGGGTCCTTGTAGATCTCACAGTGTCTGCCTGCATGGGACACACACACACACACACACACACACACAGTACATGTAATCATTTACAGCATTTAGTTGCACATTCAGTCCTGTGAAACACATACAGCAAAAACAAGCTTATTTGCAGATGTGTGCACATGTTTAAAAAAACATATTCACACACACACACACACACACACACACACACATACCTTCAAACTGTGGTGTGCAGACACACTCATAGGCGTTGATGAGATCCCTACAGGTGGCGTAGTTCTGGCAGGGGGCAGACAGACACTCGTTGTACTCCTCCTCACAGTACAAGCCATGGTAGCCTATGGGACACATAAATACAAAAATGTTGGAATCATTAAAGATTTTAACATGTTGTGTTTCTACTGCACTGCTAATGCACCCACAAGGGGATGTTTTACCCTCTATTTATTTAGGGAAAGGGTTTTGCTGTTTTTCAGCAATGCCTCGCTTCATATTCACCGTTAAATACTTTGACACCTAGGAGCTGCCCGGTGCGACCACAGCATTCATCTGTTGGCCACCAAGTAGCAGGTGGTTGAGGGTTAAGTGCCTTCCTCAAAGGCATCACACCGGTAGTTGCTGAGGTAGGGGAGCGCAATGCTCACTCACTTTCCTTGCTCATATTCAGTTCAGGGATTTGAACCAGAAATCGTTCAGTCTGCTTCTCTAACCTCTACCGCCATCTCAGCCGTCCCGCTCTTTCGATGTTTGTTGTACTTCTGCCACAGTGTTGCTTCACCCCAAAAATGAATTATTAATTGATCTGTAGCCTATATGGGACGCATATGTTAGATATAGAGAGTAGAGTCCGCACACTAGGAACATTCATATATCTTTATGTAGGATCGAAATGTTGCTTAATAAAGATGTATGAATGGAGGTCCTAGTGTGCGTTCTCTACGCTTTATTTACTGTTGCTCTAATAGCCCAGCACCTATTCAATGTGTGTATAACTACTGCTTATCCATTACACACAGATATGCTGTCATCACGGAGGTCCCATTTTGTACATATTTGCTGTACTTCTGTTGCACCTGTTATCCACCCCTAGTAAGAACTGCTTGGGAAATCCTGTACTAATGCATAAGGAGACTGTGTATAATGGCTAACACTGCATCAACACATCATTGGATACCATAATCGTTGCTGTGATACAAACATAACAACCAGAAACTACACATGACAATCAATAAATAATGATTATTTCTCCAAGAAGTGCATGAGTCATTTGTAAGGACAGCATATCGCCATTGATTTTCATGGGCATAAGGTCAAATGGCATGCAGTGCACAGTGTTTTCCATAGGATGGCAGCTGTGTACTGAGACTGAATGAGCCTCGAACGTCAGAAAACAGCACGACTGCAAGGTCAACACACAGACTGACAGACGCTCACTGCCTCGTCTGTTTCCTCTTCAATAGTAACAGGCTGCAGCAGCTGAACAGAAAAATACAAAGCATATGTGAAAGAGAATACAGCATGGCTGACTCATCTGTTTGGCTTGCACTGTTATGTTTGTTATGCAGATACATCTGCAAGAAAATAGGAAAAGACTGAAAGACAGAGCAGTGTTAAGTTTTCTGAATTAATGTACTTTTGTCTGCATATGATCTTTAATTCTGTCCTATAATATTATAAAATAGTCTAGTGTTAGTTGATGAGGTGTGTTTTCTATGACCCCCATTGTATATATACGTAAATCAATAGCAGTTAGGCTGACAAACAGCTGTAATTCATGTACATGCCCTGATATAAACCTGGATGTACCTGCTCAGACTGGTATTGAAGTCTTCAGAGGAATGCTTCACAAGCTAGGGGTGAGGAGCCAAAATCACTGGAGGACCCATGTCTCTTGGGTCCCTACATGACAAGTGTAGCAATCTGTTTTCATTAGCCCCGCTCCCAGTTCGACAGGCTAAATTTCTCACTTGGGTCCCATGCTGAAAAAGTTTCAACAACCCCTCCCTGGGCCACCGCTAACGTGTGTTTGGGGAAGGAAAGTGGGGGAATTAATGAGGAGCCCGGTTAGAGCCTCCAGGGCCTTCTCAGTGAAATGCCAGTGAAATGTCAAGTGCCTCTGTCTGCTTTCTCAGGGCTGGATGACTGGATGACTGGCTGGATGACTAGCTGGCTGGCTGGCTGGCTGGTTCTCCTGTGAGCTGGTTACAGAAAGCAGGAGGCTGGGATCCTTCTACATATCAGCTAAACAGCAGCCTTCTGTCAGAATGCCAACAGGCACATATGCACACACACGGACACACGCCTGCACACACACACACACACACACAGAGCACGGATGATGGGATCCTTCTACATATCAGTTCTCCAGCAGCCCTCCTTCAGAGCGCCAATAGGCATTTACACAGACACCACCCCACACACACACCCGCCCCCCGCACACACACACGCACACACACAGGCATTCATGTATGCACGTGTGTACACATACAGACACAAATGCTCATACACAGCATACACACACACTCAGACACCAGCTGGAATACTGATGAGGTGGAGAAAAGGTCAATTATGGCCCTAAACGCTGCGTGTGTGTGTTTGTGTGTGTGTGTGTGTTTGCGTGTGTTTGTGTGTGTTTGCGTGTGTTTATGTGTGTTTGTGTGTGTGTGTGTGTGTGTGTGTGTGTGTGTGTGTGTGTGTGGCGTGTGTGTATGTTCACTGTAATGTCTGGGATGCTAATTACAAATCACCAATCTCACCAATCCCATTAGACAGGGCTGTCTGAGCAGAGACATTTGATTGGATGGATGGCAGCATCTGCTCAGCTAGCACAGTCACGGCCACAGACAATGGCTCGGAGCCATACACACACTTGCAAAGCAACTGTTTCACCATGGCAACCAGACAACAGAGGATGAGAGGGAAATGAGGTGAGGTAAACGCACAGAAAGATAAAGACTAGGAAGGGCAAAAGGACAAAGAAGGGAATAAAATACTCAAGAAATACAAAATGGAAAAATTAAGACTGAGAAAAAGGAAAGATATCTGAAACCATGGAAACATGCCTTCTCTGCAACCCAGGACACAAGAGGAGTGGAAATCATTCAAATATTTGATTAAACATGAGGAATACGATGTATGGTGGGATTATGATGGTGTGTGGTTTATGTCGCCTCATAAGTGATGTGTCCATTTTTTAAGTTTTTAAGTATTCTGTCAAATCAAATCAAGTGTGGCTCTTGTAGTTCAAATATTTTTAATTTTTACCCAGGTCCAAAAATCAGACATTTTAAAGCTCAGACCTCATTCCAAGTTCTAATAAATAAGTGGAAGGACAGCTGTGGGCAAAGTATGTGAAACAAATTTTTATGACAAACCTGTGACTCAATATTACAAACGTGAAGTAGAAATTCATCTGTGTCCTGCAGAGACCTTGCATCTTCCAAAAAAAAAAAGTAATTTAGAAGTATTTCAGAAGAAGAGCTTACTTCCAGGCTCATGACACATGCTCTCTTTGAGGGATATGTTAGCTGTCAATTCCAGCAAAAGAACATTTTAAATACAAGATATATGGATAATTTAAACAACCTAACTTTCTGAATCTGCACTAAACAGTTTTAATATCTGAATATTTTCCTTGGGCCAAACCTTAAAACAGCTGTTAAAGTAGCAGCCACAGAGTTTGTCAACATAGGAGAATGAAACAATCATAGGGATCATCAAATTACAGATGAAGACAGCAAGTTATTGGCTCATAGATTAGATTGTCAGATGGTATGAACACACACAGAGGAGGAGGGGTGGTATGTCAAATTATGTTTATGGGCCACAGGGAAAGTCATCCCCCTCCCCTCCCACCACAGGGTAATTGCAAGAGAATGGATAATGATTAGTCATCATTCCACTCAATTGATTTGAGCACAGAGCCATCAGCACCACTGCCACAATCATCCCATCTAAGAATAACTCATCACTCAGCCGAACGATATTTGTTGCTTCTCTGCCTGAATGGGAGCCAATGCCACAAGCCACCATTCTATTACGTAACACTAAACGTGACAGGCTCGATGTAAAACCAGATTTACAGTGGTGAGAGGGGCAGAGAGACAGAGAGAGAGAGAGAGAGAGAGAGAGAGAGGGAGAGAGAGAGGGAGAGAGAGAGAGAGGGAGAGAGAGAGAGAGAACAGAAGAGAGAGCGGGTGACAGAGACAGATCAACACAGAGAGAATATAAGAGAGGGGAAGGTATCCCACAGAGACCCTTGGGTGAGACTGACAAAGAGATGTGCCTGCAGGACACTCACACTGTGTCCTGTAAACAAGTACAGACTCTGCTCGGTCCCACAGTGCGTCTGTGGCAATGACTTATAGTTCTGTCTGAATACGAGATGAGGATTGCTCATAGATTGCGTTAAAGGGGCCAGAAACACAAAAACATGTTTTTTGAGATTAAGTTAACTGATACGTAGGTGTTGTTTGAGATAGAAGACAGTAATACCGGCATTTAGGTTAGCCAACACAGTGTCTTTTTTTTAAAATCTCTTATAAACTATTAAACATATTTTAAACAGAATGTCTTTTAACATTTTCATGTTGTGTGGGACTTTTCAGGTTCGGCATATGCATGTTTCAGCTCCTTCCTTTCATTACACTTGTACTGCTTGCTCTTTGTTTTATTCCTTTATCTATTATCTGTATTGAAGTTTTTTTTCTTCTCATTTTATTGTAAAGCACCTTGTAACCTTGTTAAGAAAGGTGCTATATACATACATACATGCCGCATCAGACATCTCATCTCCATGTGCTATACAGCATTTGATAGGCTAGAGTGGCCCTTCTTGTGGTACACAATGCAGAGAATGGGCTTTGGGGAGAAATTCATGAATATGCTGAAGATTCTATATAACAATCCAAGTGCTATGGTCTTGACAGGCAACCAGTGGTCACCCAGATTCTCAATCCAACGTGGCACACGACAAGGGTGCCCTGTCTCTGCATTACTATTTGCAATCTCGCTAGAGCCACTGGCACAGAAAATATGATTTTCTGATGAAGTGAAGCAGATAGTGGTAAAAGATACTGATCATAAAATTTCTCTATATGCGGATGATCTGCTATTGTATATGGATCAGGTACCATCTACACTTCCTAATGTCTTAAATATCTTTAGCAAATTTAGTTCTATATCTGGTTACAAGATTAATTTGAATAAATCATCTCTTTTACCTCTGAATAATGCCATGGTAGAGCTAAATTTGAATACAGAGATACAAATTGTCCAAAATTTTAAGTATTTGGGAATCAATATATGCCTCATTAGATACAATAGTAGCAAATAATTATAAAATAATCTACAAAACAATTAAAGGAGACCTAAACAAGTGGTTCAATTTAACAGTATCTTTGGCAGGACGAATTTCAATTATCAAGATGAACATTCTATCAAGAGTCAATTTTTTAGCTAGCATGTTGCCTTTATCACCACGAGACGGGTTCAGGGACAAGCTGCAGACTAGAATTTCGAAATATATTTGGAAAGAACAATATCCAAGAATCAGATACACAGTGTTACAGTATGATAAAAAAAAAAGTGGAGGCCTTAATGTTCCCAATTTTGGGTTATATTATTATTCCTTTGTGCTTCGAGCATTGGAAAATTGGTTTGAAGAAAGGACAAATGTATCCTGGGTTGAAATTGAAAAAAATATAGTTTCACCACTTAAACTTGGAGATATATTGTTCTCTACTATGTCTCTTAAAGATTGTGTCCATAAACTTGAACCAATTATTGGCCAAGCTGTTAAGGTGTGGAAACATATAGAGAAATTGTGTAAATGGGAAGTAGACTGGCATAATCATACACTGATTTTTCAAAAAACATTGTTACGTATTGGAAACAAAGCCATCCAATTCCCACAGTGGCAAACCCGCAGGATACATTACCTTTCAGATATAATAAACAAAGACGGCCTAATGTCTTTCCAAGAGTTGAAATATACATGCAATTTACCTGGCTCATCTTTTTTTTTTTATTTACAACTACGCACTGCCATGTGTGATACTCACAAAAAGGGTTTTGAGATATATATATATATTTTTGTTTTCATAAAGGTTTTATTGTTTATTTTTGAAGATGTATTTTCTTTATTTTTGTCAAACTTTATTTATAGACTTACTAATTTACTATTACAGATTTATGGATCAAATAATGCCATGCTATTTTATTTCACAACAGTAGGGGACAGTACCTCTCCAAAGGGTCACTGGGACTGGGAAAGTGCATGCGGGCACCGATTGCGTCTATAATCCAGTAGTTGGAGAAAGGGACAGTCGTGTTCCGTCTCAATAACTTTCCCTACTGTGTACAGGTTGGTTAGGGTTAACCTAAAAATCACTAAAAATTGATGTAGAAAATGTATAAGTGCTGTGTGTATGTAATGTAAGTTCATTGTTACACTACACGGTTGATAACTAGGTTAAAATACTGGAATAGTAGCTTCCTTTGTGTACCCTGTAATGGCGGTTTTGCCACGTACTGCTTTCTTTGTCCTTTTATATCAGTTGGCAGCTCCTGGGCATTTACGTTACCATTTTTCAAGGTAGCATAATTTGTAGAAACAATTGAGCGTATGTAGAAATAATTTACATTGTCAGTTTAGTTAAGAGTTACCGGTGGCTAATTTAATGTAGTCCGGTTAGCTTAAATTTAGCTGTTAGCCTCTATTCACATTAGCATTTTTCCGCCTCGTTGTAATGGTCGGTGGTGTTCAGACCCTTACCAGTTTCCATGGGCACTTGACTACTTTATGTGTTGATCTTTATGTATTTTGACAATTATCTCAGGTGCAAGCATCTTAATTCTGTTTTTAGTATACACTAGTATGTATGAGTATGGTAAACTATTTACATTAATGTCTTCTTCTATAAGAAGTTTATTTGATTGAAGAGTATGCTACATCTGGTGTATGGTGAAGATGATATGTGAAACTATAGAGAAATAGAGACTGTGTGTTGGACTGAGATGTTTATTTTTGTTATACAAAGCTGAATTAATTTGTGATAAATACAATAGAGTACTATTAGACATATAGGGAACTATATTCTATTGGTTTTCTTTAAGAGAAGAATGTCTGGTTATGCCTAACCTGAATTTATGCGAATGCATACTGAAAAGAACAAAAGAAAATAGTATTATGATGCATGTGAGAAATAAATCATAATCCAGTAGTTGGAGAAAGGGACAGTCGTGTGCCGTCTCAATAACTTTCCCTACTGTGTACGGGATTTCTTTAATCTGTCAACGGCACCAAGCCTGGGATCCGTTACACATGCGTACATATGGAGTACACTGGAATCATCCTCTGCCAACACATCCAATGGTTAAGATCTTACAGAGCTTAAATGGTGGAAGCGGCCTTACCTCATACATATATAAAAAGATGCAACAGAAATTACTTGGATATATTGGTATTATTACAGTATGGAATGTAGATTTGAAAAATTATGGACAGGCTATTGATTGGAAGAGAATATGGAACAACATTTCTCTTACATCATGTAATTATAACCACCAATTGATACAGTACAAAATGATCCACAGATATTATTTGTTAACTAGGAAATGTTGTCAGCTGAGGATGATCCCAAGCCCAATATGCTTTCTGAGCAACCAAAAGTCTATTGGTACGTATGTACACATGTTTTTTGAGTGTTCTTCAGTTAAACAGTTTTGGAGCCAAGTGACTGACATAGTATCTGATATCATTGGGGCTCAGATACCGTGCCTCCCAAACATTCTATTGCTGAACCATGATTCTTCTCTTAATTTATTAAACCATCAGAAAAGGGTTCTTTTTGCTGGCTTAATTGCAGCCAAAAAGATCCTTATCAAAAGATGGATACCCCACATACTCTATCGATTAATCAATGGATATCCTGGTTTTATAATGTACTAGACTTAGAATTGTCAACTGCATCTGCAAACAATGCTAAAGGAGAAACATTAGAGGCCGTTAAAAGAGCTGCTGATCTGGTGTTATCTTTTATGTAAAATATGATTGTAGATATGCGTATATTTTTATGCGAGGAAGGGCGAGTGTGAGGGGGTACATGCCTAGTTTTGTGTACAATTATGATATGTTATATTAATATGCGTATGAATAGATGAACTTATGATTGCAGATAAGCAACACTATATTATTTCTGAAGTGGCAAGAGGGGTGGGGGGAAGGGTGTGGGAGGTGGAGTGGGCAAGGGGATGGCTCCTTGTCCCCCCTTTTTTTTTTTTTGTATTTGTGTGTATAATTTGTATATTTGTATGTTTATGCCACCTTGTGAGGATGGCATGGAAAAACTAATAAAAAGTTGGTCACAAAAAAAGAAAGGTGCTATATAAAGTTTAGTATTATTATTATTATTATTATGATATAAGTGCATATGTTGAACTGCCGATGTATGCGTTACATCGTCAATTCTCTTTCAAATCAAAAGTAGGTAAAAAAGTAGGTGCTCTCCACGTCTATTTCATTGCATTTTTCAAACTAGAGGGTTAGGGAGAGGCAGAGAGGGACTGAAACCTTTACATTTTCTGAATAATTCAACTGTTATTTCATTTTATTCATTAGATACTTCTCAATTAACAACAAAATGAGGTGAGGATGTCTCACCCCTAACTGACTTGAGCTAAATTTGATGTCCACAGCATTGTGGCAGCCAGAGCCCATATTGAATAGAAAACTTTATTAAAGCTGTCAGTTGGCGAGAACACTGACACAGCAGCTCACCTGGGACACACAGACACCTGTAGCTGTTGCCCACACTGCGGCAGATGCCGTGGGCGCAGGGGTTCAGGGCGCAGAAGTCCACCAGCTGGGCACACGTGGGGCCAGTGAAGCCCGCTGTGCAGCTGCAGCCGAACCCCAGGGGGCCGGGGCCCTGGGCGTAGCACGTCCCATTGTTGTGGCAGGGGCTGGAGGCGCACGGGTCCACCTTCTGCTCACACATGGCACCCTGGTAGCCTGAGGGAGGGGGGTTAGGCAGGAGGGGGAGGCAGGAGAGACAGGGCAAGAGGAAGGAAAACGGAGTGAATGAGATATAGATAGATGAATATGTGGATATACACTCT